>NW_025333854.1:945000-1487500 GCF_019186645.2 Phyllostomus hastatus
GACCGGCCCTCGGTTGCCTTCAGGGGCAGGTGGCGCCGCCGCCGCCCCTCCTCCGAGGTCGTGTGGTGACCTGTCCCCCTCTGTCACTGTCACGCACCGTCCTGCTCACGGCGCCCGGCTCCGGGCTGGGGCTCCGTGGAAGCGACCTCGGGAAACCGCCTCTCCCCGCGTGAAAAGTGTGCGCCGGCCGTGCAGCCTGTGTGCGTGCGGCTTGCACCCGAGTGTGTAAATGCTGTGCACGTCGCCCTGCGTGTCACTGCGCCCCTTCCTACGAGTGCACAGGGACCCCCGCTCCGTGGGTGCCGCGGGCCACACTGCCTCTCCTCTCTGGCTGGCCTTCCGGGCCTGAGGTCCTCCGGCCTTCGCTTGTTTGGGCCGCGGCAGACTCAGAGAAAATTCGCCACTTCTTTCCTCTTCCCTTTCCCTCTGGACCACGGCGTCTCGGCCCCGCTTGCAGCCTCGGCCGGCCGCCGGGGCGTTTTCTCAAGGAGCAGATGCGCACTCAGCTCTCTGGGGGACCACGTCTATGCGTGCGTGCGTGCACAGTTTGACCTCCAGGGCTTCCTTTGTGTTGAGCACGCCTGTGCACACCTGTGTGTGCGTGCCCGCAGCCTGCGCCGGGCCCCTGCGGAACCTGCGCGGTGCAGCTGCGCCCCACCCACCCCCGGGGTGCCCCTGGGGTCACCGCCGGCCGTCAGCGGCAGCGACGTGACCCCGAACCCCCGTTCTGGCCAGAGAGGGCGCCGTTGAGCTGCCATCCCGAGACGGACGGGGCACCGGCGTGACTGCGGGCGCCAGCCCTTCGCAGTGAGGTCGTCGGCTGTGGGGCGTCTCCCAGGGCAGCGGGCCCGGCGCAGGCGGTGACGCTCGGCCCTTGTGTTCACGGCGCCCTTCACAGGAGCAGTTCCCCGCCGCGTCTCCGCGCCCCAGGCCCGCGCCCCTCCCGTGCCAGCTCGCCTCTCCCGGCCGTCTCTGCCTCCGTTTCCCGGCCCTTGCCCCCTGGCGGGGCCGTGCGGCGGTGGCGGGAGCGTGGGCCACCTGGGCCGCAGGGCAGGTCGGCTGCTCCCCAGCTGGGTGGCCCTGGCGAGTGCCCCGGCCTCTCTGGGCCTCGGTCTCCTGCCGGCCCAGGAGGGCGGCCGTGTGGATCTAACCCAACGCAGGGACGCGCCTGCCCCGGGGGCCGCCGTGCAGCGCGCCCCGCACCGCGGCCGCCTGTGCGGCCTCCGCCCCGACCACGCCTCCCGCCCCGGCCTCGCTCTCCACGCAGCTCGGGCTCCGCCCCTCCGCGCGAGCCGGGTCTCGGCCAGCGCAGGCCGGCCGGCTCACGTTCCGTGTCTTTTCAGGACTCGGGGGCTCTGCCCCCGCAGTGGCCGTCACCTAACTGAGCGGAGCGTGCGCAGCCGTCTCACCCTCCGTCTGTCCCCTTCCCGACCGCGGGAGAGGCCTGGCGGGGGCGGCCGTCCTGCGGGGTGAACGGCCACGTGGCCGGGCGAGCCCGGGCGCGAAGCGGCTTCCGTGGCGGAGCTGAGCGCGGGCCTTTCGGGCAGGTTTTCCAGGAACCCCGAGTGTCCGGGGCATGGAGACAGCAGCGCCCCCGCGGCCCGGGCTGATGTCGCCGAGGACACTGCACCCGGGGCGGTCAGAGACGCCGTGGGAGCCCCGGTTCCCACACTGGGGCTCCCCCTGCGCGTCCCCCTGTCCTCGGGCTGGGGGCTGCCCGACGAGGCAGAGCGGGGGGCCACGGGACAGCCCACCCTGCTGTCTCGGGTGGGGGGTGGGGAGCGTGGAGCGCAGAGCGGTCAAAGGCGCCCGTTACTGGGGTAACAGCTCATCAGTAGCACGGGCGGAGGCCCAGGAGTTCCCTGCCGGCCGGAGGCGGAACCAGCGGGAACTTCTTTTCTCTGGCCCCGCAGCCGCGGGCAGGGGCAGGGGTGGGGCCTTCGGGCAGCTCTGGCCGGGGTCCCCCAGGGAACGGCCGGCCGTGCGCTCGGTGCGCTCGGAGAGCCGGACAGCTGACGGCACTCGCAGCTCCCACGAGGGGGAGCTGGTGAGTCCGACCCGCCCGCGAAGGCCGCTGCGTTCCCTGCTCGTAGTAGTGGCGGCCGGGAGGCCCCGGTGTGCCTGGGGCTGGGAACAGGCTGGCCTCGCTGCAGCCCCGCCCGAACCCTGCGCGGCGGCCTGGACACGGGCACGCGATCCGTCTCCGCGTCTGTAACGTGGGGACGACAGCAGATGGTGGTGGGGTTGCCGGGGACTTAAAGATCCGCTTCCCACCGGCCGGGGGCAGGGCAGCCTTGGTGAAACTGAGACGCAGAGCCTGGGCCTGGGAGACCTGCCCTTCGCGCTGCGCCCCGCCGTCACCATAGCAACCCTCTCTCCTGGCTGCGCGTGCCGGGGGCCTGAGCAATGACTGTAGTGGAGCGGTTACTACGGATCGCGCAGGTCCCCGTTGAAGCTCAGACGTTAACTGAGATGTTCGCATCTCCCACTTGTCTCCAGTTGTGGGAGGCCAGCTCTGTGGCGCCCGAAGGAGGACCCGGGGCCTCGGAGACCAGGGGGACAAGTGTGGCCTCAGGGCCTCCTGCCCCAGCCTGCCCAGCCCAGGGTCCCTGAGCCAGGGCTTGCTGAGCAGTGAGCTTGCAGGCACCTGGGGGGCGGGGGCTCCTGCACAGGTCTGTCTCTGCCAGGGTTGTTGGGAGAAGGCGGGGAGGGCTCCCCGGCCAGCCCGGCTGCGACAGAGCTTTAGCGTCCTGGACGCTGTACCACGTGGCCACCGCCGGCGGCTGGCAGCACGCACCTGCGTTCTCATGGTCGCGGAGGCCAGCTCACCGGATCCAGGTGTCGGCACGGCGGCACTCCCTCCAGGTGCTGCAGGGAGAGACCGCCCACCCCTCCGGCCCCGGGCTGCCCTTGCCCCCCCAACCTCTGCCACCCCCTCTTCACCGGGCCTTCCCTGGGGGTCTGTCGGAACCCCCCGCCTCTCTCTCATGAGGACCCATGGGATCACATTCAGGGCCCACCCAGACAGTCCCGGGCGAGCTGCTGCCCTCGCGGTCCTGGGCTGCACCCGCATAAACGCAAATACAGGAAGAACAGAGACCCTCAGCTCTACTGCCCGCCGCACCGCACGAGACGAGGTCAGCTCTCAAGTCCTTACAGAAAGCCCGCAGCCCCGGGGCTTGGGTTCTGGCGAAACCCTTTCTCGTCGCAGCCGGGAGGGGCCGGGTCGGCCAGGGTGCGGGCCGGCACACACTGTGCGCACCCTCAGCACGGACGCAGAGCCCGGGGCAGGGCCGGGCCGTGGGCAGAACAGCCTTGGATCCTCACCCCAGCCCACCCTCATCCGCCCTCTGACCCATGAGGAAACTCACAAAGGTCGTGACCTGCCCAAGGTCACCGAGTAACAAAATGACAGAACGGCGAACCGAACCTACACCTGCTTGTTTCCCCGAAGGAGTGACAGGTCGGCGCACGGTCGGATCGATCTCGCCCTCCCGCCGGGCCGCCCTCCCGCCGCGCCGGGGGTTGCCGCGGCGCCCGCAGGCCGCAGACGGCCTGAGTCCCGGGTGCTCGGAGGGAGCGCCGAGAGGGCGCGGACTTGCGCTGCAGACGCAGAAGTTAGAGGCCCGTGTGCCCGCCGGCGGCTCCGGACTCCGGAGGGGGGGGGACGCAGACCCGGGGAGGGGCGTGGAGCGGAGCCCGGGTCGGCGGGCCAGGGGGCGGGAGAGGGGGCCTAGTCCAGCCTCCGCGGGTGGTTTCCGGTTCCCAGGCCTTCCTGGGGGAAACGAACGCGGGAGCATGGGGCAGAGTTCAAATTTCAGGGTCGTGTCCAGAGAGGAAGATTCGGGAGCGTGAGGGACCCGCAGGCCTGGAAGCAGTGGCCCGCAGCCCCTCCCTCTCTCGGTCACGGAGGAGGAGCCGAGGGGGGAGGGAGTGGGGGTGGGGATTCCCAGCCGAGGTCCTGGGAAGGCCAAGTGAGGCAAACCCGGTCTCCGGGGGCCGCCTCCCCCTTTCCCTGCGGCCCCTCTGCGCTGCCCTTCCCGGAGCGCCCTGGCTGGAAGGCCGTGACCACCCTGTCCACCCCCCCATTCCCCCATTGTGAGCCTGGCTGGAGGGACGCCCACACAGTTAGCCATCCGCAGCCTCAGCCAGCTGTCCAGGGAGGGGGGCTCTGTCCTGCAGCTGCGCCCCAAGAGGGATGACCCCTCACCGGCCTCCAGAGTGGACCCTGACGTGTGTCCGACCGCACAGCCAGGCCCACTCAGCTCCGCCCCTCGTCCCAGAGCCCGCTAGGTCAGCGGTCCCCAGCCTTTCTGGCACCGGGCACCGGTCTGTAGAAGGCAGTTTTCCCCCAGACCGGTGGGCGAGGGGGAGGGGGGGGCGGGGGCGGGAATGAGACAGGAGGCCGCGGAGCGCAGGCCGTTCTGCCAGCAGAGCCCTGCTCACTGGCCCTCAGCTCTCCTCCTGCCACGTGGCCCGTCCCGGTCCAGCGCCCGGGGGTTGGGGACGCCGCACTGGGTGGCCACACTGAGCTCTCGCTGCCCTCTCTGGGCACGGCCACCGCGGCACTGCAGCAGCTGCTGAGCAGCTGTATCAGATCACTGACACCCGTGGGGTTTGCTTCGGTGCAACCGCTGGGACACAAAGATGTAAAGAAACGCTGCTGCCCTGGCCGGCGTAGCTCAGTGGATTGAGCGCGGGCTGCGAACCAAAGCATCGCAGGTTCGATTCCCAGTCAGGGCACATGCCTGGGTTGCAGGCCATGACCCCCAGCAACCGCACATTGACGTTTCTCTCTCTCTCTCTCTTTCTCCCTCCCTTCCCTCTCTAAAAATAAATAAATAAATCTTTTTTTTTTTTTTTAAGGAAACGCTGCTAAATTTGTAGCTGTTTTTTTATTGCTAAGCAGCGATGAAGCAGACTGTGGGACAAGGTGAGGGTGTCGGTGCTCTGGGGTCCAGGGCTGTGTAGAAGGTGGGCGTGAGCTGGACACTCCGGCGGGAAGACCCCGTCCGAGCAGGGGTCACGCGTCTGGCCGGCTCGGGGTCCGCAGGCCTGTGGGTCGTCGGACACAGCGTTTGCTCTCTCCAGAGCTCACGCGTATGGAGAGCTCACTCGTATCTCAGATTTTCTGGTTTCGCTCTTGAGGTCACTGTGGCTTTGTCCTGAGATTAACCTCAAACTCGTGAATAGGTTTGTGTGATTATCAGGGTCCTCGGGTTGGCTTCTCTCTGTGAAAGTGGAAGCCGGCGCTTCCCCTGGACGGGCCCGATCTGACGACGTTTTACCGGGTCTGTCGGGGGAGGGGCGGGGGAAGGCCGTTCCGGCCTGCGAGGGAACTGGTCCCATTGCTCAATGTGTCCTCGGAGCTTTAAAGTACGCACACGTAACACGTCACAGCGTTCTCATTCTCGAACTTGCTGTTTGAAAACCGGCTCAGACCTGCGTGTCGCGGGAACCGTGCAGAGAACGGCCGCGCGCCTTTCACCCGGATCTGCCCGGCGCTGGCCCCGGCCGCTCCGCAGGCAGCTCTTTCTCCGGGTCTGCGTCTCTGTGGGTGCGCCCGCGGGCGTGTGCGCCCGTGAGTGTGCGCCTGTGAGTGTGCACCCATGAGTGTGCGCCTGGGGGCGTGTGCACCCATGAGTGTGCGCCTGTGAGTGTGTGTGCCCGTGAGTGTGCGCCTGGGGGCGTGTGCACCCATGAGTGTGCGCCCGTGAGTGTGCGCCTGGGGGCGTGTGCACCCATGAGTGTGCGCCTGTGAGTGTGTGCACCTGTGAGTGTGCGCCTGTGAGTGTGCACCTGTGTGTGCGCCTGTGAGTGTGTGCGCCTGAGTGTGCGCCTGCGAGTGTGCGCCTGCGAGTGTGTGCCTGCGGGCGTGTGTGCCCCTGTGAGTGTGCGCCTGTGTGTGTGCGCCTGCGAGTGTGCGCCTGCGGGCGTGTGTGCCCGTGAGTGTGCGCCCATGAGTGTGCGCCCGCGGGCGGGTGCGCCTGCGAGTGTGCGCCTGCGGGCGTGTGCACACGTGCACACTTTCACCTCCCGGGTCCGCCCCGCCCCCCCCTCCGCCGCCCGCCGCCCAGTGCGGGGTCCCGTCTGGGACTCGGTACCGCACTGCGCTGTACCGCATGCACTGCTCGCTCTCAGTCTCTCTCGCCCTCTCTCCCCCCCCGCCCCCCCCCGGCTCCCTCGCTCCCATTCGCTCTCATTCGCTCTCGCCCTCGCTCCGCACCGGAAAACCTCCATCTCCGCGGGCGTCGTCACGGCGGATTCGTTCACGGGAAAGCACGGGCTTCGCGGAGGGTGCTTGACCCAAACGGAGACCAGACCAGGGAGCCCTGGGTGTTGACACTCTGCAGTTCGGCCAAACACGGGTCCTAGGGCTGAGGCCACACGGGGGGTGGGGGGGGACACTCCGAGTGTCAGCGCTGGTGGGCTGCGGGCCAGCGTCTCCGGCGACCTGCGACCTTTCCGCAGCCCCGCCCCCTCCCGTGACGCGGCGTTTCTGGGGATCCGCCCCTTTCGCGCCGGCCGCGCTGCCGCCAGGGCACCACGCGGGGGCGCCCGCTCCCCGGCCGGCAGTTCGGGGTGAGGGTGCTGGACTGTTCTGTACGGACCGGCTCGCACCGGGCTTTGGAAATACCGTGTGTTCCCCTCGTCGTAAAGTGCACGCCACCTGCTTCAAAATGCTCCGGCGACGCAAACACACCTGCGGCCTGCACAGTGCGTGCCTCTGCCGGGCAGGGGGCTCTGCGCCTCGGTCCCCGGCCCAGTGGGTCCCCGCCGCTCAGGCCCGCGCAGACCCACATGCGCGCCCCCCACCCACCCACCCACTGCCGCGGGGCGGGGAGCTGAGGTCAGGCCGCAAGTGCTACCGGGACCCGCCCCGTGCCGGCGGCCCTGCGCTGAGCTGTTGCTGTGACCCCGGCTGACCCTCAGCTCAGCCTCGGGGGTGCGTTCGGTTTCTGGCTCCTCTGAGTTGTCGCCGCTTCCCCAGGGGCCCCCGGGGTCCAGGGCAAAGCTGCAAACGGCGGTTTAAAAATGAGCTCTGGCGGTGACCCCCGAGACCTGCTCACAGTCCCCTCCACCCCCGAGCTCCACTTCCGGGGTCTGTCAGCCCACCGCCGCCCCTCCGCGGGCCCCGGGACACACGAGGGCAGAGAGAGGCCTGGGCGGGTACATTTGCTCTAGCCCGGGCGGGCCGCCCCGGTGGGGGGGGGGGGGCCGGCCTCCCAGATGCTCTCTGCTCCAGGGGCTCGGCTCAGGGGCAGCCGCCCTCTCCCAGGCCCGGGGTCTGGGCTGTGCCCCGGCAGCCGCCTTCGGAGTGGAGGTGAAGGAAGAGGGAGAGGAGGGGCCACTGGCCCCCAACCACTGGGTCACCCAGGGGTGACGGTCGTGGGGACCGATGTGCTGGGAGCCGGAGGGAGACCTGCAAAGCCAGGGCGTGGGTCCCCCGGCGAAGCTGCTGCAGGCAGACCCCTCCCCACCTCCCTCCTCAGTTCACCTGCTCTGCGTGGCAGAAGGCTGGCCTTTCTCTGGGGGACGGTTCCGGGAGCCCCGACCCCGCAAACAGGCCGCAGGGAAATGGCAGTCCGTGAAAAGGGAGAAGAGTTAGTTCGACCTTGGCGTCCTCGGCTTTGCGTGGGGGCAGTCCGGGGCGCCGCCTGTGCCGGCCACCCGTGCCGGTGCCCTCCAGCCTGGCCCCGCGTGGCTTCTCATTGTTCCACCAGCGGACCTGGCCCCTCCTGGCCCAGGGTCCTGGCCAAGGCCACAGACAGAGACAGTCACCAGCGGGTGGCACTGTCGTCACGGGGAGCCAGCCGGGCGCAGGGAAGGGCTGGCACCTCCCTGAGACGGGCCGGAGGCCTCGGCACTTTACGGACCGGTCGTTCCAGGCAGCCCCCCAGTGCGACTTCTCCAGCGTCCCCCCGCCCCCCAGCCCGGAGAAGGCTGCTGAGGGCACGGGGCCCTGGGCCGGGCAGCACCCGGGGAACTGGTTACCGAGCGACTGGTCCCCGTCCTGCGTGAGACCCCTGGGGCAGCCCAGCCACACGCAGCGCCCGTCTTCCCAGGAGGGCGCGCCCCTGACCGGGACGGAGACGCCACCCACTGTGCGCGGGCAGTTCCGCTCCCCTGAGAAGGAGCGGGTACCCGGGTGAGGGACCCCACTGCAGTTCCCTGCGGTCATAAACCGCCCCCGGGGAGCGCCCGGAGAGGGGTCTGCAGACTCGTCTGCGGTCGCCCCAAGTGGAGCTGGGCTTCACGGGGGGCTCCAGGGCGGGCTCCGCCACCCGAGGGTCCCCCAGGCCACCCTGGTCTGGCCTCTCGAAACGGCCAGAGCCGCCCACCCTATCGTGGCCTGCCCTCCTGCAGACGGTCACTGCGCAAGCACAACAAACGCCTTGCTGCCCTCTGGGTCATTTCCACAAAGCGGGCCCCGTGGTCAGAGAGGGTCCGGGCTCCCCGGGCAGGGCCCCTGGGGACGCAGCGCGGGAGCCGTCCAGGTTCTCAACCGTGACAGCGGGGGAGGGGACACCGGCCCTTCCGGTCTGAGGTCAACATGAATGGAAACTCAAAAGACGCACCCGTCTGTTTTTTGAAACCAGCCGGGATAGGTTAAAGGTCGGAGTCAGAAGGACACGGGTTTCCAGAGCCCGTCCAACGTCGAGGGCTCGGCCCCACGCGGACCCGTGGGCTCTGTCCGCCCCTTCCCCCGCGGCGCGGCGCCCGGACGCCGTCCTTCCTTCCCTGCAGAGAAGGCAGCCGGCCTGGCCGACCGTCACACTGCGGGCTCCCCGTGGGGCGCGTGGAGAGCGTGAGGACGTCCTGCAGACGTCAGGAGCGGCCCTGCGCCGTACAGGGCAGTTTGCTGGCCCCCGCGGTCGCCTTCAGTGTCCAGCTCCCTCGCCCCTCCCGGGACAGAACGGGTCAGCTGCCCGAAAACTGTCACTGGCGCCCCGGGAACACTGGGACAAGAGGAGCCACGCCCAGGGGTCAGGACCCCTGCCAGCAAGCGCGGGGCCGGTCGGGCGGTGAGGTTTCTCTGGCACGAGGTCCACACTGGGAGCGAAACTCAGCCTGACGGGTTTTCTCCACGTACTCCCCGCCACGACGGCTGTGCGTGGGAGAAGCTGGGTGAGCGCGGGGGGGTTCGGCGCAGCGTCACGCCGTGGGGTCCCTGCGAGTGGGACCGGCCCCCAGGCCCCCCCGGCGTGGCCCCGGGTGCGCTGGACCCGCAGTCCCGCCATCACCACGGGTCCCAGTGTGCACGGAGGTGCCCTGCCAGTGGCCGCCCAAGTCAGAGCCTTGCACGCGGCTCTGTTCCTTCTGGAGGCGCCTGTGCCTGTGCTGACGCCCCGGCTGGCTCCTGCCTCCTGGGGAGGGGCCGTGGCGAGGGGGCGACGGACGTGCAGAGACGGGGCAGGACAGGGCCGAGAGCAAGGCTGGTCCCAGAGGGGGCCAGGGCGCGGCCCTGGGCAGGGGGAGCCCCCGGGGTGGGGGGCCTGTGCTCAGGGAGGGCCCAGCTCTCCCTTCTGCCCGCCGGCTCCTGTGTGGGCGTCTCCCAGCCCAGGGGGTGGGGGCGCGGGCGGGGGCCAGGGAACTGTCCGGAGGCCGGGCCCTCGGGTGCAGAGTGGGCCAGGGCCAGGGCCGGGAGCCCACGGGAGGACAGAGAAGAGGCCACTTCCACAGGTGGACACACGGCGTCACTGGAAGGGAGAGGGGCAAGTGTCCGACAGAAGCAGAAAGGGGAGGCCCGGACGACGGTGGCCTCGGATTTCGTGTAGCCCGATGCCCAGAGGGGAGGGTGAGGTCTCGGGGCACAGCCGGTGCCCAGGGTCCTGGTGACACTGCCTGCGGCCGCCCCGGCCCACCTCTCTCGGGAAGGGCAGTGGGTGCCAGGGGGCGGCTGGCCCGGCCCTCTGCCCTCTGCCCGCCCGCCCGGAGGAGTCCACTCCGAGCACCAGCAGTGCTGGCTGGACCTGCGGGCGCCGTCCTCTCGGGGACCCCCCCCGCGCACTCACTGAGGGCATCTCTGTCTGAGTCCTGCAGGCGAGTCGCTGGAGGAGGTCGACCTGACCCTGGTCTACCAGGCGGCAGCGAGCGGCGACGTCGGGGCCCTGACGGCCGCCATCCGGGAGGACCCGTCCGTCCTCGAGGGCTGTGACGGAGAAGGTGAGCCTGCGCCCGGCCTCCCCCCCCCCCCCCAGCGGACAGCCGGCCCGGCGAGCGGCGGGGGGCCCCGGCGTCTCCTTAAACCCGAGGGTCTCGGGCACAGAGGGGCAGATTCCGCTGTGTCTCCTCTTGCAGCGAGCGAAGCCCGTTGGTTTGACCTTGCCTCCAACCTCTCCGTCCCAACGTGGAAAGTGGTGGGTGGAGGCGAGGGGCGGGCAGGAGGGGCACTTGTGCCGTGACGGACGTGGGCAGCGTCCCGGCTCCCGGCAGACAGCAGGGGGTCGGCCCCCGGGGGGATGGAGTCGGGGGGCTTTTGTCTCTGCCCCCCGGGCCGAACGCGGCTCCAGGTCCCTGACGCCACGCACAGTGAGCACAGGGGCCCTCCGCAGGGCGCAGAGGAAGTGACAGCCCGGCTGGGGCCCCGGCGTCGAGGGGAGACCTGGTGGCGGGTTTCTGGGGTGTGGCCCCTGATCTGATGACCCAGACTTAGCCGGAGCCCGGGGAAGCCACAGGCGCAGACCAGCACCCCGATGGGAGCCTGCTCCCCGCAGCCGGAGAACCAGAAAGGAGCCGCCTGGCGAGACGGGAAGTCTCAGACAATGGTGACCCCCTGCCAGCCAAACACCACACACACACACCCTACGGCCCTGCCCACCCGCTCCACCTCCACCGGGTGGGAACCGGGTCCCCTCCCCTGCCCACCTGTGGTCCCGGGGCCAGAGGAGGGGTCCTGAGGAGGGGGACTTGCACCGTCAGCCTGCGTTCACGAAGCGTCTTCCCCCCCAGATGGCTAAGGGGGGACCTGGACCCCCCATCCCTCCGGGCAGTAATGAGGGGGCTCCCCCCCTTCTCCTTGGGAGTGGTGTCAGCGGAAGCCAAAGAAGATGGAGGGCGAACGTGAGACAGAGCGACTCGGGACACGGACCTCAGACGTCCGAGTTGCAGTAGGAATCACGAGTCGCGCCCAGGGAGACCTGGGACTGGATGCAAAGGGGGACAGCCGACGGGTGTCGGTCCGCCGAGACGGCAGCTGCTGGGGTCATCTGACAGACGGCTCGCCCAGTAGCCACGAAAAAAATGCTTCGGTTACAAACACGCTCGAAACAAGCGCAAAGCTGGAAAGTCTCGGCAAAGACCCACAGACACAGGGACACCAGGTGGGAGTTTGGGAACTCAACAACACAGTAACCCCAGCATAAAACTCCTCAGCAGAAGCGGGCCGAGCTGACGGCTCACAGAACGTTTCAAAAGGGAAAGAAAGAACAGAGCCTCGGGGTCCTCTGGGGCTGAAACAGACACCACTGTCACCAGTGTCCCCTCCCAGCCTTCTGCGGAGGCCTTAACCATTTCTGACCAGCTGGCCTTCCTGGAGGAGGTCTGGACCCCTTACCGTGACAGCAGAGAGTTTTGTAGCGTAGAGTGTCGCTGCCTCATGTGTCCCTGAGGGTGTTTGTTGATTCGTTTGTCTGTGTTCAAAGCAGACTTACTGGTGCACCTGCCATGGCGCTGGCAGTGGAAACGAGGAGAGTCAGAGGTTAAACGCCCCTAGTGTGGTAAGTGCAAGAGCCAGACTGCGTGAGCTCAGGCCTGACTTGCGCTGGCTGGCTGTGAACAGGAAAGGGGATACAATGCATCAGAACTGGTGGGAGACAGCTAAAGCGATGCTGAGAGGGAAATTTGTAGCACTGCCCTTAGAAGAGAGGGAAAGTATCAGTTAGCAGTCTCAGTTCTTGACCCAAACAGTCCCAGAGCAAACCAAAGGAAAGAAATAATAAAGACTGGGAACCAAGGAACTTGAAAACAGAATAGCAAGAGAAAAATCAATTCAACGAGGAACCGATCTTTGAGAAGACCAATAAACTGATGGACTTCTAGCAATAGCGCCGACAAAAGGAAGGTGGAAGAAGACACAGATCTCCGCTCTCAGAAGTGAGACCGAAGGGGTCGCCTCGGGGCGCCTCCGGGACACGGAGACGCCTGGAGAGCACAACAGAAATGCCACCAACAGCTCTGCACACGGAAGCGTTGCTCTTTAGATGAAATGGGTTAATCTGGGGAGAAGGTTCACCACCACAATTCAACGGGAAATAGGTGAGTTGAATAGACCTATGGCTGTTAAGGAAATCAAATTCCTAATATTACAATTCTTAGACAAAGAAATCTTTAGGCCTAAATGGCTTCACTAAATACTTCCACAAACTCTTAGATAATAATATCAATTCTATATCATTTCTTGCAGAAAAGATAAGAGAGGGAAACTTTTCTCAGTTATGCTTATGACGCCAGACAAAGATGATATAAAAAATAAACCTACAGCCCAATACTCCTCCTAAACATACAGATATCCCTGGCAAAATGTTCGCAAATGGGATTTGGTAAAACATACAAATAAAGAATTATACACCATGACCAAGTGGGGTTTGTCCTGGGGATCTGTCTTGCTCGACATTTGAAAAATCAATGCGATGCATCCTGTTAACCAGCTTAAAAAAGATCACATGGCCACATCAGTGAATGCAGAAAAGGCACATGAGAAAACTTACACACATTCATTAGAAACTCTCAGAGAAATGACAGAGGGGGAGCGCCCTCAGTTCACTGTCTGCTGAAACCCGGAGCCGACACTTCACGGTGCGGCCGAAGCGCTTTGCTCCTCAGTCGGGAACAAAGCGGCGGCGTCCCCGCCCACTCACGGGGAGCGAGGTGCTGGCCAGCGCGGAAAGGCGGGAAACACTTTAGAGGCCTATGCGGATTTTTCCCTAGAAGGATGAAGTAAATGTTCCTTTTTGCGTGGCTGGACTGTCGACACAGAGAACCCACCAAACCCCCTTCAGCTGAGCGGGGGCTGCAGCCACGGATGTAAGACGAACACACACACACACACACACACACACACACCTGCACGGGCACGTGCCAGAAATGCACGCCCGGGCACCGCAGCCAGAACCCCAGCACCGCTCAACGGGCCACGCGGTGCAAACACGCGGGTGCCACTGCCACGCACAGGCTGCGTGTGGGCCCGGCGCCCTGGGAGCTGTGACCCGCCGGTGGAGGGGCCGGAGGCGGGCTAAGGACACCGGGTGGGGGCGCAGACCCGGCGCCCGGGCCGAAGACTCAGCCCAGCACGCGCGAAACGCTGCGCAGGGCCGGACGCAGGCGTGAGGCAACTTCCACCCAGCCCGGCCGTATCTCCGCGGGGCATCTAGACGAGCGTGTCCGAAAACCACACGGAAAGGCGGCGGAGGGGCGGACTAGGTGAGAACAGCTCCGAGCCAGAAGAGCGAAGTGGGCGGAGCCGGTCCCCGCGGGTCCGAGGCGTCACGTGGCCGCACGCACCAATGGCGCTGCAGAGGGAGGCCGCGGCGACCTCGGGGACCTCGCAGTGAGTGTGTCGTCCAACCTGTCGCCGCGAAGCCCCCGACGCCGGACGGCCGGAGGAGGGGCCGCTCGCGGCCGGGTTTGGGCGCGGGGTGGGCCTCTGTCCGTCCGCAGAGCGCGCCGCCCGCTCCGCGGGGCCAGGCCGCGGGTCTGAGCGCGGGTCTCGGACGGACGTCTCTCTCTCTCTCTCGTTCCAGGGTGCACCCCGCTGATGCACGCCGTGTCCGGGCGCCAGGCGGACACCGTGCGGCTGCTGCTGAAGATGGGCGCCAACGTCAACGCCCAGGACGCCCGTGGCCGCACCAGCCTGTGCCTGGCCGCCTACCTGGTAGGGCCCGTGTCCGCTGGGGGCCGGGGACCCGGGGAATCGGAGCTTGAAGCTCTGCGTCGGTCTTCTCCGAGGGCTGCGGCGTCACCTCTCAGAGCTGGTGGCCCGGACCCCAGTCCCCGGGGCCCTTCCCGACAGCCCTCTGGAGCTGAGAAGGAGGCGACCGCGCCCTGAGAGGCACAGCCCTTCTCACCGGAGCTCCCTGTGGGCGTCTGTCTCTGGGCTCCCTGGGGCCCCTTCTGGGAGGGCCCCCAGGATGTCCCGAGGGGGCGGCACCCTCGTGGCTGCCGTGGGGCCTGCGGGTCGGGTGAGCGGAGTGGGAGGCGGAGGGTGAGCTCCATGGGGCACAGGGAGGCCTGGGGAGGGAGAGCCGGGGTGGGAGGGGAGAGACGCTTGGCTGCGCTCTGTGTGGGCGCCCTGACCCGGCCCTGGGCTCAGAGTCTCCGCACAAACCACGTTCCCGCCGCCTGTTCGCAGCCCCCCCCCCCCCACGGGGGCCTGGGGAGAGCTTCCCGGTGTCGCAGTTTCTGGGAGGGCGCCCTTGGCCTCCTGGGCCGGCCCCGGGGACAGCGGGCCCCCAGGGACGGCGTGCCAGACAGCCCTTCCTGGCAGTGTGCCCGCTCACGTTGGGAGCCCCTGGCCCCAGGCCCAGGGTGACGTTCCCGTCTCAGACGGACGCCGGACCACGCCCGGGCCCTCCCTCCGAGCAGCTGCCTGGGTAGCTGCCCTTGCCACGGGGGTTGCTGGCGTCGCTGAGCTGAGGCAAGGGGGCATCTGGGTCCGGGACGGGGAAGGCCGTGGAGAAGGCTCTGCAGGCGGCTGCTGCCGGCACCTGGGGCGGAGGGGAACCGAGCTGCACCCCCTTCCCATCTCTACAGTCCGGACTCCCTGGGCCCGACGAGCGCACCTCCGGGACCGGAGGAGGTCCCCCCCATGTCCCAGGGGCCCTGAGCCTGGGGGCCGGCCCCCCGGGCGGTCAGCTCTTCCGGGACGCGTTCTGCAGAGACGCCTGAGGGGAGCGCGTCCGCCGGCCGCGGCGTGGCGCTGCCCACCCACTGAGTGGTGCCCCTGCCGCTGCCTGGCCGCCGAGGCGGGCCCCTCCCCCACTCGCCGTGGGGCCCCCGGCCCGGGGGTGCCCTGTGAAGCCCCCCACGCCCCCTGGCAGAGCGTGAGCTCAAGAGTTAAAGAGACACTGGCACGGGGCCTCAGGAGTCACGTCTCCGTCCCGGCTGCCCACTCAGGGCACAGGCAGGCTTGCCGCAGACGTGCGACCGCAGGCGACCCTCTGCCCTTCCTTGTGCCCCTTTGCTCGTTGGTGACTCGGGGCAGAGCAGGCAGCCGGGGGGGGGCGGGGGCAGCGCCCTCGGAGCAGAGGCACGCGGGCTGTCCCGGCCCCGGGTCGGTCGGTGCAGGGCGGGCTGTGGGTTCTGAGCTGCCACCGACCGCGGGCTTCAGAATTATTCGGGAGCTGCCCCAGCTCTTCTGCGAAGAAAGAAGGAAACCCGCACACGCAGAGTGCCGGGAAACGCTGCAAAATGGTAAAAGTGTTCCATGCCTTCCCCCGTCCGATTTGTTTTTCAAATTTTGGCGGCTCTGAAACCCGTCCGACACGCCCATCTCGGGGTCTCCGGGTCCCACTCGTCCCCTCAGCGAGGGGCTCGGCCACTGGGGTGTTAGCGCTCAACCCGAGCGGACGCCTCAGTGAACGCTGCTGCACGAAGACAGCTGCCCAGACTCGGGTGCCATCGGTCAGCTCCACAAAATCACGCTCCGTGTCTTACCCCAGGAGTTTTTCCGTGCTTTTATTGAAAGACTTTTTTCCAGACCTTCCAGAACCAAAAGATTCTTTGCTTATCATTATCTCCCTTCTCCTCTGAGCATGTACAACGTTTTGGGTTTTACTATTTGCAACCGTGTGAGGGGAAGAAATCTCCAGGCATCTCCCTCGGGAATCTTGAGCCTTAATTACGCGAGAAAGGAGGAAGGCTGGGAAGAAAAGTATCAATTATTCTTCACAATGATAGTTTCATCTGCGAGCACCCAGTGGTTGTGGGTGAGGGGGGAGCCGTGCCCCTGGGCGGCCGAGGCCGTCAGCCGGGCTGGGTCAGCCGCGTCAGGTCTGCAGACCAGAAAGGGGTCCAGCCAGGAGCTCCGTCTGCTCGGGGGCGAGAGGGGCGTGTGGGAAGGCCACCGTAGGTGCCGGCCGAGGAGGGAGGAGCGTGAGCCGTGGGGACAGCCCGGGCTGGTGCAGTCTCCTGGGGATTGGTAGGTGGGTGAAACGTCGCCATGGGGCGCCCTTGGAGGGTGCTGGGGGGCGGCAGGGTCCCTGCCACTGGAGCAGGGCTCAGGCGGGGTCTGGGTGTTGGCAGGGGGCTGCCTGGAGCGAGCAGGGTGTCGTCCTCGGGGTCAGGAGGAAGGGCCGGAGGGCAGGTCTAGGAGTCAGCCTCCCGGGGAGCCACCCCGAGACCCGGGGCCCCGCCAGGGTGGCTGCGCTGGGCTGGGCGCGTGTGGGACCGCCCGAGTCGTGTGGGACGTGCTGGGCTCAGCCACGCAGGGCCGGAGGGAGGAGACGGGGAGGGTCCGGGCCGCGCGGCGCGGGGCTGCGGGGTGACGGGGCTGCCGCTCTCGCCCCCAGGGGTGGCTGGACGGCTGCGTGAGCCTGCTCAGGAACGGGGCCAAGCACAGCATCCCGGACAAGAGCGGCCGCCTGCCGCTGCACGCGGCCACGGCGGAGCCCGACGCCAGGTGAGCGGCGGGTTCCGGGGCGTGCGGGAGGGGGGCCCCATGGGGTCAGGAGGTGGTCCGCTCCAACCCTGCGGCCAGCTAAAAGGGACCCACCCCTCTGTGTGAAGCTGGCACAGACAGGACCGCGTCTCAGTAGAGCAGAAGACCCCGGAAGGATCCTCAACGCGAACCCAGCAAACCCTCTCTCCCAGTCAGATCTGAGACGCGGTGCAGACTGCCCCATCCGAATTCACACACTCACCCCCCGAACCACTCACCTGCTCCTTCCGTAGCTACTGTTGAGGGCTTGCCCCGGGCCACGCCCCCCCCGGGCCCCCGCGAGCTCCGCGGGAAGCACAGCGGGGGCCCTGACCTTGCGGGGGCGTGTGCCCCAGGGGCGGAGGTGAGTGGCCGCTCACTAGGCAGTCCGTGGGCCCACCGAGGGCAGTGACGAGGGCCGGGGAGAGCCCAGCAAGGGAGAGGGCGGGCAGGAAGGAGGGGGCCGGCCGGGGCTCGGAGGCAGGCCGGGGTGTCTGGGTGGGGAGGAGGAGGACGCGCCCGCAGGGAGCCTGGGCGGGACGCCGGTGGGTGGGTGGGAGCAGATGCACCCAGATCCACGGGGCGGCCTCGAAGGCAGAGCCTGAGGGGACAACACCGAGGGGAGGGCCGGTGGTGTGGCGGCCAGGACAGAGGCGGGCCCAGTGTCCTCAGGCGTCCTCGGGGCTGCGGACAGCCTGGGAGCAGCGGCTGGGAGCGGGACCCCCGGGGGCCCGTCCAGGCGACGCGTGGTGGGGCAGCGAGGGCCGGCCGGCGAGCAGGGCAGCGCCGGGGGTGGGGTGTGCGCGTACAAGACGAGAGAGAGATGGGGGGGTGAGGCCAGAAAGGAGAAGAGGGGGAGGGAGAGAGAAGAGAAGGGCAGCCAGCAGCCCCCACCCCCCAAAGCAGCTTTGAGGGAAACACGCCCGGCAGCGGAGTGTGATGGCAAGTGCGGAACGGCACCACCCAGAACGCAGTCACGTTCACGGCCTCCTCCTCCCGGAACCCAGGAACCCGAGCAGCCGGGCTCACCGGCGGCGGCACCACCACGTCCTGCCAGCTGCTCAGTGCCCGCCGCCCGGCTGCCCGGCTCCCCGGCCGCCGAGCGATCGGACAGAGGGTGGGGGAGGGGCGTCTTCACGTGGAGGTCCCTCCACCCCCTCCTCTCCCGGCCCCCGCTGACCGCACGGGCCGCCCCCTGGAGCCCCCTCTGGTTCTCCCTCCAGGCTCCTGGCAGTCCTGGTGCAGCAGTCCAGCCTCAGCGAGGTCAATCACCAGGACAACGAGGTGAGCCTGCCCGCGGGGGGGACGGCGGCCACTGCGCACGGGGGCAGGGGGTCGGGGGGGGTGGAGAGGAAGGCCTTCCGGAACCACTCACCCGGCTGCCAGGACCTTCGGGCAGAACTGTCCGCCCACGGGGGCCGCTATGGGCAGCTTCTCCCAGAGGGGCTGTGGCATTAGGTATTTCAGCACCCCCTTGAGGTGCCGTGACTGTCCCCGGGCACCGAGAGACCCGCACGGGCCCCGTCCCGTCCTCTTGAGTCCCCAGGGCACGGGCGGCCTGCTGACACGGAGGGACCGGTGTCAGAGGTGTCGGAGAGACAGCGACCCCGGGGCCTCCTGGGCCAGAGCCCTCCTTCCGAGCGCCAGCAGCCGCCGCGGCTGCTGCATTCCTGCTGCAGAGACAGCCGGTGCCGGCCTCCGAGAAGCCCCGTCCTGGGCAGGTGCAGGCCCGACGCCGGGGGCCGGGGGGCTGCTTAGCTCGTTCCAGAAGCGGGACTGACCGGCCAGGGCCAGCCGGATCCCTTTAACGGGCCCCAGAAACCCAGCACAAACGCCTGGTTTTTAGTGAAGCGTGTTATAAGCATGTGCTCGGTGTGGCCGCCCTGTGCTACGAACACGCAATATGACGTGAAGCAAGTCTGACAGCAAGGAAAGTGCGTCGGCCCCTAATGCCAAGGGGCACCGTGGCCGCGGGAGCCGGCTGGCCGGCTGGCTGTGCACAGCGGGCAGGGCCGGGGCGCGGCCCCCACCGGGCTGGGCCTCACCTCCCTCCCGCCCTCTGTGGCCGGCCTCCTCCCCGCCGGCCTGGGCCGGCCGCCACGGCAGGAAGTCCCTGTGTCGCACGCACGGAGCCTGGGTCGGGGGCGAGGGGGGCCCTCCCGACTGGGCGGCCACACTCTGCGTCCACGCCCGCGTCCTCAGCGGTTTGAGGCCGACGCCGGGGGGGGGGGGGGGGCACCGTGCGCGGCTTCTGCTTTAGACGCCAGAGCCGGAGACGGGGGGTGCGCAGGCCGGCCACGGAGACCCGCCTGCCTCTCCCAGCGTCTGAGCTCATTTCCCAAGTGACAGCCAGCCAGCCGGGGGCGGGGTCTGCGTCGGAGAGACCCGGGACTCGAACCCGGCCCCGCCACGGAGCTGGTCGGCGGCCTCGGTCAACAGCCCCCCCCCACCGCCTGCGTCTCGGCGCCCCACCTGACACCACCGGTGGCTCAGGGGGGAATACCTGGGCGCTGCCGGGGCCGTCCTGGGGACTAGTGGGGGGACACAGAGAGTCCTGGGCCCCAGGCAGGGGGCCACCGACATCGGCCATGCCCACCCCACCCCGCTCCGTGGCTGAAGCGGGGGTGGAGCTGGGCTGCGTGTCTGTCTGTCTGTCTGTAATCTGTGTGGAGGGGAGGGCGTTGTTTGGAGACAGCAGCTCCGGCCGCCCAGCGGCGGGTGCGCAGGGGACGAGGGCCCCCAGACGGCCAGGCACCGCCCGCTCGGAGCCGCGGGCTGGCTCACAACCGCACTGCGCCCTGTGGTGGGGTCTCACGTCGCAGGGTCCCTGCACCCGCGCAGCGGCCGCGGCCCCGTTCGCAGCTCTCGCCGGAAACGCCGACGGGCTCCGTGGGTGACTCGGGGGCTGGGACCGCGTCAGACGAGCCCGTTTTCCGCAGAGCAGGAGCCCTGCTCTGCCTTTCTGTCCCGTGCACGCGGTTTTAAAAAGTGAAGCCAAGTCGGACAGAAGCGGAACACGCACGGGAACAGCGAGGAGAAGTCGTCTGTCCTCTGAACAGGCGCTCCAGGGAGCCTTGGGGGCAGACAGCCCGGCGCCCGCCTTGTCCCCCGGCGCCTTCCGTCCTGGGCCTGGGGACGCGGAGCGGGGGGCCGGCACCGGTGGGGGGAGAGCCCGCACCAGTGGCAAGGGGAGGCTGCTGCTCTGGAGACCAGATTTCTGGTTCCAGGGGCCAGCTAAGAATGAAGCGCACCGGGCTGTTCCGAGTCCCGTCGAGTGAACAGGCCACTGTCAGGACAGGAAGCTCCTCCGCCCGAAGGCCAGCGCCCCTGCCCACATGGAGCCAGTTTCCTGAAATGTCGTCCGAACGTCTCCAGAGGCTCGGGGTTCTGTGGCTGGAACTGGACACCTGAGAGCGAACCACAGTCCAACGAGGCAGAACGTGGAGCCGGCCAGGGGGTTTCGAGCCTGACCCCAGCGCCCCACAGACCCCACACCCTGGATTCAGTTCCCTGCCCACCCACGGACTCGGGGACTTCTCCGGGGCCCAGCTTCCTCTTCCGTGGGCCGAGAACCAGAGCAGCACCTGCCAGCGTGGGCTCACCGCTGCCCCAACGGGTCCCGAGTCTCCGGGCCGCGACACGGTGTCTGCCTGTGTCCTGCCGGCGTCAGAGGCAGAGCTGGTTGACCAGATGGCCCTGTCCTACCCGATCAGTCAGGACCGAAGGCTCTTCAGTCCCATGGTTCTGGCTTGTTCTTGAGCCTGTGCGCCCCCAAGTCCGTTGTCGGGGAGGAAGGACAGATGCGCGCAGGACCACGTGGGCATCCCGAGAGGGTCCGTGACAGTGGCCACATGGTACGGTCAGGTCTCAGTGTCATGCCACGCCTGCCCAGGGGTAGGCGGCGTCTGTGTGCCCGGAGGAGGCGGAGCTGGAGGCTGGGGAGCAGGCACAGTCCTCCCACCCCACTTACCGCGGGTGCAGAGAGATCCGGCACGCCGGAACTGTTGGAGGCCCCCGGGTCAGGGAGGGCTAAGGGGGGACACTGTCAGCCCTGCTCTCCGACCCCGGCGGGGGCCCCTCTCTCCCCTCCCCCCCGTGGGTGGGGCAAGGGCCCGGGGCGGGACCCCTCTCTTTACACTCTGCCCCGCGTCCCACCGCCACCACCTACGGCCGTCCCGGCTTTGCCCTGTGCCATCGAGAGGTGCGGGCAGGGCGAAGGGGCCCTAGGGAGTCCACTGGGCCACGGAACGGTGCTGGGAGTGTGCGACCTCCGGCCCTCAGAAGAAACTGGGGCCCGACTGACCCGTGTCCGGGCCGGTTCTCCCGTGGCCACGGTGGGACTAGCTCTCCGCAGGGCAGCGCGTGCCAGGCGGAGCCGGCGTCTGCTCGGCACCCGGTGCTGCCCTCCCGGTGCCTTCAGAGCAACCGCCCAGCGCCTTCCGCGGGGTGGGGGCCCCGCCCCACGGCCCGGGGCAGCCTGGCCTCCCTCTGCAGCTGCGCTCACACGGCCCCCCTCCCCCTCTTCGTCCCCCCTCCATCCGTCCGCCTGCAGCTTCCTCCTCTCGGCCCCAGAGGCCCGCGGAGCGGTCCCTGCCCGGCATCACCCTGCCAGGGCTCGCGGCGTGCGTCCCTCCGGCTCCCTCTCCCACAGAGCAGTCCCCGCGGGGCCAGGGTCCCGTCCACCTTGCTCCCCGTGGTGTCGCCGTGGTGTCCGCGGCCCGTGTCCCGGCGCAGAGCAGAGGCGCGATGAGTCTGGGCCGGGCGACGGTGTGAGGGATGGGGGAGCGGGTGAGTGGGTGGCAGCGGCCTGTCCGGTGAGGCCCCCGGGCCGGGGAGAGGGTGTGACCCCCGTGTTCCCCCCGGCGGCCCGCCCTCACCTCCGCCCACTCTGGCTCTGGCCCCGCAGGGCATGGCGCCCCTCCACTGGGCGGCCTTCCACAACCAGCCCCAGCACGCCCAGCTGCTGCTGCGGAAGGGCGCCGACCCGGCCCTGGCGGACAAGGACTTCAAGACGGCCCTGCACTGGGCCGTCCAGGTAGGGCCGGTCGGCGGCGCCCTGGGTCGGGGGCGGGGGGCCCGGGGCGGTCCCCGGGGCGGCCGTGGTGCCCATGAGGGGCTTCTCTGTGTGACACGGTGGGGTTCCCGGTGCCCCTGTCCCCTCCGCTCACACCCGGGCAGCGAGCACCCCTGTCACTGCGGAGGACTGGGCGGCCTTGGTGGTTGGGAGGAAACCTGTCGATGGGGGGGGGGGGAGTTGGGGGCCGTCAGGTGTGGGACCTGCCTTGGCTGTTACACTCACACACTCATCTCACGGACACACTCACGTTCACACATGGACACACTCACACACACATTCACACACTCTTTCACACTCACCTCACACACACATACAGTCTCACGCACACACACCCCCTCACAGGCACACACATTCACAGACAC
The DNA here is from genome assembly GCF_019186645.2 of Phyllostomus hastatus. Classification (NCBI taxonomy): domain Eukaryota; kingdom Metazoa; phylum Chordata; class Mammalia; order Chiroptera; family Phyllostomidae; genus Phyllostomus; species Phyllostomus hastatus. The sequence goes on from NW_025333854.1 coordinate 967,076, forward strand.
ACACATAGTCACATAAACACACGCATTCACACATACAGACACACTAGCACACAGTCACGCACGCACACACTCACACACACACCCCTCCTGCTCTCTCGGTGCTCCTCACGGGCACGCTGGGCTCCAGGACCGGCCTCCGAAGGGTCTAGACCGTGACCCCCTCCTTCCTCCCAAACCCTCCGCAGCCGAGGGGCACAGGGGGCTGAGAGTGTTCTGTGCGCAGCCGCCGTGGCTGGTGACCCCCCAGGTCACTGTCTCAGAAGGGAGTGTGTGTGTCGGGACACGCACCGGAAGAACCGGGGCCGGCCCGGACACGCGCGGTCGGGGGAGGGGACGGGGGGGGCAGAGTGCTGGGGGGGCGGCCACACGGCTCCTGACACACACCCTCCAACCCCGTCTTGCAGAGCGGGAACCGGACGCTGTGCGCCCTCATCCTGAGCCACCGCCAGGGCCCTGCCCTGGTCAACTGTGACGACGAGAGCGGCAAGACCTGCGTGCACACGGCGGCTGCCGCGGGCTTCAGCGACGTGCTGGTCGAGCTGGCCGGGGTCCCCGCGTGCGACCTGCAGGCCCGGGACGTGGACGACAGGTACCGCGGGGGGGCGGGGGGGGCGGGGCCGGGCTCGCCCACTGCAGACGCCCCTCCAGCAAGGGGGCGGGCCCAGGGGCCACCCCGTGTGGCCACAGCTCCGTGCCGGCAGCTCGCACGTGGGCACGTGTGTGCTCACGGCCACATGGGCCGCCCCGTTTCCGCGGGGCAGGGCAGCCGCTGCCGTGAGGGGCGACGCCGGCACGGCACAGCACAGCGCTGTGAGACCCGCCGCACGTGCTCCGAGTTCTCGGGCTCCCGGCAGCCCGGCCCCCGGCCCGTGACCTGGCTCCCGCCCGTGACCTTTGCGTCCGCGACCGCGTGTCCTGTTTTCTTCGTTCCCGAACACGTCGCGACGTCAACAGTTTTGTCTCCAGGCAGGAGCACAGCAGGCGCTCTGTGTCCGGGACGCGGCCGGGCCCCGTGGGGGTTGTTGTTTTTACGTGTCGAGTCCTGCGGGGGGCGTTGGCAGGGAGAAGGACGCGGGGCCCAGAAAGGGAAGAGACGCCACTCGGGCGAGGGGCAGCTGCGTGAGCCTCGTGCCCCGTCTCCCAAACGCACAGGCGTCCGCCCCGCGGGCCCTGCGCCCACACTCACCCGCCAGAGCGCCCCCCCCCGCCCCCGGCGGCGGTGCTGGCCTCACCTGCCCAGGCCGGGCATCCGTCCGCTCAGGGGAAGCAGAGAAACATGACAGCAGCGGCAGCACCGTGGAAGATAAGTTGAAGGCTCTGTACTGCGTGGGGGGTCTCACCCTCTTTGGCTGACCTGCAGGACTAGCCACTTACTGCCCGTTCTGGTTTCAGAGGTGCAGGGCGCCCCCGGCACCTGACACCCTGCAGCGCGGGGCGGGCGCCTGAGCTGCACATGGGCCTCGGAGGCGGGAGGGGGTGGGCCCCGGACCTCGGTCGGAGGGGGAGTCCCCCCGTCCCTGCAGCAGGGCGCCCCTCAGAGCGGGGGTCGGCCCCGGGCAGGTGAGCCCACACCAGGGCTTCAGGCCCAGGGGACGAAGGTGAGGGAGTGACCTTGGAGCAGGGCAGGAAGGCCGGGGGACAGCCGGCCGGCCTGCTCCCACACACACCCTCCTGGAGTCAGCTCCTCGCCGGCCAGTTCCCACCGTGTGTGTGTGTGTGTGTGTGTGTGTGTGCGCGCGCAGCCCCACGCTGAGCAGAGAAAATGCAGTTCCCCGCCGGCCGGCCCCCGGGGAGGAAGTAAAACCGGGCGGGGGTGCGCAGGGCAGGGCCGCGAGAGTTCAAGGTGAAGTGAAATCTCTGGAGCCGGTTCCTGCCCCGGGCCACCTGCGCCCCGCGCCCCGCCCTCTCTGGTTCCTCATTCTCCGGCTGCCGGGCTGACGCGCGTGGTCGCTGGAGCCGGGGAGCTGGTGCTCGCGGGGACGGGGTTTCCCGGGGCGTTGTGAGGCTGCGGTGCTTTGCGCAAGTGCGGTCGCCGCCACTTCCAGGAGGAGAGGAAGTCTCTGGGAAAAGGGAGGAAAAGGAAGCACCGGCTTGAGGAAGCGAAAGAGGGTGAAGAAGGACGAGGGGGAACGCGTCCTCCTGGTTGTTAAAACGCGTCACGGATCCGCGGTGTTTGAAACAAGGGGGTCCTGGCCTGTGGTGGACGGCACGCAGCGCCTGGCCCGGAAAGAGCTCAGACAGTCGAACACCCCAGACTTGGCCCGTCTCCGGGGGGGCCCCACTGCCGTCTGACTCCCAGCTCACGTGTCCCAGGAAGGACGGCCTTCCATCGAGTGTGTCCCTGGGCGTCTCCGGGGCTCTCCGGGGAGTGTGGGCTTGTCTGTCAGTCTGTCCTTGGCTTCGGACCCCCGCGTCCCTGCGCCCACACCCCCGACCGTCCCCGCCGCGCCTCTGCGTGCAGGTCTCCTGGATTCCTGGAACACAGGCCCTGCCCTCCCCTCCACCCCTCACTGTGGGAGCTGAGGCCGGACCGGTCCCGGTCCCGGGGCAGCAGGCGGCCCGAGCTGCGGGGCCTCTGGGACCCGAAGCCCAGGGGGCTGGGCGGAGCCGCAGCGGAGCTGGCCCGGGGGCACACACGGCAGGCCGCCCCGCAGGCTCTGTGCGCATCTGGGCGGTGCAGTCTCCACGCCCCCCGTGCCGCTCCGCAAACCCGGGCGAGCTTCCCCTGCGCCCCTGGGCTGCCCCGGCCGAGCCGGCGGTCAGCAGTGCGAGAGCAGCTGGTTTCGCAGCGCCCCCAAGCACGCCGTCCCGTGTCCGCACACCAGGCCCCCCACGCCCCGCTCCAGCAGCCGGGGTCCCCCGGGCCGGCGAGCGTTTCCGTTTGGAGCCGTTTCCACGGTGACGTGGTGGTGTGTTTCCCTGCGGTTTTATTTGCATCTGTCTCCCCGGGGACCGACGGCGCCGAGCACCCCCTCGCGTCTTCTCTGACGGGTGTCTGCTCCGGGCGCCTGCACCTCCGCGCCAGCTCTGAGACCTGTGTCCGTTCTGGACGCCAGCCCTTCACTGGGGGTGTGGCCTGCAAGGGCTCGCTCCACGTCTCTGGCTTTTTCTTTTCGCTTCATTAAAAAAGTGCTGGTTTCGCATTTTAACGAAGGTTTCGATACCGATGAGTGTTTGTTTACCTCCTGGCTGATGAAAGACTTCCCAAGCACAAAGTTGTGGAAGAGACAACAACAAAGAGGTCGTTGTTCTAAATTGGTGGAAGGTCACTGAAAGCTTGAAAGTCAGGTAACGGGCTGGAGAAACTGTTCGCGTGAGGTCGTCTGACGACGGACTGATGCACGGAGTGTGCACAGAGCCCTCACCAACCGGCGGGAGAACCGGCTCTCCCGCCCCAAAGGGCGCCAGTCACCCCGGGGAGGGGGCTCACGTGGCGGCTGAGCGCACGCTTGGGAAGGTCGGCTCGCTGCTGAGCAAGGGGCCCCCAGAGACGACCCCAGGGAGGCGTCCCCCGGCCGCCAGCCTGGCCGAGGGGTCCGGGTCGGGCAGAAGGCGAGTCGGGTCCGTCTTCTTGGAAGGCAGAGCGGCATGAAGGATGAAGAGCCTTAAAACGCGTCCCACCTTTGACCCCCACCTTTGACCCCCACCGTCCTCTCCCAGGAGACGCACAGAAAGGCCAGCAGAGGCGGAAGGCTGGGGGGCACTGGACTCCGGCCCGCGCCCTGTCCCCCCAGCCCCTCCCACCCTGCGGTCCCCACACTCACCAGCCGCCCGCCCCTCCCGCAAGGAGCAGGGGCCCGTCCTGCCTGTGCTCACACACCGGTGTCTCCCCAGCCCGGCCTGTGCTCACACACCGGTGTCCCCTCCCCCCCGGGCCCCCAGGACACCCCTGCACTGGGCGGCGGCGGCCGGGCAGGCGGCCTGCGTGCGGGCCCTGCTGGACCTGGGCGTGGACGACGGCCTGCGGGACGTGCACGGCAGCGCGGCCCTGGCCTACGCCCTGCGCGGCGGCCACCTGGCCTGCGTCCGGCTCCTCTCCGGGGACAGCAGGTGAGTGTGGCTCGGGGTGCGCGTTCCCTCGTCCCCTCCATCGGAGGGCACCGGCCCATTCGCCAGCCGCCATCAGGGCCGGCCCCGCGAGTCCCTGACGGCTGCCTTTGCCGCCGTCTGCACGCAGCCACGAGCCCTGGAGGGGCGGCGGCGGCCTCGGAGGAGAACCGGAGTCTCCAAGGGGCGAACTCGGGGCGGCGGCCCAGGGAAGCCCTGCGTGTGTGGCTGCCGCGCCGACCTCTCTCCTCTCCCCTGGGGATGCACCTGCCGTCCGGCCGCTCACTCCCCCCCCACCACCTCCGGCCCTCGCGTTTCCTCCTCTGCGGCTGGTGCCCGAGGCAGCTTCTCTGCTCCGGCCCCTGGGGCTCCGTGTTCACGAGGTGTTTCGGGGGACTCCGTGGAAGCAGGGGCCGGGGCTCAAACAGGGCACAGCCGGCCCGAGGTGGGCGGGCTCCCAGGGGGGAGCGGCTGGGTCTCCTGGGGTCCCGGGGCCGCCCCTCCGGACCCCTGGGGGCTCCTGACTCTGGTGAGCAGCCGGGCTCGCCCTCGGCCTCCTCTGCGGCCGAGACCTGGTCCTCCCCCCGCGCCTGCCCGTCCTCGAGAAGAGAGAGCAGGGCGCGCCGGCGGTTCCCAGCGGCAAAGACACCCCGTCTGGGGCACATCAGGGAGGGCAGCCTCCCGGGCTGAGCAGGGAGGGGACCAGACCGGGACCACTCTCAGCGGGAGGGACGGGCTGTGCCCAGGAAGCCCTCCTGTGGAGGCCAGCGAGTCCCGGCCTGTTCCGTCCGCCTCACGACACGTGAACCGGCCACCGAGACCCCGAGGGCCACCCAAGAGGACGTGATGTCCTGTGCCCACCCGACGAGAAAATCCGTCTGGACTTGACTTATTCACACCGGATGGCTGTTGTCCTGTCAGCTGTGGTCATTTGTTTCATTTGACAGTCTCGGGGAAAAGAGGCCCGGGCCCCTGACTACACAGCTGGTAGCGTGTGTTTTAGAACTCGCGGCACGCAGGTTGGGGACCGCTGGTCCGGGAGGGGCTCGTGGGTCACTCGGGTGTGCCCCCCTGGCCCGAGGGGCTGCGGCGGGGAGTCCCCTGCGCTGGCCGACCTCGCCTGTGTCCCCGTACTCCACAGAGCAGAGCCGGCTCGGCGCCCCGCCGAGCAGCCTGGCAGGCCCCGGAAGAAGGAGGGGGGGCGTCTCGGCGTGCTGCACCAGATCTTCGGCAAGGGCAGGAGAGAAGGGCAGAGGGCCCCCCCGGAGGACAGCCGCCCGGACGCCCACCGGGGGGAGCCCCCCTCGGAAGTCGATGACATCATCGCCACCTTTGACGGCGTCCTGGGCTCCAACTGCCAGGAGCAGCCTGGGGGCCAGGGGCCCATGGTCGGCTTCAAAAAGAGGACCCCTGAGGACTCGAAATACCTCTGGCCCGAGAAGAGGCCCCTGGCCCGTCAGGGGCTTCCACCAATCAGAACGCAGAGCCTCCCACCCATCGCCCCGGGCAACGGCTTCCCCACGGCCTGCCCCAGGGCCCCCGCCCACGCCGGTCTGGGCCCCTGGCCCCGGCGCCGACCCCCAGCACGCCGGCCCACCGTCTCAGAAGAGCTGGAGGGAGCAGGACAGCAGGCCAGGCGGCCAGGCGCCGCGGGGTGACCCCTGGCGCAGCGACCCCCACGAGGGGCTCTGCCAGGCGTGGCCGGCGGCCGCGGCCGACAGGCTGCTGGACCGGCTGCTGAGCGGCAGACCCCCGCAGCAGGACGCCCCGGGGCCCGCCCGCCTCCCTCAGCTGCACGGCCCGTGGGCAGGTAAGGTGCAGGCTCCCTCCGCCCTCACTCCCGGCAGCCGCTCAGAGACCGGGGTCCCGTCTGGGGAGGGGCTGGGGGGCAGCCGCCGGGAGGGCGGGGCAGGGGAAAATGGTGGTGGGTCATCTTCTGCGTGCATTTCTTGGTCTCTGATCCTCCCTGGAGGGCATGTGCACGCACCTGGGAGAGGAAGGGAGGGAGGAGACAGGGAGAGAGACCTGACGTGAGAGAGAGCCCTCCGTCCGCTGCCTCCCGTACACACACCCCCCGACGGGGATCGAACCCGCTGCCTTTGGGCGTGTGGGGCGACGCTCCAACCACGGGGCCACCCAGCCCGGGAAACGCCCCCTTTCTTTCTCGAGCCCCCGGATGCAGTGCCCTCAGGGAGAGCAGGCGCCGTCTGGCCTCTCCCAGCGTTTTGAGTGCCGGTCACCGGCAGCCATTCTGGGCCGCTGAGTCCCTGGAGCCCGAGGCCTGCGCGGGAGCCTTCGGGGGCGTGGACGGCCTTGCCGGCCTGGCCGCGCCCTGACTCAGCGGGTTCTCTCCCGGGCTGAGGCGCGAGGTCGCGAGGCGCTTTCATGGGAAGGGCTCGGTCACGCACTCGTTCGCTGGGTGTCTGTCGAGCGTCTGTCACCCTCATTTATCAGGAGGCAGGGTCCCTGTGGCCCAGGGCTCTGAGCCACGCCGTCTGGCTCGGCCACTCACATGCCGTCACTCCATTTCCCTGAGCCTTGGTTTCCTCGTCTGGAAAAGCGGGAGAAAGTGCCGCGGAACTCGCCCGGGGGGGCAGGCTGCCGTCGGGGTCCGAGTCGAGGTGTGACTCAGAGACCAAATCCCAGTCTACGATGCCCGCTCCACCGGCCTGGGCGGCGGTATCTCCCTGACCCCTCGGGCGAGTCCCGCGTCCGGCCGGGGCCGAGGGGCCCCGCGCTGGGAGAACACGTCCCGCCCAGCACCCACGCGCTCACCTCGGCCCTGACGGCCACGTGACACGTTATGACCTGCTCTGCTTCCCAGCCTTGGAAGTTTCAGAGTGTGGGTGGCCCGCTGGGCTTGGCCTTAAGACTGTACTTAAACTAGTGCATTCCCAAGTGCCTTTGATACCTTCTCCTCCTATTTAAACAGCGAGGGGCACACAGCAGAAATCCAGTGAAGTGTGGCTGTCACGCTCCGTCATCAGCGCCGTCACCGGGGTGGTCTCTAACCACGCTCACGGTTCCCGTGCTGCCTTTTCTAACCCGCACTTGGTGGGCCCTTTGACGGCTGATGCGAATGTGTTTGTCCTCAGGGCAGAGTCGCCACCACCTGTCCCCAGACAGAGCCACAGTCAGGGACCTTGCTTTCAGCCGGCACAGCCTGGCCCCGCTGCCCGACCAGAAATGTGAGTCCCGCGCGTCTCCCTGCAGGAACGTCCCGTCCCGGGCGGGCGTCGGCGCGTCTGGGCACGCCCGAGGGCGGTTCCGGTTTACCGTCCTTTGTCAGGTGGGCGTGCCCGCATTTGTAAGTCTCAGGAGAAGAGGACAGGACGGAGACAGTCCTTATGGCGTCGTCCTTCTCAGCGATGCTCGGTTTTAAAAACAAACACCAGAAAGCTGCTCCCTCCCCTGGGCGGGGGGGAGGGGGGGTGTTCCTGCTGGGACCGCACGGACGGCGTGTCCGGCGCGTCCCTGCTCCCGTGCGTGGACGGTGCATGGAAACCCCCCCCCCTCAGGTCGGCCCCTCGGCGGGGGCTCGTCTGCCACGACGGGCAGCTGGAGGGTCTGTGCCCTGCGCGTCCGCCGGCCGGAGCTGCTCCGCAGAAAGGAGCGGTCCACCGGAGCCTGCCATCACAGGTGGTGCTCCTGGCGTCACCGACCTCCGTTATGTTGCACACAAAGCTGTCTCCTAGTGCAAAACACCCGTGGGTTCTACCCAGCGGTGACCTCCCTGCTGGAGCGTCTGCGGGTGTTAGCCGGGGAGCTCGTCGTCCAGCAGAGTCCAGGGCGCCACCCGGACACTCCGTCCTCGGGGGCAGAGCCCCTCACCGCTCCCACTGCGGGGAAGAGGGGACCGGGGTCAGAGAGGTCACTGGACTCCCAGAGTGGACGGGGGAGCCGGGAGCACCGCCCCCTCCGGGTGCCGAGTCTGCCGCCTCGGGGACGGGCGAGCTTCCTGGACTCCCTGTCCTTCCTCCCTCCCCGTCCCGGCCGCCCCGGCCCCGGGGCCCCACGCGTGCCCAGGCCCAGGCACCCTCCGCACCTCCGGACTGCGGCCGCTGAGGGATGGGGGAGCTGCCCGACGCCGGACAACTGGCAGCCGTCCGCAGAGCGAACGCCCAGAACGCCCAGAACGCCCAGAACGCCTGCTCCGCCCCAGCCCGCGCTGCGCAGGGGCCGGGCCGAGTGCCGGAGCTCTCCGGGCGGCCCCAGCGAGCCAGGGCGTCTCGGGGGGACCCTCTGTTTCTGCAGAGAGGGAAGGGGGGTGGGGAGGGGGGTCCCGGGGTGGCAGAGCGCCGCAGAAGCCCGGGCCCCGGCCCTCCGCCCTTCGGGGTCTGTGCGGAGAGAGCTCCGGGTGGTCGGACGCAGCCGCCGCGTGCAGTTCAAGCCCAGCCCCGCGTCTGGGCAGAAGCGCGGCTCAGGTGTCCGAACGCAGACAGGCGCTTGTCTGCTGAAACCCTGGCGGGGCTCGGGGGGCCCAACGAGGGGGTGTCCCTGGCGGGGCCCAGGTGCTCGGCCTTCCCCAGCCCCGCGTGTCAGGAGCGAAGGGAAGGCGCGGGTCTCGGCTCAGCCCCAGGAGGGCACGCGGGGAGGGAGGCAGGCGGTGCTGTTCCCGAGAGAAGCCCGGAACGTCTGACTGTGCGCGACAGCAGAGCCCGGGAGCCTCGGGGCCGGCGGAGGGCGGGCGCTGGTGCTGGCGGGGCGCCCACAGCTGCCCGCCCAGCGGGCTCTGCCCGGCCACACCGCCCACCGCGCGGCAGTCCCTCTTGGGCCTGACTCGTGTCTGCGCGAACTGGACGTGGATTAGCGCGTGTGGCGAGCTGACACACACACACACACACGCGTGCACACGCAGCCCCCTCCTGCAGCCAGCCCCCCCCCCACCCGGTCCCCAGACTTGCCCTCGCTCCTGAGGGAAGAGCCCGCTTCTCCCGCCGCCACTGCTCGGGGGACGCGGCGAGGGGCCGGCCCTGAGAGTGTCCCCCTCTGTCTCCTCCGCAGTTCTGTCCGGAGGGCCTCTGCGCGCCAGCCGGGTGCTGCCCGCCATCCCGAGCCACCGGGGCCCGAGCCCGGCCACCCGGGACGGAGACTGAGCGTGGGTCCCGCCCGCCAGCCCGGGCCGCGTGCACGGACACGGACTGCCATCCGAGAAGGACCGTCCTCGGGTCTGTGCGGGCCGAGGCCGACTTCGTGAATCGCCCTCGATAAGCCGTTCACGGTTTATAACTCTAAACTCTTCGTTCCAAATAACGGCATTTCCCAAAGGAGCCCCCGGAACCTTTGCTGTGCCTTCACCGCAGCCCGTGTGTGAGTGTCTGGCCTGCACCCTGCCGGGCTGAACGCCAGGCCGCGGCGGCGGCGGGGCTCCTGGCTGCGCCCGCCCGGCCAGCCAGCCGTGGGACGGGTGCTGGCTGCTGTTCCTCCCGGGGGAACCTCACGTTCCGTTCCTGGGAGTCTGCGAGCGGAGTGACAAACAGAACAGCACGTTCTGCGACTGTTCTTCGCACTTGTTGTGTGTGATTCTGCCTTGTCACGAGGAAACGTCGTTAAAATTAAAGTGGTAAATTCCTTAACCGGCCACAGTTTATGGCTTTTCCATGGACGGCCTCCGCCGGCAGCACGGTTTCTAACGCCGCTCACCCCCGGCCGCACCCCGGGCCCCGGGCGCTGTTCCTGGGTCGACTGCGTCACTCGGCGACCTCCGCGCGGGGCCTCATCGGGCCGACGGGCTGTCTCCGTGGCGAGGAGACGGGGCGAGCTGGAAGGGCCTGCGTCTCGGCCCACAGGGTGGGGCGCACAGGCGTCTCTCAGGCATTCCTCACACGCTCTGCACGTTTAACCCCTCGTTTCCCTGTCTGCAGAGACGGTGTGGCCCGCTCCCGGCGCTCCCAGAGCTGTGACTCGGCCAGGCGCGTGCAGACTGCGGGTCTCCCCGCTAGGACGCTAGGGCGTCTGCGTGTTGTCCGGGCTGGGCTGCAGCCCGGGGCTGAGCTGCGGAGGCTCAGAGTCACCCCCGGGTGCCTGGAGCCCGTGTGTCGCTCACTCTGTGCGCCCGGCCGAGGGCAGTGCTCGCCGGGTCCCGTCGGCAGTGCCGGTTGGTCCGGGAGCTCAGACGCGACAGAAATTCCTCCGAGGCCCAACCACAGCCCTCGGGCTTTGCCTTCCAGAGAGCCGTGCGGTGCTGGCACAGAGCAGGCACCTGGCTGTTCCTCTCGTTTTTCAGGGAAGAGGGAAGGGAGGGGGAGGGGGCCAGGGGGAGAGATGGGGGAGGGAACCACGAGAGGGTATGGCACGCGGCCCCGTGTGGACGGCGGGTGTCTGACGGAGGGACGGGACGGGGGCGCCTGGGGCCCGGCCTCCCCCGCCAGGCAGCCCCGAGTGCGGCGGGCAGGTCCTGGTGCCGCCGCGGAGGGAGAGGAGGAACAGCGCCCAGGCCGGGCTGCGCTCCGTCTGGGAAGACTCTCTCCTCGTGTCCGTGAGGCCGACCCCTGCCTCACCTGGCTGCCTCTGCACCTGCCCCTCCACGAGGGGATGCCTGCCCTCCACGGCCCGCAGTGTCGGTGGGGGGGCGTCACTGAGCAACAGCCCCCCAGCCTCATGGGCCGACACGCTCGTCTTCCCGTTCACCGCCCACGTCCCGCCCCGGGCGCCGGGCGGCCGGCTGGGTTCCGCTTCACCACGCACTTCCTCGGTGACCCGCGCTCGGGAGACGGGAGACGGCCTCGTCACCGCCTGCAGGGTCCCGTTTGCCAGCCTGAGTCACGTGGCCACGCCTGGCTCCAGGGGGCAGAGAGACGCACCCCTCCTGCCCGCCGGGGAGAGGGAGGGCGGGAGGGCCTGACTGATCCCACAAGTCCCCACTCTGACCAAAACTCAGGCCCACGTGCACGTTTAATGGCCCTGGCTTGCCCCTGCCGAGTGGAGAGCTGAGAGGTCACAGCAGTTGGGAGGGGCGGGGGAGGGGGAGGGGGAAGAAAAAAGGAAAAAGAAAAAAGAGAAAAGAAAAGAAGGGCCCCCCGGGCGCAGCTGTGGACAAAGCCTCACCTCTCACAGGTGCACCTACACCCACACGCCGAGAATCCTCTCGTGCCGGGCCTTTCCCTCCGGGCTCCTTCCAGAACCTTCCTTAGCTGCGAGGAAGCGGCGCCCACCTGCCCCCACCTCCGTGGGTGGAGCGCGGCCCTCTGGCCCCCGGGGCGCCCGGCTGGCTCGGGGGGGGGGTCCGCTCTCAGCCAGTATTTCACTGACCGCATCGGAGGTGCGGTAAACCCAGTGTGCACACAACTTTTAAAAATCTGTTTTCTTAGGAAATGGTTTTTTTTCTGGTTTTGTCACTTATTTTTCCCTTCGTTGCTAGGGACGGTTTACCCGCACCCGTGAAAACCCCAACTTCCCAGGCGCTGTTCCGTCCGGGGCCCACGGCCGAGGGAGGGGTGGGCCCCTCACCCCGAGTCACGCGGCTGGCGAAGGGCACGGAGCAAGATCGGCGGGAAGTCTCCGGCCCCCAGTCCACACAGATGGCGCCCGAACCGCCCTTTCCCCTTCCAGAAGTCCCACGGGCGGGTGTGGGAGATTCTGTGGACAGCCGTCCAGCCGTCGCGAGCCGGCACCCGGCCACGGTGTGAGCGCCGGCACTGCGGGGGTCGGCAGGCCCTGCGAACCGGGGCCCTGTTGTCGGTTGAGATTGGCCTCCCCGCCTGTCCCTGGAGGTGAGTTTTCGGGGGGGGGGGGGGTCACGCGGAGTTAAGAGGACCTTAAACCAAACAGCGTTCGTTGACTTAGGGCCGTGCTGTGAAAACACGGACGCCGGGACACGGGACTCCTTGCCTGTGTCCAGGGCACGCCCGACACGCCTGCGTTTCCCGTGTTGGCTACAACCTTTCCCGAGGAAACCCGTGCGACATGTGTGCGTGACTCACGCCCAGCGGGGTCTCCCCTCGGGCTGCGCCGCGTGCCAACGTGCACGCCCCGGCGGCTCCTGGCACCGCAGCCGCTGGTGCCCCCGGTTCCCCCCCCCTGGGTCTCATTTCCCGTGGGAAGACACGGGGGCAAACGGCCAACACCAGAGGGGACGCCACACTGAGTTCAGAGGGACTCCTTCCACGGGCAGTGGGGGCCGGCCGCTGGGGGGCGGGAGTGCTCCCGTGGTGCTAAGGGCGGGCGGGGGCAGGGAGGCTGCAGGATGGGGCAGGGGCAGGGGGCAGGGGGGGGCTGCAGGGTGGGGGCGGGGGGGCTGCAGGGTGGGGGCAGGGGCAGGGGGGCAGGGGGGTGCTGCAGGGTGGGGCAGGGGGGGGCTGCAGGGTGGGGCAGGGGGCAGGGGGGCAGGGGGGACTGCAGGGTGGGGGGCGGGGGGGCAGGGGGGGCTGCAGGGTGGGGCAGGGGGCAGGGGGGCTGCAGGGTGGGGCAGGGGGCAGGGGGGCTGCAGGGTGGGGCAGGGGGCAGGGGGGCTGCAGGGTGGGGCGGGGGCAGGGGCAGAGAGGCCTGGGGCGGGCCGGAGGGGCGGAGGTGGGATTGAATCTCGGGTCTGAAAAGGAGCAGCCTCCCCACCATTCCCCCCCCGCCCCCCCCAGCCTGGACACCAGGGGAGGAAGGGAGAACAGACTTTGGCTGGAGGCAGAAACAGGAGAGAGGAGGAGCCGCAGCGGCTCCCGGCACCCCAAGTCCCGGCCCGCGGGCTCCCCGTGCACTGCAGTAGCAGCCGCCGCCCCTCAGGAGGCCCCCAGCTCCCTGCCGCGGGGACGGTGGGGGCGCCTCAGCCGGTCCACACAGGAGGTGGCAGCCGCACGCGGCCAGGCCGGGACTCCAGCCCAGGGACCGGTGTCGACCACTGTCCTGCTCCCCTGTTGAAAAAACAAGATGCGGCCCTGGCTGGTATGTGGCTCAGTGGATAGAGCGCAGCCTGCGAACCAAAGGGTCGCCGGTTCGATTCCTGGTCAGGGCATGTGCCCGGGTTGCGGGCCAGGTCCCCAGTGGGAGTCACATGAGAGGCAACCACACTTTGACGTTTCTCTCCCTCTCTTCCTCCCTCCCTTCACCTCTTTTATTCTAAAAATAAATAAATAAATAAAATCTAAACAAAACAAAACAAAACGAGACCGAGGGAACCCGAAGGTCTCCTCCTAACTGACTTGACTGAGCCCGTGCTGCGTCCGGCAGCATCCGGCCCAGCAGCCAGAAGGGCGTCCCGGTCGGGCCCCGTGGATGGTTTTTCTAGGAAGGAGGGTGGGGGGGCGCTGTCAGCACGAGAGAAGACGGATTGGGAGGCTGGACATGTTTTTTCGGGGGGCAGTTGTGGGTGATGCAGCAGACCACCTCTTCCGTCCCCAGGGTCAGAGGGGGGCGCAGAGGCCCCTGCGATGGGGCCCACGGGTGCCCAGGCTGGCTGGTTCGGGTGCTGCTCCTGGGGGAAGCGGAACGGCGGCAAGGCCAGGCCGCGGTCTGGTCTCGGGGTCTCGGGCTGCAGCGCAGGTGCAGGACCCCCAGGGGCGTGATGCCGAGGACCCGGGTGAGGACGGAGGAGGCCCTGGGGCAGGGCGGACCCGCTGGGCGGCCGTGGTCGGGGTCTGGCGGCCGGAGACCCTACTGGACGCGAGGTTGGCGGGCAGCGAGCTCGCCCTTGCTGACCCTGAGGGCCGGGGCTGGGGGTTGCCACGGCGGCGGCTGTGCCGCTGAGACCGGACTTTTCCGGGAAGCCTCCCCGCGGTCTGTGTGCCTGCGAGGGAGTCTCGCAGGACGGGAGGGGCCGGCGGCCTGGCTGGTGGCGCCGCCGCTTCTTCAGAACTGGGCCGGGAGCCCCCACTCCGCCTCCTGCAGAGTCAGCCGGAAACCGCGCTGGGGGATCCCCGGGGCCCAGCCGGTCTCCGCGGTCAGGCCCCTCCCCCCGCCGGCTCCCGGACGCCCAGGCCTGGACCTGGGGGCTGCCTGTGAATGTGGCCGCTGGGGCCTCCGGGGCCTCTGCACAGGGGCCTGTCCCTGCCCTGCGCCCGCCTGGGTGTCGTGTTGGAGGCCCTGACACGCTCACAGCTCCAGGCACCGGCTCCTTCACTCTGATATGTAACCCCTTCATCGCCGTGGCTGCCTCTAGACCATGGGGCCCACGACAGAAGGGGGGGCATGGGGCCTTTGTGCCCCCCCCCCAGCCACGCTGGCCCAGCTGCAGCCAGTGGTGCCGGGTGGCTCCCGCGCCCTGAGGGAGAGGCGGCCTGGTGACGTTCGCCGGAGACTCACTCGGGGGGAGAGGGGGAGGTCGAGGGCCTGCGGCCACGGCCACCCCCGTTTTCCCTTTGGGTCGCAGCCTCCACCCAAGACACTCGGCCGCTCAGACGTGCGGACGCCTGTCTGCTCCGGGAGACCCTCACACACCCTGCCCCGCGCCGACCCCTCTGCCGGCACTCGCCGGTAACCGCACCCCTTCAAGCGGACCGACGCTTGCCCACTCGTGCCCTGCCCCCCCCCCGACTACGAGAGGAGGGGGGGTGTTCACACCAGCCCCCGGACAGCAGGCTGTCTGGTGCGGATGGTCTGGCGCAGACGAGTCCGAGCACGGTGGCCCATGGTTGGACGCAGGGCCCGGCAGGAGCTGCCGCCGCCCGAGCGCGGTTGGCGGGCTGCGTGAGCGTCTCGGTGCCCGAGGTCAGCGCCGCCCAGGGCCGGCGACCGGTCCCGGGGCTGTCTGCGCCCACCCACAGGCCTGGGCTCGGTTTTCCTCGCTGCCCACGCGGGGTTTGAAGAGCGAGAATGGCTCCTTTAAATGTCATCGCAGCGGGAGAAATGAGGAAGCGGTCCGGCCCCCGGCCCCGCCGCCGGCAGCCAGCTGGGCCCCCGGGAAGCTCTCCGCGGCAGCCGCCGTCCCTCTGTCCGAGTGAATGCCCTGGGGTGACTGACGCTGGCTCCCAGAACCACACGGGTTCTGGGGCACGGCTCTGGGACCCGTCACCGCACCCGGCGTCCTGTGCTCCCCACCCCGAGTCCAGTGTCCGCCCGTCACCTCTGGTGACCGCCAGCCATTGCCCGTGTCTGTGACTGTCATTTCCGAGGATGTGAGGAGCGTGGGGACAGGAGCCCAGTGTCCCAGCCCGGGCCGCGTCCCTGAGCCTCTCCTGCACACAAGCCCTGTTCTGTGTCCAGCCGCAACCTGGGCCGGCCCTGGGGAAGGGGAGGGGGCAGGAGCGGCACCGTCACCAGTGGGAGGCGGTCCCGGCCTCGCTGTCTGTGCTGGCAGGTGTCGGGGAGACTCAGGGACGGGCACTGGAAATGGGGGGTGTGAGCGGCCCCGTCCTCGGCCCTCGGCCCCTCGGCCCTCACCCCCGACGCCCCAGAGCCACGGGCAGCCCTGCAGGCTCCGTCCATCCCGGGTCCCTGCCCCGCGCGGCCAACCAGGCCCGTCTTCCCGACCGCGCTCTCGCTGGGCCCTCGGCGCCGTGGGGCAGGTGCCCTCGGCCCTCGGCACAGGGCTGTGCTGTGTGGGCTGTGCCCTGGGGCGACAGGCCAGCCCCCAGAGCCCCGGCGAGCAGCGGCCATGCCAGCGAGGGGTGTGTGACACGCTCCGCCACGCCGGCACAGTGACGCAACCACCCGTCACTCAGCGGGCAGCATGCAGCTGTGCGGTGCGGGACCGGCTCCGGTGGGGCGACGAGCTCAGGTGAGACGCTCGGGCCCTCCCGTGCCAGGGCGCATCCGTGTGGCCGTGACCGGACGCTGGTGCGTGGGGGCGGAGTCAGCAGTGAGCACGGACACGGCAGGGGACCCTGCACACCCCCGAGGCCGGGGGGAGCCCAGTCACCGGCATGACACTCTGCCTCGCACGCGAGCCGACGGTGCCGGAAGAGGGCCGCACAGTCCAGCAGCTCGGTTTCCGGGGCGCCGTGGCCGGAGCTCCCTCCGAGGGGGGCCGGGCCGGGGCCCAGACCGCACGCCGCGTCTGGGAGTGGGGCCGAGGGGGCGGGGCGTCGAGCCCACGCTCACCTGGCTCCGGGCACGTGGCCAAAGCCCAGAAGGACCCGGGTGAGCAGGGGGTGGATGGTTCAGCGCGTGGGTCATCATGGTGGTTCTCCTCATGCCATTCCTCCTGTCCCAGGGGCGCGAGGCCAACCAACCCGCAGACGCCGCGGTTGCAGAGGGTGCGTTGCCCACGGCTCCCGAGGGGAGGGGCTCAGCGGGCCACGGGGGGAGGGCCCGGGGAAGGGGGTGCAGGGGAGGGTGCTGTGTTCCGCAGGCAGGCCGGGCCGGCCCGGCTGCTTTGAATAACCCCAGCGGGCCCGGGCCCGGGGCCCAGGGGCTGTCTCTGAGTGCCCGGTGTGGGGCGCTGGGGTGACCAGGGCGGGAGGCGGGCCGCCGCCAGGGGCCCCGCGCGAGCCCTGAGGGAGGGTGAGTGAGCACGAAGGCGCTGCCCCAGCCGAGGTGCCTGCACCCCCAGTGCGGAGCTGACCCCCCGGTCAGCGAAGCCTCGCCTGCCAGGGCATGGAGCACGCACCGTGACGGACGCGCGGTCACTGCGCTGGAAAGCGGTGCGGAGCAAGGGGGGCGTCGAGGCTGGTGGGAAGCGTGGGCGCGTGGCGGTGCCGACGTGGCTGGCGGCAGCAGGGAGGGGGCCCTGCCACGGAGCCGTCGGCGCAGCCGCGGGGGAGGCAGCCGTGGCCTGCACTGGGCCACGGCCAGCTGCTCGGCGCGAAGGAGGGAAGGGGCGGGGCCAGCATCTCCGCGGGCCTGTGGGGTGGGGGGCAGAGGGCAGGGAACCCGGGGCATCGCCCTCCGGTGGCCTTTATTTTTCCTTATGAAGCAGAAGAAAAAGTCCACAGCAGGAGGCCGGTTGCATAGACAGAGACACACAGATGGGTGTCAGCCTTAGTGCTCGCACACTTGTTCTGGTTGTGGCTTCATGTGCAAGGACAACACGTGCCCGATGGCTCTCTCTCCTTCCCGTCCCGGGCTGAGCTCCCGGCCCCCAGCCGTGGGCCCAGGGGACCCCGAGCCGAGGTGACAGGGGTGGGGCCCAGCAGAGCCCCTGCTGGCCCCCTGGGGCGCTGCCTCGCAGGTGTGGCCGCTGCCGCCTCGGGGAGGGTGGGGGAGGGCGGGTTTGCTGGGCCCAGGAGGGTCTGGCGGCCCCCGGGAAGGGTCAGGGAGCAGGTGGGGGCTGACCTCAGAGGAGCGGCCAGGGACCCACCGCTGAGTCCAGGGAGGACGAGGGCACCCCACGCAGAGACGGCGGTGGTCAGCTTCCAGGAAGCCCGCCGCAGGCGGTGCACAGCCCTCGGGGCCTGGGCCTGGTGCCCCTTCTCGCCCATCTCGTCCGCCCCCCCATTTCGTTTGCTTCCTGACCCTCCAGCTTCTGTGCCCACGGCTTCCCACACAGCAGGAACCTGCTTCAAACCCCAAGTCATTGCTTCCTCCTCCTCCTCCTCCTCCTCGCACTGCTCTCCCGGACAGCTGAGCTGTTTCAGAACCCCAGCCCCCCCCTCCTCCCCAGGGGCCCAGACCCCGCCCCCAGAGTGTGTCAGGGGGGCCCTCTCTTAAAGGGGGTTTGCGGCTGCGTCCTGGCTGCCCTCAGCAATCTGCTCTCCGAATCGACCGCAGCCCAGCTTGGAGCGGGGGCCTCCCCTGGAAGTGGGAGCCCCGCCCACCCCCTGCCCTCGGCCCCCACTCTGCACCACAAAGCGGGGGTCCTCCCGGGTCGCCCCGCCGGCACCAGCACCCCTCCCCGACACCCACGCCACTCTGCAGAAGAAACTGCAAAAAGAAAGAAAAAAAAAAGCAGCTCAGATGTGCTGCAGCGAAACCTCCAGAGCACAGGGTGTCATCAGCTTCCGCAGCGACTGTTTCAACACTGAACCACGTTCTGATTTTGGCGCCACTGTCCTGAGAGTGGGGGGTGGGGGGGGCCGGCGCGGCCAAAAGGGAAAACAGGAAACAGGCAGCAGGAGGAAGAGCCAGGGGGTGCAGGGCTGTAACCGGTGCCACAGGGTGGGGATTTGGGTGGACGTGCCCAGGCCTGTCCTCGGTCCCCCCCTACCCCGGCCACCCCCACCCACCCCGAGAGGGCGGCCGTCCCAGAGAGATTCTTCATGAAAAAGTAAACCCGAGTGCAAGCCCAAGGAGCCAGTGTCAGCAGGGAGATCCTCCTGCCGGGCTGGAGGAAGCCGCCCCTTGGGGGTCCGGCCGCCCACACCCCGCCCTGACCCCACCCCCTGCTCTGGGTCCCCCCGGGGACCCTGTGCGCCTGGGACCACGCACCCCACGCCCCCGCCCGGGCTCTGAGCTGCACAGGCCGCCGCCCTGCGCCGGCCCAGCGCCCACCCTCCTCTGAGCGGGAAGGTGGCCCCGCTCCTCCTGGTGGGTGGCGTCGGGGCCTGGACGCCGGCTGACGGCCGCACAGGTCTCTGCCCACCAGGGCGTCGTCCCTTCCTCCTCTGTTTTTCCAGCAGGAGCCCCCAGTGGGACGGTTCGCCGCCTGGAGCTGGCCCACCAGTCTGGCGGGGCCGACCTCTTGGCCCCTTAGAAAGCAGTCTGTTTTTCTGGAGCGAATTTCAAAACCTCCTGAGTTCGTGGAAATTGGGAGGAGAGAGAGTTCGCCTCAGTCCGGGACGGCACTGCCGGCCACTGGCAGCCCCTCGGAGGTGGAGCCCCCGCTCAGAGACTCACTCCCGCCTGCCTGGGGCCCGGGGCTGCGGCACCTCCCCAGACAGCCCCCCACTAGGGGCCTGGGGGTCAGCAGCCCCGGGAAAGGGGGCTCCGGGCAGACCTGGCCTGGTTTCCCCCAAGTCAACAGCCTGGGCGAGGGGGCGGGGCCGACCAGCGAGGCCCCAGGGGGGACGCAGGTTTGAATAAACCCGTCGTGAGGCCCTGGGGACCGGGGTGACACGGTGGGGACCGCTGTCTGTTCCCTTGGGCACCAAAACAATGACGTGGTGTGGTGGCGTGTCAGGGCTCTGTGCGGAAGTGTCGTGTTCAGAGACGCAAATGCGGGTGTTCGGGGCCAAGTGTTTGCCTGATTTGGGAACGCCCGGGGAAGAGCAGGTGGCGGCTGGCGTGCACCGCGGCAGGTGCGGCCATCGGCGAGCACGGGGAGGCGGGGACGCCCACGCCGCCGCCGCCGCCGGTCCCAGGCAGCCGCCGCTGCGCCCGGGGTCCTGGGGTCCACCGTCTCACGACCCGGGCAGCCCTGCCCCCGCTCGCTCTGAGGTGTGCCTGGATGGGGGGGTGAGTTTAAAAGCTGAAAATCACAGAGCGGGTCAGTTACCCCACGACACCGCGGTGACCATGGGGAGCAAGGAGTGAAGCCCGGTGGTCGAGGTGGCCACGGGGTCGGGGGGGTGGCAGGTGGCCCGGACGCAGCCGGGGTCCCAGGCAGAAGGGAAGGGGCAGGTGCTGAAGACTGCAGGGCGGGGGGCCCTCGGGGGCTGGTGTTGGAAGTGGGGGCGGGGCGCTTCCTGAGGAATCGGGTCCCAGGACTGAGGCTTTGGGAAATGGGAAATGGGAAGGATTATTGGGCAGAAAAACCCTGAACTGGACTCTCTCCACCAGCGAGGAGCCCCCTCGGATGTGGGGGTGGCGTGGAGAGCGGGACGGGAGGGGTTGTCGGAGGAGACGGCTCGTCCAGCCTGTGTGCGGCACCCTAGCCTAACACACCCCGGAGAAGGGGGCGCTGCACTGAGGGTGTCCCAGGCCAGCGGCGCCCTTTGTCAGAAAGGCCAGCGAACAGGGCCCAACAAGGCAGAGGCCGCTGTAGGGACACAGAGGGAGCTGCAGCTGCCCCACCCAC
Organism: Phyllostomus hastatus; assembly: GCF_019186645.2. Classification (NCBI taxonomy): domain Eukaryota; kingdom Metazoa; phylum Chordata; class Mammalia; order Chiroptera; family Phyllostomidae; genus Phyllostomus; species Phyllostomus hastatus. Next base: position 986,883 of record NW_025333854.1, read on the forward strand.
GGGTGGAGCCGGGGACGGGGGCTCCCCGCACAGCCCCCTGGGCCGGCCGGGGCCTGGAGTGCAGCTTCCCGTCCCTGCAGGCCCTGAGCTGGAGTGCTGGGCTCACCACCTCCCCCCACCCCCGCCGCCCTTTCCGGGAGTCTGGGAGGGGTCCCAGTGCCGTGCAGGGCGGCTGGGGCTCAGGGCGCTACCTGAGCCTCCCTCCCTCCCTCCCTTTGGGCAATGAGCGCCTTCCTGCTGGTACCCAAGGGGCAGACCTGGGCAGGAGGGCCTGGGGCCACCGCGGAGTCCCCAGGCTGAACAGGTCCTCCCAGGCCGGGCAGGGGGCCCCAGAGCAGGACCTGGGGTGGCCCTGCGGCGTCCCCGCGGCATCCCCGCTGGCCCGGCCCAGCAGCGCTGGTCCTCAAGGAGGACAAGAGCCAGCCTCCAGCAGAGCCCCGGCGTGCTTGGCTAAAGAGAAAGAGAGCCGTCGAGGGTCCAGGCGACCTTTGTCATGACGACGCTCGGGCCCCTGGAGTGCGGGGAACCCGGCCCTGCGCCCAGCAGGCCGCCCGGCTTGGAGGGTCCGCCTCTCTGGCGTTCCGTAGTCCGCTTTCTTGCTCTGGCTCTGCCACCGCTCACCTGGAACCAGGCCCTTTGTGTCAGAAATAAACCGACGACTCACCAACACTCACTGTTGGCCAGACGCCCGCCCAGCGTGGCCGTGGCGCCCTGAAACAGGCCCTCGCTCGCTGGAGTGGACAGACGGCCGAGTCGGAGGGGAGGAGTCTGGGATGCCCACCAGCCAGCCACTGTGTCCACTTGGAGCTGGGCCCTGTGGGGGCGGGGCTGTCCGAGCTGGGAGGCCGGGCCCCGAGGCCAGACCGGCCTGGCTACGTGTCCCTCTGCCGCCCACCAGCTGGCCAGCAGGTGGACAGCAGTAACGCGGGTGGACAGCAGTAACGCGTCCTCCCGGGGCGGCGGGGGTTAAACAGGACCGTGTCCGGGTGCGTCCGGCACACCCGAGCGCTGGGTAGGGGCCACTGTTCTGGTGCGGGCAGGGCCGTGGCGGGCGGGTGGCGGGGTGGGGTCCGGGGGGGCGCGTGGGGCGGGGGCGGTCGTCGGGGCCCCTCTGCAGGGAAGGACGTGGCCGGGGTGAGACGGGGCGAGTCTGGCCCCGGGTCCCCTGCTTCCCTGTGACTCAGAACGAGACCCAGGACTGCGGCTTCCTCGTCTGCGATGGAGGGGGCGCAGCAGCTGCCCCAGCACGGGGTGCGCAGGGGGCGTCGCGGGAGGGCTGGGGCCGGCCTCCCCCTGACGGGCCGCTTCGGCCGGAGAAGTGCTCTGGGCGGACGCGGTCACCACCCGTGGGCTCACGGGCAGCGTCACCCGTCCCTTGGAGAGCACGCCTGCGGGGCCTCGCTCACCGGGACTCACTCCCAGGGGCGGCGTCACGGCCCTGGGGCGTCCGGCAGGGCCAGCCTCCGCTGTCGGGCGTCTGCCGTCATCCTCGTCCGGGGAACGGCCACCCCCCCCCCCGACGCCCAACGCCCCAGGGCCCCCGAGCTGGGCCCTCGCTCGGGACACCCCGGGGACCTCGCTGCCCCTTTCTGCATCACATGTGTGGGGCCGTGACGCTCCCGGTGTGCCGGAGCTCCCGTACATACGTGGGAAGTGAAGTTTGCTCAAGGCGTCTCCGTGCTCTGTCTCCTGCCGGTGTGGTGGCCAGGCCGGCCGGCGGGGCCCAGGGGGCGGCGGGAGGGGAGTTTCTCTCTCCCACAGCACGTGGGGCTGAGCGGGGGATGAGACAGCCCACTCTCAGCGCTCAGCCTGGTGCCTCGGAGGCAGACCTGAGCGCGGTGGGGGGCAGGGGGTGGACGCGGGGGAGACGGGGGGGTTAGAGTGGGAGGGAGACTTCCTTTCCGCGCATCTTGCTCTGTCCCCCCCCCCCCGTTTCTTTCATTTGTTTCCTAGTCGGTAAGGATGACCGGTTCGCAGAAAGTGGGGTCCCGGGAAGCACATGCAGGGAGAGGTCGGCCTGGGGCCTGGCGCCGCGTCCACACAAGATACATGGAAACCGCGGTCACCCCGGCGCTGCCCCGGCGGTCGGATGCACCCCCACGGGCGGAGACCACGCGCTTCCTCGCCCTGCGGCGGGAGGAGGGCCAGATACTTTCAAGAGCGAGGCGAGACCTGTCAAGGCGATATTCCGAAAACAGGACTCATGAACAGACGCGGAAGCCCCGCCGGGCCTGCGGCAGGGGGCAAGGCGCCGCCGAGCCCCAGGGCGCCGCTGCCGCGGCCTCTGCCTAGAGCACAGCCAGGGGCCGGCTGGTCGCCGGGGGCGCCTCCCTTTGGGCGTTCAAACAGCCCCCGGAGGAGTCCCCGGCTCCCTCTGCCGCTCAGCGGGGGCGGGGTGTGCCGCCCAGTGGTCAGGGCCTGGTCCACGTTTCCTTTAACCAGCGTCCAGTGTAGGTCGCCGCCCGGTCTGACCCCTCTGGAACGCCCCCCAGCTTGCCGAGAGCTCTTGGAGACGAGGGCCCCCGAAGTCCGCCTGTGCTCCCCCTCCCCGCCGCCCCGCACGCTGGACTTGAACTCAGGTCTGCTTTGCTCTCCCTCCCGCCCTTCCTTCTCGCGCCTCACTGCCCAGTCCTTCCCTTAAAGCCCGTTTGCGAATCGGCGTGACGTGCTCTCGCCGGCGGCTCCGCGGCCTCCTGAGCGAAGCTGTCCGTTCTGAAAGGCGCCCCCGGTTTCTCCAGGGGCCCGGAGGCCCGCAGGTCGGGTAACGGGCCCGCGTGTCTCAGGCTGGGCCTTCCAGTCCACACTCAGAGCCCGTGTCCCCCGGGTGCCCCCCGCCCCCGGGGCCTCGCTCACACCGCGTCCCTGATGAGCTCAGAGACCCCGCGGCCTGGGGAGGGTTAGGGTTAGGGTGGGGAGGGCCTTGCCCTGCCTCTCCGGCTGCGGGCGTTTTGAAAATCTGGCCGCGGCACACGGTGTGGGTCTCGGGGGGGCCGGCCTCCTGCAGACGAACTCTGCCCCCGACGCCCCGCCCGCCCCCCCCCACAGGAAGTCTGCTCTGCACGTCTGCCAGCGTGGCCTCACCCCCGGGTAAAAGCGCAGGGCGCGGAGAGGAAGCACTCAGCAAAACCTGTGTGCTGAGGTCTATTTTTGATCGCCCGCTTTTCTGAGTCACGTGCAGCCTTTCCTGAAAGGACACGTGACTTTTGGGTTGTTGGGCTGGAGACGGTTTTTCCACCCGGCTTTTCCGCCCGCCCGCCCGCCCGCGCGGCCGCTGTGCAGCCGGGGTCGGCCGCCTCCCGGCTCGGGGGCCGCGGCGCGGGGCTTCTCTTCGCCCGAGAAGCAAAAGTGAAACTGGCTCGGACGGAGGACCGAGTGTCCAGGGAGCGCGCTCAGAGACGCCCGGCCTGCCCTGCTGCCCGGCGCCGGCGTCGCGGGGCAGAGCACAGCTCTCGCGCCTCCGGTTTGGCCCCGGAACGCGGCTCTGGAACCCTCCCGCGTGGCTGCCGAGGACGCCCATAGTTACAGCCCAACACACCAGTGAGGGCAAAGCCTGGTTTTTAGAAAGAACACGCTGGGAGCTGTCGTTTCTTCAGCGTTCCCGAAGAAGTCAGGGCGTCGGTCTCTTGGGGGTCTTGTCCACAGCGGCGCCAGGTCTGCGGGGCGGGGGGGGCACTGGGTCTCCGGGAGGCCCGAGGGGCCGGTGCTGGGAACGGAGACTTCCCATAACGCCCGGAATCGAATCGAGGCCGGCTACGCTGCAGACCCCTCCCTGCCCCCCCCCCGGGCGCTGGCTGTTCTGGGTGAGTGAGGCACAGTGCCCCCACCCCGGCTGCAGCCAGGAAGCGTCACCCCGGGGGCACTTCTGGAAGATTGCCTAATCTCGGGAGAAAGGGACGCACTCCAGCCTCCTGGCTCCGGCAGTGCGCTGGGATTCGTGTGCACATTTCAGATAACAGTTAATCGGTGCGCGGACAGTGTTTTCCCTCTGGGCGTTTAAGCGATCCCAGGAGTCCCCCGGCTTCCTCCAGCTGGTAAGGAACACGCCGTCGGCGATACACGTGTGTCTCCTCTAAGATTTCCACGTCAGCGTTTCCCCGGGGCCAGCCTTGTCCTCGCCCTCGGGCGGCCGGGAGTTCACTGGGGTCGGACGCTTCAGAAGCCTGTCGGGGCTTCACACAGTTTTGATGTCCGTGATTTTGTGTTATTTTCCTTAAAAAGACAGCCCCTGGGGCAGGGGGAAGCTTTCCTCCACCCTCTCGGGCTCTTCTGGCTGCACCAGAGAGCTCCCGTCTAAGCTCCACAGACGGGTGCACGAGAGAAGGCAGGCAGGGTGCACCCCACGTGCGCCCAAGGGAGCCCACGCCCGTGGGCGGCGCCGAGACGGGGAGATGGAGCGAGGGCCACGTGAGATTCCGAGCGAGGGCCCAGCTCAGGGCCCTGGGGCGTCGGGCGGGAGGAGGGCCGTTCCCAGGACGACGAGGACAGCAGGTGTTCCGTGATCAGCTGTTTTCTGGGCGGTGAAAAGTGAGCTCTGGCACCGGCGCAGGGACCAGGCCTCGCATTTGAATCCTTCTAGGTCTCTTGGTGTTGGGGGGGCAGTGGAAGTTTCTCTTGAACCTGCAGGTCTCCATCGCCTTTAGCTCCAAACACCCCGCAAACCGCAGAGACACACCTTGGGGCGCCCCGTTCGGAGCCCCACAGCCCCGACCGCGGAGGCGTCAGCACCGCACAAGCCGGTGGCGCGGGCGACCGTCATTCTCCGCACTCGCACGCCGCGGGCGGAGGGTTCCGGGAAACGGGAGTGTCGGGCCGGGTCCTGGGGCCGGAGGTGGGGCTTGCTCCTTCTAGAAAACGGACTGTTGTTGGTGTGTGTGTTCCTCGGCGGGCAGTGCGCTCGTGGACTTAGGGACACACCTGCTGTTTCCAAGAGGCCCCCCCTGCCCCCCAGGAGCATCCCCGAGCTGCAGGCCCCGGCGCCTGTGAGGACGGGCTGAGCACACCAGCCAGCGCTCCTGCCTCCGACTCCTCCTCCCGGAGACTCCCCGAGCCTGGGCGTGTCCGGTCTCCCAGCCGGAAGGGCTGCTGGCCTGGGGCCACCGTGTCTTTATCTCATCGGCTACGTGAGCTGCGCAGGCGGGTGCGTCTGGGTCTGGGTCACCCCTAGTCATCGGGCGCTTGGGCCCCGGCCTTGGGCTCGGTTTCGGTTGTCCCGCGGGGTTGTCGTGGTGGTTGCCAAGGTGTAAGAATGTTTTACAGATTCATTCTGGGTAGCAATTCCTTATCAGAGATGTGAGTCACAATATTTTCTCCAATTCTGTGGGTTGCCTTTGAATTCTCCTGATAGAACCCTTTCGTCAATAAGCTTTTCATGCTAACAAATCAGTTTGTGTGTTTTTTCTGTGTCAGTTCTTCTCATTGCATGGGGGTCTACAACTGTGTCAAAGGTGAAAGTTCACTCAGTCAGACAAAACATGAAAGCCGTTCCTGGCTGTGGGTCCTGCAGAAACAGGCCGTGCCGGGACCTCGGGTGGGGGGCTGCCGATCTCACTGCAGGACGGACACCGGGATTGTCGCCGCTGTGTCCTTGTCCCAAGTACTCACTGTCATCCTGCTCCGAACCCGCGGCTTCCACCGCTCGAGGGCTTGGAGAGTCTCCCGTGTGTGTGTGTGTGTGTGTGTCTGTGTGTGTGTGTGTGTGTCTGTGTCTGCGTGCGGTTCCGCCTTATCTGCTCCCGGAATCAGAGACCGTATCAAAACAGTAGCCACAATTCCACACTTAGCTTTCAGAAACCCACACCCAGACTGTCTAAGCTTTGCCCTGAACAGGCGTCCCCCACTTTCCGTCTCGGGCCACACAGGTCGTGGGGACTCCACTCCCAGAGGGCGGGAGCCTGCACCTGCTCCCTGTGACGGGCGGTGCTGGCGGCAGAGGTTTCGGGGTCGGCACCTTCTCCGTCAGCTGCCCCGCACTCTGCCCCTCCTGGGGACCCGGCCCACGTCGCACGGGTGCCTCTCGGCCCCCCACAACCCCGAGGCCGCTCCTCCCCTGGTAACACGCTTCTTATCCTACTCTCTGACCGACCCTAGTGGGACGTGCGTTCTTTCCCACGTAGTCAGGACTTTAGAGCCGGTTTGGAGAGAACCAGTTTGTCCCCCTGGCTTCCATCAGAAATAGCGTTACAGAAAAGGCCGCTGCACGGACCGTCTCAGGCGTCTGGGGGACACGCGGGAACGCTGCAGGCCCCACCCCAGGCCCAGACCTGCTGTGGGTTCTCCCAGGCCCTCGGCAGCCTGCCCACCGGGGACCCGCCTCCCCCGGCTGGGCCGACTGCCGTTGAAGAAGATGCCACCCTCTTCCCTCACGCGCTTTCATGGTCTCCCGTGGGTCTCCGAGTGAAGGCCAGTGCGGCTCCTCGGCCCGCAGAGCCCAGCTCGGGGTCTCCAGCCGCCTTTGGCTGCCTCCCGCCCTCGGGCCCCACGGCCCCCTCCCTCTCTGGGGGCCGCTGCTCCCCGCCTGGAGGGCCTGCCGCCACCACACCCAGCGCCCCCTGCCCGGGGCCGTGGTCTGCCTCCTCCTGGCCGTGTCATCTGCTCAACCAGAGACCTTCAGCCTTTCCATCTCACGGCTCGCACAACCCAACGACTAAAACTCTGCAGCGTGCCTGAAAACATACTTTTTGCCAGCCCGACAGGCCAACAGGTCTGGGTTTGACTCGCTCGCACGGGACGGCTACCGTGCTGACTGTGGTCGGGTTTATTGGACAACGGGAGGAAAACGAGGCCAGCGACCCCGGCCACCTCGTCAGGTACTGCGTGTGTCAATGTGCTTCTGGTGCGCCGGCTGCAAATGGCTGTGCTGAGGACACGTCTGACGCAGCAAGAAACCGCCGCTCGGTCTCCGAAGCGGCCGAGCCATTCTGCACGCGCACCGCAGGCTGTGGAGGCACCAGAGTGTCTCAAGACGGCCGGGGCTCCTTTCAGTGGGAGCCTGGGCCCAGCCGTGCCCCCTCGCCCCGGCCGCACAGCGACACTCTCGAGCCGCCCTTCACGAGAGCGGCGGGGACGCGGCACGCGGAACCACACGCGTTGTTTTTCAGACCGAACCGGTAAGAGGGCGGCAGCTTCAAAGCCCTGCTGCCTGCCCGCCCCCACACAGCTCAGACGCCCTGCGACCACGACGCCTCGGCGGGAGCCGCGGCGGGGAGGGCGGCGGCCCCGAGGGTGGAAACGGCCCGGCAGGCGCCGTCCCGGAGGGTGCAGAGCCTTCCGGGAACGGAAGTGCTCTGAAGGTTGCATAACACAGTCTCCAGATCGCGTCGGAAGACTGCCCGGATTCTTTTTTTCTCCCCCCCGCCCCCCAACACAAACCCCGCCTGTGGGTGAGAACCGGAGGCGCTGCGTTTCACGGACGGTTCGCTCTGCGTTTCGTCAGCACGCTGCGGCGAGCGCGGCCCTGCGGGGGGTGGCAGGAGCTCAGCTCCGGAGCTGGCCTTCGCTACGGCGGCGTGTTCACGAGTCACCTCCAGAAGCCGTGGATGGAGCTCAGCCCCTCGTCTGTCCACAGTGACACCACGCTCCCCACAGAGAGAGCTGTCACCCAAGACTGGACGTAGCCCGCGAGCCGCTGTCCCAACCACGGGCCACGGCTCGGGGACCACAGCCCCGGGGGAAAGGTGCCCGGGGACGCGACGGGCCAGCTGCCATCACGTGCCCCCGTGTCCCCCCCAGAGCCTGGTTTCCTCAGGGGCATCCTTGTGGGGGCAGACGAGAGATCCAGCTCCTCTCAGATGACAAATCCCAGACCAGTGGACTGTGGTCTATCTTCTTCTTCTCTGTCTCTTCCCCTCTCCTTCCCAGCAGGCCTGGTCCAGTACGTCGAACAGCACACACACAGGGGGCTCGTAATTGTTTACTGGGTGGGTGGGTGGGTGATGGATGGTGGATGGATGATGGATGGATGATGGATGGTGGATGGATGGGTGGATGGTTGGGTGGAGGGTTGGGTGGATGGTTGGGTGGGTGGATGGATGGTGGATGGATGATGGATGGATGATGGATGGTGGATGGATGGGTGGGTGGTTGGGTGGAGGGTTGGGTGGATGGAAGGATGGTGGATGGATGGTGGATGGTTGGGTGGGTGGTTGGGTGGATGGTTGGGTGGGTGGATGGATGGTGGATGGATGATGGATGGATGATGGATGGTGGATGGATGGGTGGGTGGTTGGGTGGATGGTTGGGTGGATGGAAGGATGGTGGATGGATGGTGGATGAATGATGGATGGATGGTGGATGGGTGGATGGTTGGGTGGATGGTTGGGTGGAGGGTTGGGTGGATGGTTGGGTGGGTGGATGGATGGTGGATGAATGATGGATGGTGGATGGATGGGTGGATGGTTGGGTGGGTGGTTGGGTGGATGGTTGGGTGGGTGGATGGATGGTGGATGGATGATGGATGGATGATGGATGGTGGATGGATGGGTGGGTGGTTGGGTGGAGGGTTGGGTGGAGGGTTGGGTGGATGGAAGGATGGTGGATGGATGGATGGTGGATGGATGGTGGATGAATGATGGATGGATGGTGGATGGTTGGGTGGAGGGTTGGGTGGGTGGATGGACAGGTGAGCACGTTAATTCTGTGCTTCCATGTAATACCCTGGAACTTTGACCTTTCATGCACAAGTCGATGCAAGCTGACAGCACCCTGTGTAATACGCATCCCCGTGTCCCCTACCAAAAAGGTAGTCCCCCCAACACCCAGAAACGGCCTCCCCCAGTCAGGGCATCCAGACCTCAGAACCACCTGGAGAGCATTTTTGTTTTAGCTTCTTAAAATTCAGTTAAAACCCGTACAACCTAACATTGGCCATGCACGACTGCAGAGCGCACGAGGCGACGGCAGCGAGTACAGTGACACCACCACACACCTCCGCCCGCATCTCCCTGTGAGACGTGTCGTGACCTCAGGAGGGTCCCCTTACCCGGGGGGAGGTCACACCTGCTGCGTGTTCTTTTTAATTAGGGTTTATTGTGTTTATTTTATTTTCCAAGGCCCCACAGCCACAAGATTGAAATTCGATAGATATAAGAATATTTCCAGAACTTTCCAGGTATCTCTCTGCTAGCTATTCCCTCAAGAAAATGGACGAGGTGCGTGCACACAGAACCCGGTGTGAACGGCAACAGCGGCTTTCTTCCCGGCCCCGCACACCTGGGAGTGACCGAGCGCCTCTCAGTGGGGGACGCACGGACAGACCGAGACGCACCCCGGGCACGGACCAGTTCTCGGGAACTAAAGGGAACTTCTTCTGGGCTGCGGCGGCCGGGAGGAGTCTCCGGGGCTTTACACCGAAGGGAGGGCCCACTTCCTCTGCACTGCTCCACGTGGACGGCGTTCTGCAGAGGAACGTTCTGGAGCCGCCGTGACCGGGACAGACAGCAGCTTCCGGAGCTTCAGGGAGCGGGCGGGTCCGGGTACCAGGGGGGCAGCTCTGGGAATCCTGGGAGGGGCGATGAGGCGCCTCTCCAGCTGGACTGTGGCGGTGATAGCCAGCATTTGTCACAACTCGTAGAACCTGACACCAAAAATTCAAATGTCACCGAATTTAAAAATGGGGGTCGGGGGAGCGTTTTAAGCCTCTCTGGATGTGCTGATGTGCAGCTTGTGGCGAGGGGGGGCCAGGGCGTGGACGGTCCCGGACAGCCCCACGCTGTCGGGGAACCCGGTCGGGCTGCACTCGGGGCGGGGCAGGCCCTGCCGGCTCACCGAGACCAGCCTCCCGTTCGTATCACCACACGGAACGTTCCCGCAGGCTGGACGCCCGAGCCACCCCCGCCGCCCTGGTCCGCGCAGCTGGGGGGGTCCGACCGGACGCGTCCGCAGACGGGGGTTTGCCAGGAGCTGCCGTGCCCGGAGTGGGTCACGGTCACGGGGCACAGGTGGGCCAAGGCCTCGTTCCCATGGTTGTCAACCTGAGGTCACCGGGCGGAAGGTGGTGACTCCTGAGCCTTCTCTAGGAGTGAGAGTTGCACTTTACGTTTAATCGGGTTCGTGGGACTCTTTTGTGTCGGTGGAGATTAGAACACAGTCAATGAGCTTCCATAAAGCATCCTGTTCAACAACCACAACTTCGTGTTTACCAGTTTCTTTTAAACCAGCCCCAAATCAGAAACCAGAAGCCGGCCGTTGTGTGGGGCAGGCCCGGCGGCCATGACCAGCTCCGCTGGCAGTTGCTTGGGTTGCTTGCCTCAAATCCGAAACCTGTTCCAGGAAAAGGAGGCCGAGGCCCCCGGGGTGTCCGCACCGGCCCAGGCCCCTCCGGAGGGAGGGCACCACCCGGCATCCGGGTGCTGCGTCCCCGTGTTCGCGAACGCGTCCGGCGGGGGACAGCAAGTGACAACCCTGGGCCGGCGCTTCTGTGGGCGGCTCTGTGCTCAGCGCCCCTAAAACAGGACCCTGCTGCGGCTGACTGTCTCAAAGAAGGCGCTGAAGTCCCAACAGGAACTTCCGACGGTGAGACGCCAGGCAGCAGCCGGCAGCCTTTCGAGAGAGGACAGTGCTGCTTCCAACCAGGGCAAAGGGGAAGAGCCCATCGAAGGCCTCTCTGTGCCGTGAGGGGGTCCCACCAGCTCCGCCCCCTCGGGGCGCCTGGGCTGACCTGTGATCTCTGGCTGGCGCCCCCCGCCCCGCCCCCCGCCTGCACACACACACACACACACACACACTCGGTTCCTGCACACACCCTCCCTGTGCTTCCTCATCACTTCGCAGAGCGGCCACAGCTCTGTGGGGCCTCTGTTCACTCGGCAGCTTTTTTTAGAGCTGCCTGCGCCCAAGAGGAAACGGAGGTGCAAGCGCATCCTTTCCATTCGACACTCGCCCTTTTCTGCGGGGGGGTGGGGGCGGGGATGGGGGAGGGGTGGCGGAGCGGGGGAGGGCGGCCCGCTCGTTGCTCGCAGCCCGAGACAGCTGCGGCTCTCCCGACGGCCTCTCTCCAGGCCCCTGTGGTAGAGATTATTTGGGATAAGTTTTGCCGTAGCCTCCGGGAGGCAAGCTGGCCGAACTTCCCTGGTGCCGGCTGGCTCAGCAGCCCTCTCGGATGTCGCCCCCCTGGGTCACGTCCCTGCCTCAGCCGCCCCGCACCCCAGAAGCACATCCCCCTGGAAAGTGCCTTTGAGAACGTGCCCAGGAAAGGTCCGTATTCTGTAGAACCCAGGCTCGGCCCCGCCTCTTCTGGGGACGGCGCGGGCTCCTAGCCTTCTGCACCTGTCTGCACCTGCGCACCCTGGGGGGGGTGTGGGGCAGGGGCAGGCGCGCCCAGGACCAGGCGTCCGCGCCGGAACACAGGTGCGCGGCGAGGTGAACCCGTGCAGACGAGCTGCGCGCCCACCTCTGCTGGTGGAACCGACGCCGGGAAGGCTGCTGGTGACGGAAACCTTCGGCGTTCTCTGCAGTCACAGGCCACGCTCAGCCTGGCCTCAAAGGGAGAAGGGCGCCCGTCGGCCCGTTTGCCCGGAAAGGACAAAGCGAGGAGTGACCGACCGGGCCAGCGACGCCGCACACACGTCCCTCCGTCTGCCGCCGCCCGGGGGGACCTGGGGAGCCGCGGCCCAGCGACGCAGGGAAGGGGGAAGAAACACGCGTGTGCACGCCCCCACCCCCGTACTGAGGCGGGCCTCTCTGCGGCATCGAACTTGGGGGTGTGTTTCCCCCGGCGGACTGTGAGCTCCAGGAGGACGGGCCTGGGTCTGCGTCTCCTCCGAGACCCGCCCAACACCTGCCTCAGGTCTGGCGCACGTCTGCTCGTGTGAATGCGTCGGAGCGAGATGCACTCGGCGGGTGTGGGACCCTGGGGCAGCCCCCCGCTGACCAAGAGTTCGCCTCCTGACTTCGCTGTGCAAACCAAACAGGTCTCACTGTCCAAGCACCTGAAAGCGCCCTGTCACCCTTCCCCGTGCAGAGAGCGAGCGGCGGGAGGCACATGCGAACACGAGGGAGTTCTCACTCGCGGGTCCCACCGCGGGGCCGCCGCCTCGGGAGCTGCGGCGTTATCAGTGACGGCCACCTCCGTGGCCTCCTAGGAACTCGCGTCGTCCTCCTCCCCGGACGCAGCCCCGGCCGCGCTGGAAACTGTGTCTCTCTCCCTTCGGTCCAGGCGGCAGCTTCGCGGCTGAACCTCAGCCGCTCGGCCTCCGGAACCTTCCCCGGCAGAGTTCCCGGAACGACGACCCTTATCTTTCGAGAACAGGGTGCAGGGGCGCCCTTCCACACTCCGCGGGGCCGGCTGCCTTGGGTGCACGGCCTCTCCCGGCTCCCGGTGTGGGCCTCGGTGCGCCACAGACACTCAGTGTTAGTGCAGCTGAAGAAGCGGATGGATGCGCTGAAGCCGTTTACTTCTGGGGGGCACCGCGGGGACGGACAGCTCAAGGTGCCCGCTGTGCCCGGTCACGGCGCGCAGTGGGTCCTCGCGGGGGAGCGCTGAGAGAGCAGCTTCTACGCCGGGGGAACCCTGACCCGTCTGCCGTGAGGCCTGGGCACGAGCCGGGGGGACAGGACTCTCTGTCCCAGGCCCAGAACCTGCTGCTGCTGCCTCAGACCCGAGCCGCTGCGGGACGACGCCCCGCGTTAGTGACTGAGCCGCTGGACTCTGAGCGACTCCACGTGGGAAATCGTGTGTTGCAGACTCGGGGGGAGGGCCGGATGGATGCGCTCAGGAACAACAGAAAAAAAAACGTGAAGGACAACGTCGTATCTGACCGCATCCAGAGTAAAAGCAAGTTTCACGCTGTGAGACGTATCTGCAGTCGAGGGACGTGCGTGAGGGTGAAACCCTCCACAGAGATGGCCATCGACACGTCAACACGCAAACACCCCCCGACTGGGGGGGGGCCCGAGGGCGTGGGCTCACGGAACCGGGCGGCCGAGCCTGAGAACCTTGGTCACTGTGATCTAGGAGTGCGGTTCGGCGCCGCCGTGAGAGCCGCTCACCCGTCGGACTGGGAGAGAACGGAGTTGATGGTGACAGATCGGAGTCCGCTGAGGTCTGTGCGTGCTGGGCGCCCCTCCCCGTGTCCTCGGGCACTGCTTCTGCCCCATCACGGCTCTGCGACGTGGGCAGCACTGCTGCGCCCGCTGAACCGGGGAGGAACTGAGGCACAGGGCGGTCAAGCAGCCTTCCCGGGGCGCACCGGCGGGCAGCGGTCGAGCCAGGCTCCGTCGCAGACCCTTTGACTCGGGGGCTGGCCGTCAGCCGGGGGAAGAGCAGGGCAGAGCCACCGCCGCCACCACCACCACCGCTGGCGGAGTGAACCGGCAACGCCTCCTGGAAAAGCAGTTTGACTCTGCGCATCAAGGATCTTAAGGAATGCGTCGTCCTTGACCTGACGACTGGACGGCGGGACTGGGGAGTCGTGTGGAGGACGCAGATGCCACGATTACTGACGCGGCTGGAAACCCAGCTGGAAGCCCACGTGCTCAGCAGAAGGGTTTGGGTAAATGGCGGTGCCTCCACAAAATGTACGTGTTTCTAAGTGGTTTAATGGCACGGGGCATGCAGCAATGTACGCTGAATTTTAAAAGGTATCAGGTGTGGTGTATACCGTACGTCTGAGTGTGCTGCCTGGAGACCAGGAAGGCTGAGGAAGCACCTCAGGGTGCCCACAGGGAAGACCCTGGAGGGGTGGAGTCATGGGCGTGTCTGACTTCTTCCTTATACTTTCCTGCGCCTTCTTGGGTTTTCACAAAGAAACCCATACGATCTTTTTCATAATCAGGAAAAAGCCAATGAACATTCGATGCTTTAAGCAGAATTACTGGCAACCCTGGAGTTTTTTTTGCTCCTTGCAGGCGATAAACCAGGGGTGGTTAGTGGCTCCTCTCCAACCTGCCTCAGGCCCAAGAGCAGAGCCCAGCCAGGGCTCTGGGCCTTTCCATGGGGGGCAGGGCTGCCGGAGAGAGGCCCTCAGCCCAGGACGCCCACGGGCTGAGAGCCGTGCTGGGAGAAGACAAAACACCGGCTTCCCACCTTCGGGTCCTGTCCTTTGATGAGGGCGGCCGAGGTCTGCCAGAGGCAGGTCGCCCTGCCTGGCCCGGCCCTGACACTCGCCGGCTGGGCGTCTGAGTGTCGCCTCTCGCGTGGGAGCAGGACAAGCGCACAGCCGGGCACCCCGAGTGAAAACGAAAACACCACAGAGAAGTGAAAGTTGTTTTCGTAACGAGAGCTTTCTCCATGCCTGGAAGGCACTTGTGTCCAAGGACACAGACTTGGGTCCTCGTCCCTGGTCTCAGGTTCCGAGCGGGGCCCTCGGGAATGGGAGCAGAGGCGGGCTCCGTGGCTGGGCCGCGGCGGGGCCACCGCCGCCCAGAAGCGCTTCCTGCGTGGGGCCCCCGAGCCGGCCCGTGGTGTGAACGGGCGTTGGGTCGGAGCCACAGCAGTCGTGTTGGAACCACGCAGGGCCGTGTCGGCTGCGGGTCACGTGCTCGCCTCGCCGGGCTGAGAAGCAGCGAGTCCGTGCCCACAGCCTTGCGCCAGCAACGCTGTCTGTACTTTTCCTTTAGTTAATGAGTGTCCAGGGAAACGCTAGTAATATGACGTGGTGGCTGGCTGTGTTTTCCAACCAGCTGCCCCGGCCCGGGAGGAGGCGGCGGTTCTTAGCTCCTCCGGAATGGTTCTGGCGCGCTCGGGAGAGCTCAGAGAGCTCGTCTCGGACGGGGAAGCTTCAGGGACAGATGAGAGGGTGTCTGCCTGGGAGTTCAGCGCTGCACGACCTCAGCGGGCTCCTGTGCGGCCTGTGGGCCGTCCTCCAGCTGGACAGGGAAGGAGGAGGCCCCTGAGGGCCATGCCTCGCGGTGACCGGAAGGCCGAGGCCCTCCCCGCTGGCTGCCCCCCTGCGGGTCTCCCCCCCTGAGCAAGTGTGAATGAACCCCCGGGCTGCTCTGCTTCTCCCCGAGTGCCTCTGGGGCTGAGGGGGTCCCCACGCTGAGCCCCCTTTTCCAGAGGGGCTCAGCGCTCATCACCTCTCCCCCACGCAGGTCAGGGAGCCCGTGGGGCCTTGGGCGTGCCCAGCGGGGGCTCCGACCACGGAAATGCACTTTCCCACGACTCCAGAGGCCAGACGCCTGAGGTCAGGGTCCGCACGGACGGTGTGCGGTGAGCACTCGGTCCCTGGCTGGCGTGGCGGCCCGGTGTCTCCGTGGTCACGTGGTCTGTGTGCTGCGTGAGCAGGAAGGGATCCGGGAGAGAGCCGGCCATCTGGTTCTCTCCCCTATCCCTGAGGGCGATGGGATCAGGCCCCCCCTCGTGCCCTTGCTTAACCTTGATTATTTCCTCAGAGGCCCTAGCTCCTAAAACGGCCACACGGGGGGCTGAGACTCGGTGTACGGACCTGGGGCGGGCACAGACACTCGGTCCACGGCAGTGCCCCTGCAGAATGAACTCCCGATACCCGGGCCTCTGGAATTCTCTGCCCAAAGAGCCCGGGCCAACGGGCAGACCATCGGCCTGGGGCGCCCCTGGAGATAGCCAGGTGGCACGTCACGGGGCGGGGCGGGGACACCGGGGTGGGTGCGGGGGGAGGTGCTGGACAGAGGAAGAGGCTGGCGGCCCGGCTGGACGCTGGCTCCCTCTGTGCCTCCGCCGTGCGGGGTGACGCTCTGGGGACTCCCGTTCCGCCCTGACCTTCCCGGTGGCCAGGGAGACGGGGGACGGAGGCCGCTGCACTGGGCAGGTTTTCTAGCGTGCCCCGTGGCTTATACGAGTTTGAAATGTGGCGGGCGGGCCGGCCTCACACCTCCTCCCCGCCGGTGCCCAACAAGGGGCGGGGGAGCCGACCTGGGGCTCGCTGTCCCCTCTTTCTGGACCTGCTCTCAGCTGCACCTCTGACGGAGCCGCCGGTCCGACCGGGCCGCCACACCAAGTGGGGGACAGCAGCCCGGACCCACTGGGATGGGGTGCTGGGCCCACTGCGCCCACGTCCTGACCGGCATCCGGCTCGCGTGCCCGGGGCACAGCACCGAGGGGTGTGAGCCGGGCTCGCCGAGTGCCCGAGACCGTCCCAGCACTTTGTGCGCAGAAATTCCCATCCTTCCCGCAACCTGTGGGACAACACCGTTGCTGTCCATTCTGCAGCCGAGGAAGCACAAACACGGGGAGACCAGGACGCCAGTCTGAGGCCCCCCCCAGGGACAAGTGGCAGGGGTGGGAGTTGAACCGGACGGCTTGGCCGCAAGATCTGCTCTCGGCCACCCTGCGGGAGCCGCGCCAGGAGGAGCTGACACTCACGGAGCTGCCCCGGCCCCCGGCCCCCGGCCCCAGGGCTCCGGCTGAGGCTCCGAGCCCAGGACGAGCCCTTCCGCATTCCACCGGGTGGGCCCCGCAGGGGAACCCCCAACACGGCCCCTGGCAGATTCAGACACCGGCCCTGGGTCCCAGGCCGGCGCTCTGCCCCGGGCCCCTGCCGCTTGCTCATGGCCGTTCCGTTCCTTGAAGGCACAGACTCGGACGGCGAGGAAGGCCTGACCGGTCCCCGGGTCAGATTGTGACAGCCACCGCAGAGGAAACTCATCCACGCTCGGTGAAGAAACAGGCCGGCTTGAGTAAGGCTGCAATTTGAGGAAGTCAAATGGATTGAGATGACAGGCTGTGTTTCACGCTGGGAAACGGACTTGCATTCTTAGTTCCTGTGGCTTGACGCGAAGTCTCAGACTGAATCACTGCCACCGCGTTCTGGCCCCGGGCGCGGCCTCTGCGGGAGCCAGGCGTTCCTCCGACACCCGGGAGCCTCCCGACCCCCAGGGGTGTTTCAGCCTCACCCCGCGGCATCTGCGGGGTCCGGGGCGACAGTGAGTTCCCCACCGCAGAGAAGTCTGGCGACGCGGGAGGTCTCGTCATGCAAGAGGCTGCTTCTCCGGTTCCGCAGCTCTGCGAGCAGACTCAGACTGGACTCGGACCCTCACCCGCAGGGCGGGGAGCGGAACTGCGCCGGCCTGATACCTGAAGGGCGTCGGAACACACTCGCCGCCGCCCCCCCAACGGTCCCACCTGAAGGTTCTCTCGGCCCCAAAGGGTCGTCGTCGTCGTCGAGGGACAACGTGGACCAGGAGGCGTCACTCCTGGGCCCCGACTCCCGTGACCGCGGGGGCCTGGCCACGGGTTTCCGGGCCCTTCCTGGCTCCGTGGTGCTGCGTGTTCCTTTCCCGCCCCCTTCCCTGGCGCAGGGCTTTGCTTGCGGAGCTGCACTCGCTGTCTTTGAAGGTCCTGTTTGCTTTGGGGGAGGTTACAACGCAAACTCAAGGTCAACGCAAAAGGCGCTGTAGCTCAAGGGGAGAAGGAGGCCGGCCGGGCACTGTGGCCTCCCGGGGAGGAGGGGTCTGGGCCTGGACCCTGTGCCCTGGCCCCCAGGGCCCTCCGGGAGCACGTGACGTCCCACTGGCTCACTCCCACTGTCGGCACAAAGCCCTGGGCGGCGTGCTCCTGTTGGTGACCAGAAGACTCTCCTCACCAAAGAGGACAGCTACCTAACCCAACTATGCTCAGATTACATGTTCAGAGTCCCGGAGGTTAGGTTGGGACTGTGGACCTCAGATTTTATTCTGCGTCAAACTCGCCCAAGGGGCGCTTCCGAACGCAGGCTCCCAGCTGGCCGCGGGCCCGAGGGTTTCTGATGCGGCAGCTGGAGCTGGGCCAGGTGAGGCTGAGCGGCCGGGTGTGAGGCACCCTTGGGGAGTGGCTGGGCCGACACTCTCAGACGTCTCCTGCTCACTCCCACGGCCGAGCGGGAGTGGGGGCGGGATGGGGTGCTGGGGACCAGAGGCCCCCCTGGCAGCCCCAGGGGTCACCAGGACAGGGCCCCCGGCAGCACACTGACTGCACGTGGACCTGCGAACGCACCCCGGTCAGGACTGTGCCTCGGACCACAGCTCACAGGGCCTGGCGGGGGGGCCCCCCGGCCCCGGGCACACCGCTACACGTGGAGGTGGTCTGGGTGGGCAGCCAGGGCCGCCAGCCTGGGCCGGCCTGAGCCCCTCCGGTGGGCGGGGTGGGGGAGGGGAAGAGGCAGAGATTCGTTTTTGTTTTTTTTTTAAGATTTTAAAATTTATTTTCAGAGAAAGAAGAAAGAAGGAGGAAGAGAGGGAGAGAAACATCAGTGTGTGGTTGCCTCTTGCACACGCCCCCAACGGGGGACCTGGCCCGCAGCCCAGGTCTGTGCCCTGACTGGGAGTCGAACCAGTGACCTTTCTGTCCACAGGCCTGTGCTCAGTCCACTGAACCACCACAGCCGGGGCAGAGAGAGGCGTGTTCAACGTCCTTCCCCGGGAACTTGCGTGCGTCTCCTTGGGGTGAATTCCGTGACCGATCTGTGACCAGGCTGAATGTCAGCAGATAAGGCCTCACATGACATTTCCAGAAGCCACACGGTCAGGGTCACATTTCCAGAATTCTTCTGGGGTTACCTTCTCCTTCTGCTGAAATTGCACAGCAGGAGGGAAGGAGGGGCCGCGGGGGCGGCAGGATGACAAGGAGGAAGCTGGGCTGGGCGCGGCCGGGGCCTCCTGCTGCAGCTGCGGATTCGGGGCCTGGGGCAGGGCTCCACCCCCGGCTCAGACAGGTGACCTGCAGCTCGCCGAGACCTTTCCGTAGCTGAGCCCTTTGACCCCCACAAGGTGAGCCCCAGAGGAACAGGAGAGGTCTGCGCGCACATTACAGGGGCCGCCCCGGCCCCCAGAGAGACCCGCGGCCAGGACTCTGGCGCTCACTGGCTGCATGTGCCCTCTTACCTACCTGGCTCCAGATCACTGCTGGGCGAGGGCTCCATCCCAGGGTTTCCACCGCACTCTGCACACTCCCTCAGCGACCGAGGGTCAGGGGCCCGTCTTCCTGGAACGTCCAGCTTCCTCACAGGCACCGGGAGGAAAACCCGCTCGCCGGTCTGCTCACCCGAGGAGTGGCGGGGGACTGGACAACACCTTCCCACGTGATCACAGAGGAAAAGAGAAAGAGGCTCCCACCACAGCTACGGGCGCTGGGTCAGACCATGCTGCCATGTGCC
Organism: Phyllostomus hastatus; assembly: GCF_019186645.2. Classification (NCBI taxonomy): domain Eukaryota; kingdom Metazoa; phylum Chordata; class Mammalia; order Chiroptera; family Phyllostomidae; genus Phyllostomus; species Phyllostomus hastatus. The sequence goes on from NW_025333854.1 coordinate 1,005,926, forward strand.
GCTTCACGGCATCCCCGGGCATCGAACGCCACCTCTGTAAACACCCAGGGATTCCGTGACGACTCCGACACGTGTGCATGGGCCTCGGCCCCCGCAGAGCAGGCAGTCCCGGGTGTCTGCTGACTGAAGGATGGAGCATTCATCAGCTGCTCAAATGAAGGTGTTTTCCAAGTCAGGCAACACCGCCGATAAACAGAATCCCGAGCTGCCATTGTAAATGACTAACTCAGCGACTGCGTCCTGAGCACATTAATGATCGTCGCCTGGGAGGACCCTGCAGCGTCAGAGCTGTGACACAAACGTGTGGGGTGCGTGATACACGCTAAATCAAACCCTCGGTCCGTGGCTGGGCTGGAGGAAGCAGAAGCGGAAGCAGCGACAGCTGGGTCCACGGGTCCGGTGCGTGGCCACAGGCGCTGCCCGGGCCCCTCCTGCTCTGCTCTTTTCCGCTGGCACAGCGTTTAGCGCCTTCCGACGCCGCACAGAGCCGGTGTGCGTGCTACGTGAACCAGCTGGCCCCTGGCGCTCACGTCTGCACGGCCAATACCGGTTTCCTTGAAACGTCCACGTTGTCCCACGTGGTCTCATGTTTGGCCACCCAGGCGCCTGGTGGTTTACGGGGCCCAGGATGAAGCTCGTCCAAAAACATGCAGATTGGGGGTGACGACAAGTGTGACCCGTACAGAGTGTGCTTTCTGGAAAACCAAACCCGACATGACGGGTATGACCCCCCAGAAGACGGGGCATGTGGCCCCTACAATAGTGTCTTGGCGTGTTTTGCGTGGGGCAGAATGCACACTGACACCGGATGACATGTGTGCGGTTGTCGGCTCCAGACGCCACCGCTTCATGGCACAGACGCCAGCTGGCGGGACCTCGGCATGAGCCGCCCGGACAGAAATCTGGAGATTGTGTCGGAGGAAGAAAAGACGGAACTCACTGGATTCCCGTGTTAGGGAACAGCAGTGTCAGGACGGGCGTGACAGCCGGAAGTTCTGGCCCAGAAGCAGCAGTGCCCACGGTCTGTCCGAGCTTGGGCTGCTGTGACAAAGCATCGCAGCTTCAGTGACGGCAGTGAGTTGCCCACAGCTCTGGAGGCCGCAAGTCCAGGGTCCAGTCCGGCCTCTGGACGTCTGGTCTCCTCCTCAGACGTCCTCCCCTGGCCTTTCCTCTGCGCAGGCGGAGGAGAGAGAGCGACATCTCTTTCCCTCCCTCCCCCAACAGGGCTGCCGGTGTATCAGATCAGGGCCCCGCCCTGACAACCCCATTTAATCTTGGTTACCTCCTGTCATCCCTACCTCTACACACAGGCTTCTGGGGGCCGAGAGCTCGGAAGTGAACTTTGGGAGCAGCAATTCAGTGCACGGCACGGCGCACAGCCCTCTAACGTACACACAGGGGAAGGCCTCGCCCGTCACCGGGAGGGGACTCGTGGGCCAGAGCAGCTCCGCAGACAGACCCACCGCGGGCACGCTCTCCGGGGCCGGGGCCCTGCCCGTCGCCGGAAGTACTCACTCAGCTCGGAAAACCTCCCGTCTGTGACCTCCGGGAGCAGGGTCCTCCCAGCACGGACGGGAGCTTGGAGCCGGAGAGTGCTGAGGCCTCTCCACGTCAGAAACTTGCCCGTCTGCAAGCTTGCCCGATGTTGCCCTCCTACCAGGTTCTCCTCAGATTGTCCTCTCCAAGAATTGAAACCCTCTGTGGTTATTCTGGCCTAAGGACAAAAGTCTGGTCAAAGCTTAAGACAACGGCATCCAAACAATCCTGGAGTGAGTGAGGTTTCACAGTTCTCGGTGTTGTGAGCCACGACGAGATGCGGCCGGTTCCCGTGGGGATTTTGCTTCGGCCGACGATTCTGTGTGAGGTTGGGAGGAAGTGGTTTAGTTAAACTCTCAAACTGCACCCCCGAAACCGCGCGTGACCAGCTTTTTAAAACCCGAAGGAGTTTGGCTCCGGTTCCATGAATGAGATGGAAGGTCCCGAGGGGTGAGGCCACGGCCCACCTCGTCTCTGGTCGCCTTTGGGTCGGGGAAGCCAAGAGAAAGAAACTAGGTTAAGGAAGAAAAACAGGAAAATTCTTTCACTGTGCTTTCCTCCCAGAAAGCACATGGCCCCCTGCCGGGACCGCCAGCCGTCATAAATTTCCAAGAGAAACTTGGGCTCTGGGCGAACCAGAAGTAAGTGACGACCGACACTGGGTATTAATTCTGAACTCCGTCTCACCGGGAGCTGGGAGCTGCGCTACAGTCCAAGTTCTTTAAGTATGACGGTTCAGCTGAATAAAAATGTTTCCTATTTCTGTGAAAATGTTACGTCAGCAAACGTAAGACGTAAGATGAGCTGGTTGCCACTGATGCTTTAGAAGTGGGTGAAATGAATTCTTCTGTCACGAATGTTCAGCGGGAACAGCGTCGAGAGCCCCTGGCAGGAAGGTGACTGCGTCATCCGTGTGAAGGTGACCCGGGCCCTTGGAGGGCGAGGGGGACGCAGCCGCGCTGGCCTGACCGGCACAGGCAGGCACTGCGCCAGAGCACTCGGGGGGCCCCATCCGCAGGGCACGCGGCGGTGGGCGCCCCAGCCTCTGTCTGTCTGCCACCAACGAGGGTGCCAAGGCAGCGGTCCTCCGAGTGCGGGCCCCGCCAGAGGCACCGGCACCCTGTGGCGCCGTGGCCGACTGCGGCCTCCGACCTCAGAGACGCCGAGGCCCGACGGGCAGTCAGGAGTCTGTCCCCCCGGTTACCCCGAGGGGGGCTGGGGTCTGAGACCGGCCTGCCTCAGCCCGTCCTGGTGTCCCACGGCCTCCATCGGGGTGGGTTCAGGGACAGGTGGACGGGGGCCGCGTCGCCCGACGCTGAGGGTGGCCGTGAGCGGCGGCAGCGCGGGGACGGGAGGAGAGCCCGGCACCCTCTGGCTGGGGGTCCCCAACCCGAAGCCCCTCCCCCCCCACTCCCACCCTCCGGACTCCAGAAGGAATTAGTGTGGGAGCCGTCCCGGCTTGAACCAGCCGAGGGCTTCCTCACAGGCCACTGCTCGCACCCCCGGGCTGGACCTGCCTCTGACGACGGCCGCCCGCCCGCCCACCGACCCACCACCCTCTCCCGCGGGTCTCCCTGCAGCCCCTCCCCTCGCACCGCCGGAGCCCGCCCGCCGGAGCCCCACTCGCCCGCCCTCACGAGCGTCCCCCCGACCCCTCTCCCCCACCGCCCCCACGCAGTCTCCTCCTCATCCAAGTCCGGTCACTGGCTTCCCCACGCCAAGGCCGCCCCGCCTTCCCCACGGACTCTCTCCTGCCGTCTGGGGGCCGCGTCCCGCCGAGTGCCTAGCACCTGGCACCTGGCACCGAGCGTGGCCTCCAGGGGTGTTCTGCAGACCCTTCAGGGGCGTCCCACCCTGGAAGGAGAAGAGCTGTCTCGGGCCTCACATTAGATACACAAACACTAACGAAAACTGATGAGCGAAAAACAGGCTTCAAGTAAATTTACGATTTTGGGTCGGGCTGCCTTCTTAGCCATCCTGGGCCACATGCGGCCGGACTCCCCTGGACGGTCCGTGGAGAGGAGGTGCTGGTGCGCAGCTGTGGGAGACCGCTCTGCGTGGCGTGGGCCCAGCTCCCACTGGGAGATGCCCAGGACCCATGCCCACGGGTGGGTTCTCCCGTGGGGAACCAGGCCTGCAATGTGCCTGGGCCGCTTTGAGTCTTGCTTTTGCTAAAACTCTCTCCCCCTGAATTGAGACAGCAAGTGCTTACTGTAACTTCCTAAAATCTGAGCCAAAGTTCCCCAGTACGGAGTGTAACCGGTTCAACCACTTTTGCCTTTTCGTTTGCAAATATCCCTCTTCTGTGATGTGATTAGTGGCATGGGCTCCTTTGTTTTCTGTAAAAGGTGACCGCCTACAGCGAACCTGTGCACAGTAAATGAGGACCATCCTGTAATGGGGGAGAAACCCAATAAAGGCCTGTCACGGCGGAGGCCACGGCTTTTGCTCCCCTGGAGAGCAAAGCCATGCTGTCCCTTTTCCTCCACCGGACCCGGTGGTCCGTGTGAACGTCTCCCCCCATCCGCAGTGTGGCGGACCCCACAAGCCGGGTCCTCATCACGCGACCACAGCCAGCGCTGCCCCCAGCCCCGGTCACAGCCCTTCCTGGCGAGGGCCGCCACACCGCACCCTGACTCAACCACAGCTCTGATCCCGCTGTGGCCTGAAGCCAGGCTGAGACGGCTTCCCGCCTTCCTTCGGCCAGGACCCGGGAGCACACCGAGACAGTGCGATGCCAGGGAGGGGCTGGGCCGCCCGCGCAGAGCAGGACAGCGCTGTGGTGCTGCGGGACCCTCGCCGCCCCGGGGAAACGGAGCGGCCGGACCACCATCAGCACGCGCCCACTTGTCTGACCTCGTGCTGTCTGGAGGCTGGCTGCCACCTCGGGGGTCGTGTCGGGGGTCGTGTCGGGGGTCGTGTCGGGGGGCAGGAGGCTGAGTGCGCGTGAGCCAGAGTCCCTCCGCCTCCTGAGAAGACGGCAGAGCTCAGCGTGAGAGGAGGCGGCTTTTGGGGTCAGACGGGGGCTGGATTCTTGGTGCGACTGCTGTCTACTTATAACCGCGGGCAAGCTCTTTGGCGTCTGGGACTCAGTTTCTTCATCTGTAAAACGGGTGGGGGGGGACAGGGAAGATCATGCCTGTTCACTTTCTCACGTGAGAAGCACGTGAGATCCTGTGTGTGGACCCTCAGCGTCACGTCTGACTCACGGTGAGCACTCAGTGCGCAGCTGTTGTTAGCGACCATCTCTGCTCCTCCCCGCTGGGGTCGTGGGAGGGCAGGGCCTTCGGCTCCCGCACTGGCCGTCGGGCAGTGAATGGAGGGTCCGGGCAGTGCTGCGGGTTGGGGGAGGGGGCGCTCGGCCGGCGCAGTCAGAGCCACTGCGCCCTGGCCTGCTGCAGGCCCGGCCACTGAGGGTTAGCACCTGAGCGCAAACACGGCCAGTGTCCTCTGAGCACGACCCGGCCACGCCCCCATCCCACGCCCCACCCATTGGCCTGTCACAGACAGTCACACGCTCAGCTGGAAGTAAGCAAACACGGACAAGGTCCAGAAGCTTCTGCCAGCGTCTCACTGTTAAAGTGACAGCCGTGACACTGTGGTGTCAGAAGTCAGAGCAGCGGTCACCAGTGGGCCTCCAGCAGGGGTCGGGGGGGTGGCCTTGGGGGTGCCGGTCGCCTTCTGGTTCTTGGTCTGCAGGCGAGTCACACGGCTGCGTTTGGTTTGTGAAAAATTTCAAGCCGTGCTCTGGCGTGACACTCACTTTCCTGAATACATGTTGTTCTGCAGCAAAATTTCTGAAACGAGTGAGTCATAATGTTGCTTGGCTTTGTCCCTACGAAGTGAATCTTGCCTGTTTTCTAGCTTGGAAATGTAGTAGCAACTTGATTTAAGTTCATCTTAAACTTGTGTTGCTGAGTGGACTGCACCATGTTTTAAACAGTGCGTGTGGAGTTAACAACGTCCTTCCGACTGCTTGGCCAATGAGCAGCTCTTGGGCTACAAAGGCTTTAGCACCTCCGGGAAGGCTGCCTCCCACTCACCACGGAGGCAATAAGTTACATCGTTTCCCAGGGCACTTTGTGCCAGCAATGGGCAGGATAAACCCGGCGACTGAAGGAACGGGGCGGCAGCAGAACCACGAACACAGGGGAAGGGGCCCTTTTGAAAGGACAAGGGTCGTCCTTCCCGGGGGGCAGTAGGCAAGGCCCCGTCCGCAGTCGCCTCCTGGGACGGAGAGAAGCTAAGGAGGCTCACAAACGCCGGTCGTGGTCTCTCCAGGGAATAATGGCCCGAGGGTCTGGACTGTGAGTACGTGTTGGGTGGGGCAGGCCTCTCAAGGCAACGGGGCGGGGGGCGGGGGAGGAAACGCCCGGCCCAGTAAACTCGCTGAAGGCCAGGGGAACAGGAGGCGCCGCGAGAGCGCAGGCCCGTGGTGGAGGCGAGCTCCCACAGCCGAGGAAGCGAGGAAGCAAAGGTAGGAAACGGCCGATGACGGTGATGCCATGGGAACGCGGACTGGAGGTCACCAAGGGCAAGCTGCAGGCGGAAGGGGAGGAAGGGAGGCAGCAGGCGGGCGGCTGTGGGGAGGCGGGGCCCCGCGCTCCCCACAGATGCAAAACGTGGCAGGTGGCAGGAACCCCTCTGATGACTGGGAGCAAGGTGTGGCCGCACCTGTGGGTTTCGGATCGCGGGGCAGGGGGCGGCGCTGGCGGGGAAAGAGAAGGATGAGCCGTTGTGAGGGCAGGGTGCCGGCTGAGTCATCACGGGATGCTGGCACGGTTCGGTCGACGCAGAACCTGGGGACAGTCCCCACGGCTGACACAGAGTTTCAGATGCAACTGGGCGCCGGCGAGGAGGGAAGCGGTGCCCTGGTCAGGGCCACCTGTCTGGGGACAGCGCCCTTTCCCTCCTCTGTGCTGTGGCGTTCTCCCCGCCCCCACTGAGTTCCCAGCCTGCAAATAGCCCCCGTGTCCTCACGGCGGCCCTCTGCCTTCGACTGTCCAAACCCAAACAGTCCCAGGGCACAGGTGGACACTCCCCGTGTAGGTGCCACTCGTCCCCACTCACCTGTGCGCCCTGACCGGGCTTTCGAAGGACAGGCCCTTACCCCGAAAGTGGTCGCCTCAGGGCCAGTACCCTACAGGGCTGTCCGCAAAGTCATCTCACCCCAGCGGAGGGGACAAGTGCTCTCACTGCTCTGAGAAACCTCTCTGATCCCGACTCGCTCTTCTAGCCCAGGATTCTCACCGTGCCCGAGAAATGGGTCTCTTAGCGGTCAGGGCCGGGCTGGCCGGATACAGAGGTAGCCAGCCACTAAAGGACCCGGTCCCGAGCTTTTCTGACCAGTGCGCAGGGCAGGCCTGTGTGCTGTGCGTGATTGATCCCCTCTGTCCACTGCCTGGGCCACCGAATGCAAGTGTTTCCAGAACAAGCCAAAGGCTTGGGAGGCACTGACGCGGACGACAGACAGTCCCTAACGGGAACAGCCAGCACGTGCTGAGCGCCTGCTGCGGGCTGATCCCGTCTCGCATCTTAACCGGACGGGTCCTTGCGGCAACCTGAGGGGGCGGCGGTTGTTCTCGTGCAGAGGGGGACACCGAGAAGACCTGCTGAAGGCCACAGACCGGGGGAGGGGCGGGATTTACGCCCAGGCACTGTGGAGTGGGGAGGTACCCTTAGCTGGCGGACACTGCCCCTGAATAAGTGTTTGCTGGATTTTGAAAGTTTGCTTTCCAACACACACCGCTGCGAGTGGCAGAGCGGGGGAACAAGGTCGTCGGTTCCGAAGGGGAGACACAAGGTGGCAGGGGGTGGCGGGCGGATCCCGGGAGCTTCCTCCCCATGCGGTGGTCCCCACGCCCGCCTGGGACTGCTTCGGCTCTAGACGCACAGCAGGCCCGCCTGTCTGTGTCTTTTAAACGTTACGTGACCTCCACTAAGAGAGCATCACTGGGTCTGTGCTGTACTGTATCCGGATTCTCAGTGTAAGGAAGAACCTTATAACCACCTTAGGACACGGGTGTAACTTCCTCCGCTCCATGAAACCCTCATTGTCTGTCCCCCTACAGCTAGCCTGCCGTTCTTCCCCTGAAGGCCTGGCCACACACTGGGGCCAACACACACACACACACACACACACACACACACCCCGGGTGGCCTCGCAGGCGAGGTGACTGGCATGTCACCAGCCTAGCTCTCTCTCAGGGTTTTTGTCGGATCGATGGGGGAGGTACGACGGCAAAGAACCCTGGATTCTGGCGCGTCCCCAGCCCCGGTCCCCGCCCGACCGATCCCACCCAAAACCTTTCGCTAACTTAGAAGCGGCAACCCTGGCTCGGTTCCCAGGACTGCACCCAAGCCGCAGCGGCCGCCACCTGCGGTCGCGGCGGCCAGCAGGGCTCCCTCGAGGAGTCCCGTCCCAGTCCCCACGGACCCGCGGTCCCTCGGGGCCGGGTCCCGCGGGCAGGCCGCGGAGCCGCGGCGAGCCGGGAGGCGGCGCGCGCACGCGGGCCTCGACCTCTGCCCCCGTCGCCCCACGCAGGGACGGGACATTCCGCTCCTCCGCTGGCCCGGGGGCGGGGGGTGGGACCCTCCGATCCCGGGCGCACAGGCGACGCCTGAATCCGGGACGCTGGGAGCCGCGTTCCGGGAATCGCGGCCGTCAGGCCCCGCCCTTCGCCGTGCGCAGCCCCCGGGCCAGTGGCCTGGCGCGCCCCGCCCGCGGGGGCCAATCAGCGCGCAGGGCCCCGCTCGGGGGGCGGGGGTGGGGGCGGAGTCGGGGGCGAGTCCCGCCCGGGAGGAGGGCCGCGTGCCGCGTCTGCGGGGAGGACGGAGCGGGCCGCAGAGGGGCGGTGAGCAGGGGACGCCGGGCGCAGCCAGACCAGCGGCCCGCGGCCGCCCTGTCGACGGGCCGGACCGGGCCCGGCGCCGAGGGGACTCGGCTGCGGAGACCCGAGAGCGAGGCGCCCGCCGGAGGTGAGGAGGCCGGGGCCGAACGCGGGGCCGCGCCGCGGGGCGGGGGGGTGAGGGCGCGGGCGCAGGCGCGGCTGGACGGCCTGCGACCTGGCGCTTCGGGGGCCGCCCGCCTGGCCGGCCGGGAGGGCGGCGCCCCCGCCGGGAGCCGCCGATCCCCGCCGGGAAATCCCCGCATTCCTCGGAACCGGTCCCGCATTCCTCGGAACCGGTCCCGCATCCGGATCGGAGCCCGCATCTCTGTCCCCGGGAACCTCCGCGCGGAGCGCGTCCCTCCGTGCGCCGCCCAGCCGCTGGCCCGCACACAGACGGCGGACGCGTCCACTCGAGCACACACACTCACCGAACACCCCCCCAGCTCCTTTGAGGATTCTGCCCCCTTTGGGTTACGAATCCCCACTTTCCCCGTCCCGGGCCGCTCAGCCTCCGCTTGGGTTACAGGCCAGGCCCTCGGCCCCCTTCCCTCCGGAGCCGAGTGTCTCTGGCTCCGACTTGCGGAGCTCACATGCCTCCTCTCTGCAGTGGCCCCTCCCGGGCCCAGAGCTGCTCCTGCTTGAGCCGAGGCGACGGCGGGCCCCTCGTTCTTCCCGTGCGCCCCTGGGAAGGAACCCGTTCCCGCGGAACCTGTGTAGGATCTTGGAGTGTTTGGGGGACTAGACCGATTGGAACTCACTGTTGGGGAGCCGGCGGGAACCTCTGAAAGGCTGGGGGCTGGGGTGGTCGGTGCGGTGGGCACGTCCCGCACACGCGCACGGCCGGCCTGGCGCCGGACCGGCTCCGAACTTGAACTGACTGGCTCAGGTCATTTGCCATTGTCTGAACTTGTTACGTTCATGGTCACTCCTGTTTGGAAGTGTTTTGGAACTGTTAGCTCGAATAGTATGTTGCGTAGAACCAACTGGCGACAGAGTGAAATTGTGCTTTCCCGTGCCTGTCCTTCCGGGATAATTTTGGACACTTGTGTTAATCGCAAGCGGAAAGAAACACTGGCAGGGCGGAGAAAGTGTCAGAAAAGCAGGATCAGGTTTGTAGTGGAATTTTTTTCCCTGCTCTCCAGTCTCTGCTATTGTCTCAAGTTTTGGCAGTCCTGTCTGTGTGTGTTTGACTTTCTCACAGGTCGTTTAAATAGCGTAAATACTGCTGCCAGCTGATTGAGCACAGTTTTCTCGGGCAGTGAGAAGTGTGTTCAGTGTTCGCGTGTTTACGCGTTGTGAAATGCAGCGCTTCCAGTTTATTCGAGGCATTCCCCAGGGCTGCAGCTCGTGGTCGGGTGAAGGTAGTTATTACTCCTGTGGGATGTGGGTTACACGGCTCACCGGATAGAGAGGGAACTGAGGCTGCGTCCCTGGGAAACCCAGATCCCGTCCTTGGTCCCTTCCCCGGGCTGAACTTCTTGCTGCCTAGGGCTTGGGGCCTCTGCACAGCCTGCAGCTCCCCTGCAGGGAGAAGGTCTTTCTCTTTCTTTCGCCTTGTTTCGGAGCCTCTCTCTCTCTGTGGCCGGCACTCTGGCCCCTGCTGGCCCCTGCGTGTCTGCAGCTGGGCTGGAGGTGGTGCGCCTGTCCGCAGCCGCCCCTTGCCTCTGATTGCACAGGGAGTGGGGTCCCCACAGAGCTTTCTCCTCTCACCCGACAAGCACCGTGGGCTTGCTGCTGGCTGTGGGGGCTGAGGGAGTTGCGGAGTGCCCTCCCGACCTTCCCAGAGCTGGCTGGCAGGCAGGCAGGGAGACTCACGGGGTGAAAGGGAGTGTTAATTAAATGCAGAGTGTTACAGAAAACGCTGCTGGGCTTGGAATGACCCAAGGGTTCACCAGAGGTCAGCCTTGAAGCCTGGGGGAGATTTGGATAAAGGGAAAAAGGAAGGGAGCCCATTCCAACTAGAGTTCTGTGTGGAAAGGCCCAGGTATAACCAGGGTCATGAACTTGCCTGGTGCCCCTTGGCTGGTAGATGGCAGGTCCAAATTCATACCTGGACAGCCTAGCTGTAGACTAGCCCAGCCCGTAACCAGGGTGCTGGGTGCTGCCTCCTGCTAGAGCGGCCTGGAGGGACAGGGCCTGGAACTGTACGCCATACCAGACGGCCTTTTAAAACCCACTCTTAACGGTCTGTTACGTGTCTCGAAGTACGATAGATTCTGAGGATGGCGATGCGCAGATCAAGTCGTTCCAGTCCAGGGCGATGAACCCCACGAGGGCACTGGTTACGCAAGAACACTGGGAGCAGAGGCCTCTGTGAGAGGGGCGGAGGCCCCCGGGGAAAGACGTGCGGGCCGAGCGGTGCACGGTACGGAGCCGCGTCCAGGGAGAGCCTGTAGAGGAGGGGACGGCGCCTGCGGCCGCCCAGCTCTGCAGTAGCCGGGCGCCAGGAGGGTCTGTCATTCGCTGGGCTTGAGCTTAGACTCTGCGGGGGTGGCCGCTGGGAATGACGAAGGCCAGACCAGCTGTGCAGGAGAAGAGCCTGGTCTCCGCTGCGCCTTGGGGAAACGGGTAACTGAGCGTGACCGCAGCCGAAACCGGATTGCTCGCTCTTCTCTCCAGAAGTGCTTCGGCAGGGTGGCCCGAGGGAGAGTCTGAGTCCGGGGTGCGGGGATGGGGGTTAGAACGGACTTCAGACGTTGGAGAAGACAGTTTGGACAGGCCCACTGAAGCCACGTTTTCAGGTGCTTACATGGCTGTGATAATGGGCATTATTCACCCTTTGAAAAGTTTGGGGGAAAACAGGGACAGCTTGCAGGTGGGGCTCAGGGGACATTTGCCCACCACAGGAGCTCAGTCAGAGTGGCGCGGAGGGTGGAGGGACTGGAGGAAGGAAGGAGGCCGGCGGAGGGAGAGGCGGTCAGTGACTCCCTGGGCAGCAGCGCTGAGGGTGGAGGACACGAGACCGAGGGAAGGGCGCCGTGGAGGGCGGCTGGACCAGGTTCCTGACGGAGGGAACTGCAGTGGGATGGGTGGGCCGGGGACACGTGCCCCCCGCCCCTGCCCCACGCAGACTGCTCAGGGAGGGTGGCTGTTTCTCAGATGGGGGGGAGAAGTGCTGGGACTTTAAAGACAAGCATGTGCGTTTGAGTGTGTGCGTGTGCGTTGTTTTAGGCCTGTTTGCCGCGTTTGCGGCAGGGGCAGAGTGTTCAAGATGGAGATACAGAGCTGGAACTGGAGACCCAGCCGGAGGGCCGGGATCGGTGTTTGAAGGTCGTAGCTGACATCTTCGGTCTTCAGAGAAGTTGATGCTTTAATAGCAGATGCCAGGTCCTTTCGGCTGGTGCGCAGCCAGGAGGCAACGAACACCCAGGGAGACTTCGCACAGGAGGCGGCGGAGGCGGTAGAGGACAGAGCTCAGCCACGTGATGTGGCTGCACGGAAACCGAGAAACTCAAGGCGCCGAGGTGGTCGGCCACGTGAGATGCTTCGGAAGCACCCGTGTTGCTGTCACGACGACGGCGACGGTTTCCTGTTAGTTGTGCGCGGCCAGTGTGTGCCGGCGAGGACTGGCTTCTGCTGACCGCTCGGGGCGAGGCCCGGAGCCGTAGCCCCTCCTGGCGGAGAGCGGCTGGTTCTGGGGAGGACGGGTCCGAGCCCCGAGTCTGTTTCTGGGCTGTTCACTCTGTGCCGCCGACTCGGTCGTCTGCTGTAAGCAGCCAGTGCCGTGTGTTCATTGCTGCCGTTGTAGAGGTTCTCCTTATAGAGCGTGCGTCTGCTCATCACACGGTGTCTGTTCTCTTTGGACGGTGCCTTCTGGCCCTTCGCCAGCGTTTCATGTGGAATCTGACATCGGTTTGTGACGCTCCATAATCACCCCGCAGTCTGGATTCAAGTTGCATTGCGTTAAAATACTGACCTGTGAAGAACTGACGTCTCCACTGTACATTTTTGTTCATTCCATGAAATCGAGGTCTTCCTAGTGAAGCTTTCAGTGAGGTTTTACCGTTTTCTCCATAAAGTTCTCGCTTAGTCTCAGTAGTTTTTTCCTAGATACATTTTCTGATTCTGCTGTGAATGGGAATTTTTCTATTACGTTTTCTAGTTGCTTGTTACTGGCATACAGGAGAACTCTTATTTTTTGGTGATTTTTTAAAAAAAATTTATTTATTTATTTTTAGAGAGGGAAGGGAGGGAGGGAGAAAGAGAGAGAGAAACATCAATGTGCAGTTGCTGGGGGCCATGGCCTGCAACCCAGGCATGTGCCCTGACTGGGAATCGAACCTGCGACACTTTGGTTTGCAGCCCACGCTCAATCCACTGAGCTACGCCAGCCAGGGCTTGGTGACCTTTTTTAAGTTCACCTGTTATGTTAAACTGGCAATGGATGACACAAGGTTTTTTTTTTCCACTGTCACCTGATTTGTTTATTTTAATTTTTGTTACGCCCTCCAGAACTGTGTTGAATAAGGGATGACTGAGCATCTCTTTAGAATCCTGACTTTAAAAGGGACGCTTCCCATTTGCATCTTTACAAGTGGCATTGCCGTGCGTCTCTGATACGATGCGCTGGGCAGGGGCGCGCCAGCAGCCAGCCAAACCTGCGGGCTCTGTGTCGGAGCCACGACCCCCAGCACCACAGGACGGGCCCTGTTTGGGAAGGGGGTGGCTGTGGATGGGGGTGTGATCAGCCGTCTGGTCGGCCTTCTGCCGCGTTCCTGGCGTCCAGAGTCACGCCCCGCACAGAGAACACTGAATGTGCTTGTTGCACGAATAAACCGACTTCCCTGTTGTGAGTGGGTGCGTGATATGTCAGTGGACAAATACGCGGTAATTTAACTGGGCCCAAGGTTTTGCCTGGACAGAGCTTTCATTTCTCTCGGAAAATGCCCAGCCGTGGGATCGGGGGCACAGGGTTGTTACGTGTAGCCAGATCTTCACCCGTGGCCTGTCTGCCTCTGCTGGTTTTGTGATCAGGTTCGTTGCCTCCTTGTGTTTTGATAGTTTTAAATATGTATTCTGGAATAAGGGTTAATTAGAAAATGGATTTGTGAGTGTTTTCCCCCAGTCTGACTTGTTTTTTCATTCTCTTACTAGTGTTTCCAGAGCAGGAGCTTTCATGTTAATGGAGTCTAATTTACCAATTAGTGTTGAGTCTAAGAAACCTTTGCCTGACCCGCCTGCTCGGGGGCTCTCCCCTGTGTTCTCTAGGTGGGACGAGTCAGGTTTCTGTAAATAAACTTCCGTCGGAGCTCGGCCCCCACGTCGGTGTGCACGTTCTGTCCAGGACTGCTTCAGCCCTCCCGTGCGTGACAGGGCCGACTCGCTCCGAGAGACTAGATCATTTCTGATCTGGCTCTTCACAGGGCGTGTGTGCCGCCGGCCCGTCTGAGAAGGTGCCGCGTGCTGCTGAAGAAAACAGGCGGGGGGGGTGAGCAACGGGGGTGGTCAGGGGAGACCTGGGTCAGACGGTGAGTTCGCCCAGAGGCCGCAAGGGGTTCGTCTTTGTGGTTGACTTGGGACGTGGCCAGCACACGGTGTGACGTGCGGAGAGCAGGGCAGGGAACGGTGTTGTGATCCGCTCGTGTGGAGTGAGAAAGCACGTGTCTGTGCAGTGCAAAGGTCGGCGTGCAGACCACTTTGCAAGATGCACGCTGTCCCGTGTCCAGGGCGGCGCACATACAGCGGCCGCGCCGTGGAGCCACCCCGATGTCCCTCGGTGGCAGCTGGGCGGAGACGGCGCGGCGCACGCATGGTGGGGGGGTTGCTCAGCCGGGAGAAAGCGGGCGGTCTTGCCTTGAGGACAGCACGGACCCGGAGGGCGTTGCGCCGACTGAAGCAAGTCAGGCAGAGACAGGCACCGCAGGGCCCACCTGCAGGTGGAGTCTGGGGGAAAAACAAAGTCAGAGAACAAACAAAACGGAAACAGACTCGGGGACAGAGGACAGGCTGCTGGGTGCCAGAGGGAAGATGTGGGAGGATGGGCGTTTTTGAGTTGTTTGTTTTTCTCTTTTTCTTCTTTTTCCAGGCTGAAATAACTCTAGCCATGCCGAACTAAAAAAAAAAAAATATAGAAAAAAAAGTTTGCAAAATTATCTAAGAAATTACTTAGTTGCTATCTTGGTGGGATTATGGAGGACTTCCACATGGCATGTTTTTCGACTTCTGTTTATTTGAACATTTAGAAATAATTATGTATTTGCTTTGCCTTTTCAAATATCATCGTTACCAGTTTAGTTCCTTTCATGTCACTAAATGACATCAAAGGCTTACTGTGTCTGAAGCAGCAGTGGGAGACCCAGCTCCTTGCCCGAGTTGGAAGCTGCCTTGTCACGCCTCAGGGAGGAGCCGCCGCCCTGCCGGCTGGAAGGTGGCCTGGCGCCGATCGGGTCTGAGGGTTCGTCTCGACCCCTCGGCGCCTTACGTCGCCCGGCAGCCGAAGAGCAGGTGGCCTGAGGTCACCGCTGGGGAGGCAGGAGTTAGGGCTGGGTTACAGGTTTGTTTTAAATTAACTGCTTTTGTCGGACTCAACAGCGAGTCCCTCTTCCGTTTCCGGAACATTCCCCAGACACCAGGGAAGTTCTGGTCAGGCTTGGCCGCCCGTGTCCCAGGCACTTGGGGTGGCAGTGGGACATTTGAGCGCTTGGGCACAGGCAGGACTCGGGGGGGGGGCTCTGCAGTCGGACGCCCCCGCAGAGCTGAGAGCGGGAAGCTGCTGAGCGAGGCCCCAAGGAAAGGGGGGTCCTCTGTGAGTGTCCGGTTTCTGTCGTCGAGCCCTGGTGGCCCGTCCCGGTCGTCCCAAACCCGTAGGGTGTATAATGACATCAAGAGCGTGCCCTAAGGTGACCTGCAGGTTTGGGGTGACTGCAGTGTGTCGTTGCAGGCTCCCCCTTGGTCGCACGCCCCACTCTGGTGAGCGAGGTGGGGGCGGGGGGTGTGGGGAGTCCTGTACCTTCCGCTCAGGCTTGTTGTAACCCTGAAACTGCTCTGGGAAACAAACTGTCTGAAGTGATGAGATAACCCTGCCCTCCCCACCTGGTTCCCTGGGATAACAGAAGTAGCAGTGGAACAATTTGTATGGAAGCACTTTGCGTAATGCAGAACGGTATACTGGTGTCGGACGCTTCGGATTCATAGTCCGCACGACTGGCATAGGGCAGAGTTGGATGGTTTTTAAATAATAATCAGTTAATGTAACGTGGGCACGATCAGCTTCTCGCAGACTTACTCCCGGTCACACTCCCGTGCCAACATCCCGCGCGCTGTCTCTCGGGCTACTCAGCGGGCCTCCCGCGGCGGGCTGTCTGTCTGTCTGTCGGGCAGGCACCTGCGGTTCGGCCGCAGCGCGAAGTTGCTGCTGACACTGCTCCCCACACGCAGCCGCGGCACCTGGACGCATTCGTGCTTTTTCCCTCTGCCCTTGGGGGACGCTCCCAGAACCCAGCCAACGTAATAAAAATAGCTCGTGAAGGCCGAAACTACCCACTGTCTGTCGATGTGGCGCCGCTGCCCTTCTCCCGCTTGAGGAAACCCCCGGGAGGGAGCGCGGGCGAAGGTGAGCGGCTCCGGGGGTCATCTCGGACCTGTGCGCTGCCTGTCGGCAGCCGCGAGTGGCTCCGGCCGCGCCTGTGGCGCCCGCGGTGGGGGTCCCTGCTGGAGTGGCATTGCGGGGGGCCTTGCCCCGGAGCAGCCGCTCAGTTCCCCAAGAGAGCGGACCGAACCCCTCCTGCCGCTGTGGTCAGGGGCCAGGCTTCGGCTCCAGAGACGACGCTGCACGGGCAACACGCGCAGCCGCGGGCCGGGCTGGGCCGGGCTGGGCCGGGCTGGGCCGGTCGCGCAGTGCTCCCGGGGTGCAGGGCGGCATCTGTTGGGTTTGGGCCGGGAGTCAGGCTCGTTAGCAGACAGCCCTTCGTCCCATCACATCGTCCTGACACTTGGGTACGAATTGGGGAGCGTCACATTCTTGGGGCCTCTCCTCTCCGAGGGGTGAGCGGTGCCACGGGGAGACGGCCAGTTTCCAGCCCCTCTGCCATGCGGACGAGGGGCGTGGTCGGGACGGGCGAGGGGCGTGGTCGGACGGACGAGGGGCGTGGTCGGGACGGGCGAGGGGCGTGGTCGGGACAGACGCGGGGCGTGGTCGGGACGGCTGGGGCTGGGGCTGTGGGGCGGCACACCGCCCTGGCCCTGTCGCCGTGCTCGGTGGGGCTGCGAGGGACAGCCGTGTGACGCGGGGGCTCCGCCGATGGACACCGTCGGCTCCGGGAGGCGCGGAGTGAGACGAGGCGGAGGGGAACGGGTCCTGCCTTCGGTTCTCTCAGGCCGCTGCCGGAGACGCCTAGCCGCTCGCTGCCGAGGACCTGGGTGCCCGGCGGCCCCTTCGTGGCCGGGGCTGCGGCGTCCAGTTAGCGTTTGTGCTGACAGTGCTCAGTGCTGCGTCCCACAGGGTCCACGGCGGAGCGCTGGTCGCGGAGTCCGCAGTCGTGCTGGGGGAGGACGCTTGCACACCCGGTATTTCTGTGCATTCCTTCGTTCGTTCGTTCGTGCACTACTTTTTATCGCCACTTATTCCCCCCGCCCTCTTCTCCCCCCCCCCCGCCCCTCCGGGGCATTTTTCAACTTTTAAAGCGTGTTCACTTCCGGGCCGGGCGCTGGCGCAAAGGCACAGAGCAGGCAGCGGCCCCCTCCCGCGCTGGGGTCTGGAACGCCCAGTGGGGGGCGGTGTCTGCGTGCCCGCCTTACGCGTGCGCAAGAAGTCAGCGTGTATTTTGTCGTTTTGGGGTTTTTTTGGTCGTCTTGCCCACAAGTGACACACTGTTCGCCCCTGCACGTAACAGGACACCCGAGAGACCACCGTGCGTGCACAAGTACACACGCACGCAAGGAGCTTCCCTCCTCCGGGCCGCGCGCGCGCACGCCGCCAGGGAGCTGGGCCCTGCGCACAGCGCGGCGTGGGCGGCCGCGCTCACGTTGGAGGGGGAACTGCGGGGAGAACCGACAGGCTCAGACGTGTGCGGACCCGCTCCCAAGCACTGCGCACCCGGCTTCCGGGCGGCTCGCAGTTCCCACTGCGCAGCCTTGAGCAGCTCTGCCCGTCCACACGGTGACCTCGGGGCAGGAGAGGGCCCGTGAGTCATCTCCGCAGGGCACGGTGCCACGCTCCAGGAGTTCTGTCCTCGCCAGCACTGCTGGGGCGGTGGGGGGGGGAGTGTTTTCACTAGGCACGACTTACACACGCGCCCAGCAGCCCTTCTGAGCGCAGACCACGCCCACATTCCCGTCCGCTCCCTCCGGCCGCCCCTCCCCCCAGGGTAACCTGGCTGGCCAGTGTCACCTCGCCCTGCCAGCCTGCCAGCCAGCCGGTGTCTGGGCTCTGGTGCAGGGACGCCTGTGCCAGGGCCGTCCGGCCTTCCGCGCCTCTGGGCCACACTGGGGGGAGGAGAGTTGTCCTGGGCCTCGCATCAAACACCGATGAAAACTGATGAGCAGAAGGAGGTTTTAAGTAAACTTGGGATTTTGTGTTGGCTGCATTGACGGCGGTCCGGGGCCGCGGGCTGGACGCCCCTGGCCGTGCCTTCCTTGCATCTGGCTCCCTCCTCCCACGTCATGCGTGAGGTTCAGGCCCGCTGCTGTGATTTGCTCTGAGTCAGTCATCCGTGATCTGGTCGCCCCGACTCCCTGGGGTGTGGGCGTGACGGGCCACGGCTGACTTGTTCCACCGCTGATGGGCCTGTGGTTGCGTCTGCTGCTCAGCTCCTGTGAATGGAACTTCTGTGCACTTCCATGCACGGGTCCTTGGGAGGGGTTACTCACTCACTCCTTTTGGCTGTACACCTTGTCGGGGTTGGTTTTGTTTTTCAAGATTTTATTTATTTATTTTTAGAGAGAAGGGAAGGGAGGGAGAAAGAGAGAGGGAGAGAAACATCAGTGTGCGGTTGCTGGGGGCCCTGGCCCACAACCCAGGCATGTGCCCTGACTGGGAATCGAACCTGCGACCCTTTGGTTCACAGGCCCGTGCTGAATCCACTGAGCCACACCAGCCAGGGCGGTTTTGTTTTTCATTGAGGTCTTTTTTTTTTTTTTGTGATCCACACCTGAGGATATGTTTATTGGGTTGTTTGTTTTTTTTAGGAGAGAGAAGCATTGATGTGAGAGAGAACTATCAATCAGTTGCATCCCATCCATGCCCGACCAGGGATTGAACTTGCAGCCTTTTTCGTGTAAGGGGCAACGCTCCCACCTACCTAGTACCCAGCCAGGGCTGAGGACTAATTTGTCAGCCCTAAACTCACCCACCTCTGGCACAGAGTCTGTTAGGAGACAGTCTCCCCTGGGTCTCCTGCACTTCCCAGGGGCAGGCCCCTCGACTGCCAGCGGTTGGACCGTCTTTCCGAGGGTGGGGAAGACAGAAGAGGTGCCCCACACAGCAGAGGGCTTCCTGCCTGCAGCCTTGGCACTCAGAGAGGCCGTCTGCCTCTGGGGCGAAGGGCCGGCCTGCCTCCTGCGGCTGCACAGGAGCCACCGCTGCAGGCCCCTGGGGCCCCGCTGTCACCTGCTCTGGACGGCGCTGTGTGGGGCTCGGGCAGCGGGTGCCAGAGTGCCGATGCCACCCTGCTGCCGCTGTGGTGTGAGTCACCAGGTCCCCGTCGCCAGCCCCGGAGGTGTGTGCTGGCTGCCACGCAGTCCCCGCGGCCGCAGCCCCTTGTGCGCTTGCCCCAAGGGGCGGGGCCTGGCCCTGGCCCTCGCGACACCAGTCAGCAGCGTATTGCATCAACGCGGAGTCTTGCCCCCCCACCGCCGCCAGCTCACAGAGCGGTTGTCACCCCCCCCCGCCCCCCCCAGTCCCTTGGTGCCCAGGACTCAGCCCCTCCCAGCTGCAGCCGGCCCACTGGGGCGCTGTGTCCCGGAGCTGTGGCCACCTGTTGTCTTTCCCGGGAGTGGAGTCCCACGTGTCCTCCGCCTGCTGCGCCCATCACGAGCTCGCCCCTGTGTCCCGAAGAGGCGCCCCGAGGTCGGAACAGCTGTTTGCTCCCTCGCCGGCGGGCGGCGGGCGTCTGGGTCCTTGCCAGGTGGGGCCGGAGAGCCCACGCCCGGAGAGCAGTGGGGGGCGCGTCCTCGGGAGGCCTGGCGGGTGTGCCCCCTTCCCGCGGGCGGGTGCTCGGGAGTGGGGGTGCCGCGTCGTCAGAGGCGCTCGCAGGCCCACAGCCGGGGAAGGAGCTGCCGCGCTCCTTCCCAATGCGTCGGGTCGCCCCGTGCCGCCGCACAGCCGTCCCATTTGCATCGTTCGCTGTGAGCGAAGTCGAAAGTACCGCTTCAGGTGCTCGAGTTACTTGTGTTTCCTTTTCTACGAATTGGCCTGTTCACCTCTCTTTCCTGTTTTTCTACGAGGTGTTGGAATCTTTTACTGCTCTGTGGGCTGGCTTCCGCGCGTACCGGGGGTGTTTTCGGTCATGCTCTGAGTGGCAAGCGTTTCCTCTCCGCACTCACAGGTCACAGGTCACCGTGGAGGCTGCGTGTGTGGGTTCTGCCGTGCCGAACCCGGGCTCCCTGAAGCGCTCCGTCCCGGGGTGTTCGGTGACAGAGGGCAGGGGTGTTCTTGTCATCCACCCCGAAGGGTACAACAGGCTTTCCGCCCACGGTTCACGTGGCCGTGACTTCAGCGGGAGTAAACAGAAATATTCTGAAGACTCACAATTTTCTGGGTTCTCCTGAGCATGCACCCCCATTTAGGAAACAGCCGTGCACTGGGGACAGAAGTGCTGTCACAGCTGTCCTGCCTCCGGTGCGGCAAGAGACGAAATGTCAAAGTCGTGTTGCGTGTGTCTTCACAGAAACACCCGCACAAGATGCCGGCGCGGCCGAGCTGGACGGGGCGAGTCCTGTTCCTCCTCCTCACCGTCGAGTCTCTAGGTAGGTAAGGCTCGGGGGAGACCCCGCCTCCCGCCCCCCCTCTCCGGTTCTGCCGTTGGTGTGATTGTGCGTGTGCCTGATGGCCGTACAGTTCTGCTTGCTGCGTGCTCTTTCTGGGGCCACTGTTAAGAGACTAACGCCGTCTTAAAACGATTCGAAGAAGTGCAGTGCTCTCGATAAATCATACTTTGTATGGTTTGGGTCGAGACAGTAATTCTGAACGCTGTGTAGCTGTAGTAACGGTAACTGTGAGGTAGGGGAAGGGGAGGTTGTTGTTTTTAAAAATAAAGAAATGGGAGAAAATCTGCCCATCGCCCTCCTGGTACTTGGCCGCCACGCATCACACACGGTGCGCAGTCCTACCCCCCCCCCCCGCGCCAGCTCATCCCCGTGTGCGGCCAGAAGCTGGGGACGCCATGGTCCCCGCCACCTCAGGCCACTGGGGAAGTCCAGCGTGCTGGTGCACCAGGGCGTCTGGACAGCGGCCCCCTGCCGCAGGCTTGATGACAAGGGTGGTGGTTACGTGTTTGTTGTTAGGGTTCGAGTGCAGTGCACTTGGGGGGGGCGCCCGCACCAGGCGCGGTCCGAGGGTGGTGGTTCTGTTGCTCGGGTCGGAACACCGTTTTCCTGTGGCTGCACGGTGGGCTGCCGGCTGAGGGGCAGCGTGGCTCCCGGTTAGGCTGCCGGCCAGGGAGGAGTCTGACCGGCGTGTTCGCACGGAGTGCCTCCGTCACCCCGTGAAGAGGGGACGCTGTCCTCTGTTGCCGCCGCGTCTGCGGTACCCGCCCCCATTGGTGTGTTCCCGCATCACACACCGTCTTCAGCCCTAACGTCAGCGTCCGGCGTGCGGGCGGCCCTCCCCGGTCCTGTCCTCGGCCAGTGCGGTGAGTGTGCGTGCCCCCTCCTCCTCTTCCCTCCCACGGTGCCGCTCTGTCCGCTGCCGCCTCACCGGTCGCCCCGACACGCCGTGGCCTCCGGCGACAGCAGTCACGGCGTCTCGTGGCCTCCGCGGGCGGTGGTGCAGACCGGCCCGCTGGCGCAGTGCGCCCGGAGCTGCGGAGGCAGAGGCTGGCGGCGTCGGAGGGCACGCGCTCGCCTGGGCGGCGCTGCAGCTCTTGGCCGGAGCGTACCACACGTGGCCTCGCTCCGCGTGGCCTGGGCTGGGCTCCGAGGGCAGGTGTCCCCGGAGAACGAGGGAGCTGGCCGGCAGTGGCATGTCTCCAACAGCCCGGCCCGGCCGCGGAGGTCAGCCCGCCCACTGCCGGGGCAGAAAGGGGCGGGTCGGAGAGCAGGGTGGGGCTGTGGGCCCCACGGGTTTGCAGAAGGGTCGCCGGTCGCACTGTGAGGGGAGCGGGGGGCCTCGCCGAGTGGCTCAGCTGGTGGGAGTGTCGTCCCGCGAGCTGAAGGCTGCGGTACGGTCCCCAGCCGGGGTGCGCGCGCGAGGTGGCCGGTGCGTGTCTCTCACGTCGGCGTCTCCCTCCCGCCCTGACCCCTGCCCTCCCCCCCTCCCCGCTCTGTAAAACCGGCGACCGCGCCCTCGGGTGGGGAGGAGAAGATAAGGGAGGAAGAAGCGTGTGGGGCAGGATAGGGGCACAGCTGTGTCCAGGGGCACAGGGCCGCTCGCCTGGGCCCCCGGCGCGCTCCGTCGGCGCTCTCCACACGGGAGGTCGGGGTTAGCGTGGCGAGGACGGTCTGAGCAACGTGGATGTGCCCCGGCAGACCGGAGAGTGCGCGGGAACGGCACGCGTGAGCAGCGACGACCTCCCTGTGCCGGTCGGCGGGGCGGTGGGCGCCCCTCCGTGAGCCTGTGCGCTGTGTGGCCGTCACAGTCAGAGTGACGGGCGAGCGGAGTGACGCGTCTGCCTCGGACTCCGTGCTGAGCCTGAACTTCCGTCCTCGGAGACTGGTCGGCTGAGTCGGAAGACCGCGGCAGCTCCGGGCAGCGGGCGGTCGGCAGCCTCTTCACGACGGACGCTGCGCCTGCTCCCGCATCACGTCTCGCGCGGAGCTTTCTGATGCGGCACCAAGTCACCCGGGACTCGGCTCCCTTCCAGCCCAGAGCTGGCGCCCTGTGGCTTCCGGCTTCTCCCAGAAGCCCCTTTGGAAGGGAGGAGGTTTCAGACCATCGATGAGACTCGGGAAACTGCGACGGGGCAGCTGATGGCGACTGGGAGACCGGTGCGAGGTCCCAGGTGCCCCCTCTGAAGGGGACTGAGGCGTCCTGGTCCTGTGCCCAGTGTTTCTTGTGTCCTGTGTCTCCTTCACTCAATGTCTCCGTTCCTCACATCACGTGGCTGGACACCTCCTGGACGGACCTCGACGACGAGTCATCGGCCAATCAGATGCAAGTTTGAACCCGAGGACGAGACGCCTGGTTTCTCGGGGAGGAGACGGCAGCCAGGCGTCCGCGGCGCCACGGGGCGCGCTGGCGTTTGCCGTAGGGAACTCCCGTCCGCAACTCCGGCGCATCTGCCTGAAGACTCCAGCCGGTTTTACTGAACACCTCTTTGTAAAAGGCGAAAGATTTGTACGATCTGAAGAGAAACCAGAGTATGAGATACCCCTTTGGATTAAAAAAAAAAACCTTCCCAGGATCCAACCTTAGAGAGCCTGGCAGCTCTGCGGGACGGGGCTGATCTGGGACGGGGCGGTCTCGGTGAGCCCGCCTTTCCCTCCGGCCGCGGGGACGCTTCCGTGTTTCTCTCACCCCCGGTCACACACGGAGCAGCGCCGGCGTGTCTCCGGCTGGGTCCCCCCTGCCCGGGCGGTCGAGACGCCTGTCGTCTCGCCTGCCCAGTCGCGTCTCCCGTGTACACGGGCGGGTCCTCTGCTCTCAACGCAGGATCCTGTCCCACCCACGGACGCTTAAAACCAGTGCGTCCGGCCCCCTCGTTCCGCTTCTGTCTTTTGCTGCCCCTGCCGTTTCCTCGGCTGAACGCCGGCGCGTGACCGGTGCAGACCACCCACCCGCCGGTCCCCTCACGCCCCAGCAGCTTGCGGGCCGAGGGTGGTTCCAGCTGGCCCCGGGCTGCGAGGGGACGGATGGCCCGTGCACCCGGAAGCGGAGGTGGCGCCGTGCAGGACGGGCTGCGGCCGCCTGGGTTTCGCTCTGTTGTCCTCCTCCTCCTCCCGCGGGTCCCTGGCGTCCGTTTACTGGTTTGCAGACGGTGGCGCTGAATTCCGGCCGCGCCGGCTCTCGCCGCGTGTCTCTTCTCTCCGTGTCTTCAGAGGCGTCCGTGGTGGGGGGGGGGGCTGCGCGCACGAGCGCCGGGTGCCCGGCCCACCCTCACGTGGCCCGCTGTCGCCCCCCCCGCCCCCCGCAGGCGAGCTGGTGGACCCCTGTGGCTCCATCGTCCCCGAGGCCCCGGTGGTGCCGCTGGGCTCCAACTTCACGGCCGTGTGCGTGCTGAAGGAGCAGTGCATGCGGGACCTGCACGTCCGCGCCGAGGACATCTTCTGGAAGACGGACCACGTCGCCGTGCCCCGCCGGCAGTACGCCGTCCTGAACAGCACCGCGGCCAGCGTCACCCTCGCCGGCCTGTCGCTGCTGAGCCTGCAGCTCACCTGCAACGTCCGCACGTTCGGGCAGCTCGACCAGAACGTGTACGGCATCCACGTGACGGCCGGCCGTAAGTGCGGGCGGCGGGCGGGGGCTCCCGCGCACTCCCGTGCTCTGGGAGGGAGCCGAGACGTGGGGGTCTCACCGCCCGTGGCCAGAGAAACCCGAAAAGCAGGGCAGGTTTCGCGCCGCCGTCCTCCATGCTGGCCACACGTCCGGCGGGCCTCCGGAAGGGTCTGTGACCGCGGCCGCCAGGGCAGAGCTGCTCGGCCGAGGCTGACCACCTTGTCCAGAGCGACCTCCGGTGCCCCCTGGTGGCGGGGGAGACGCCCGCCGAGCAGCCACCTGGGGAAGGCCCTCCTCCGCCAGAGCGAGCAGACTCAGCGGGGTCCCAGAGGGGCTCATCGGGTCCCTGCGTCCCCAGAGCGAGGGCACTGTGCCCTCTGCTTCCCTTCCAGCAGGGTTCGGGAGGGCAGTTGGAGGGGAAATAGAATCATTTTCGCTTCTGTCTGCTGGCCTCTTGCTAATGTGCACGTATGACCACTTTTTAAAGTGCCCTCGCTGGGGAAATCCGTGGGGACTGTTACCTAGATACTCACGTAGAAAGTTGTTTTGAGACACACTAGTTAACGGCGGTTACGGTAGGAAACGTGTATCACTGTCTCGAAAGAAGTTCCAGGTTAAATAGAAACCAGTGTTCTAGACGCCAGTCTCGGTGAGCCCTCACTCTCTGCCTGAGCTTTTTGCTTTCCAGTTTGGGTTGTGGGTTTCTTGGGTAACGCACACACAGTGCCTGTTGTTCGCGGATAAAGAGCCTTTTGAAAGCTGCACTTTTTCCCCTCCAGTGCCTCCAGAGAAACCCGAGAACCTGAGCTGCGTCGTGCCCCAGGGGAGGAGGATGACCTGCCAGTGGGACGCCGGCAGGGAGACGCACCTGGACACGAACTTCACCCTGAAGTCGGAATGGCAAGTCCTGCTCGGTCGCCACAGGCTGCCTGTGCGCGCGGTCGGGCGCTGGTGCCGGGGTTCCCACTCGGGCGACCAGTGCGTTCCGTGCAAACTCCTACACACTTCGTCTCACGTCGTTTGTGAGCACGTCCGGCGGCAGGGGGAGAGCGGTGTGGCCCCCGCGGGCTCGCCGTCCGGCTCAGGAGTGGGCAGCTCGGGGCCCGAGTCCCGTGGGCCCCGCCCCGCCCCGGGCTGTCTGAGGGGAGACTCAGACCTCCTGCCGTCCCGTCAGCGAGGCCGGAGCACACGCTCCGAGAGGCAAGGGCCCCTGGGAAAAACAGCCGAGCGCCACGCACGGCTGCACCCAAACACGCCTGAGAGCCCCTCAGCCGCACCCTCAGGCCTCCGGGCAGGGTCCGTCCCCCCAGGTGTCTCGTAGACACGCGCACGTCCCCCCGCCCCCCCCCCCCGCTCCGATCCCGGTGGGAACAGCCGGCCCCTCGTCCCTCCCGGCTGCGGCCCCTGCCGCCCTGTCCCTTCGCTTCCCGGAAGCCGCTGCTGGGTCTGGACGCTGGATCAAATGCAGCTTCGATCTCTCCCCCCGGAGATTCTCAGTCAGTGGGAGTGATGTGCGCTTCGGGCAGGGACACCCCCCCCCCCCCGCCTGACGGCTGACTGGTCCCACTCTCCGGCCCTGAGACCGGTCGAGCAGCGGTGTCCACCGGCGGCCTGACCCCCGCGCACCGGGAAGCTCCCCCTGGTTCCCGTCAGACACAGAAGTGGGGGGAGTCTCGCTCGCGCCCACCGCCGGGCCCCACAGTTACCCCGACGCAGCGCCGTTTTGCTCTGTCGCATGCGTGCCCACCCCCCCCCGTCGGCCCCTGGTCAGCCCTCGCACACCCCTCGCACACCGAGCTGCCGACAGTCCGCTTCACCCCGACTCCTCGGCACACGCAGTGTTCGTGAGACGTCCGTAACTGTTTCGTTTTTGGTCGAGCGTGTGTGTGTCACACACACGGGGCCGAGAGAGACACCTCGGATGTGTCCTTTACGGAGTCTCTCCCGTGCGTGCACCGTGCGGCCCCGGCCCGCCCGCCGCCCCCTGCCCCGCCTGTCATCCCTTCTCCTCCGCTGGGCCGTGGCCTGTCCCGGGGTGTCGTAGACACGGAGTCAGACGGTGTGTCTCGTTGGCGAGAGGTTTTGGTGGCCCAGCGGCACGTTTTGGGGATTCGACCACCACGTTGCTCCCGATGGTGGTTTACTTCCTGGCAGGTGTGAGCGGTCACCCACGAGCACGGTCTGCGCCCGAGGCACACAGTGGGGCCGCTCTGCCCTCCTGTTCGGCCCGAGACGCCCGCGGCTCCCCTTCCCCAGCCCGGGGGCACCCGGGGGTGCGCCGTGTGGGACAGGAGCAGTGAGGTCTTAGCGGTTCCCTCCACTGGCCGGGTGTATAACGAGTTCATTCCCGGGGGGTTTCCAGAGGTGGGTGGCGAGGAGCCTTCCCCCTCGTTAGGAATTCACACTTTACAGTATTTTGTTGTGTTCCAGTTTGTTATGGTTTCCTCCCTGATACTTCAACTACTTCATCTCTGGTTCGTGGGAACTCAATTCCGATCGCTTATCCTTTCGACACGGCTGCGTTAGTCTTTGATAGTGTCCTCGGTTTTTGATATGACATGACTTTTCAGGTTTGTCTTAACATAGTTCTCGCCCCGGGCCTAAAACCAACCACGTGCCCAGTAGCCGTGGCCCCACGCTGTGTGAGATGCCGTTTTGAGGCCAGAGCTGGGGCGGCGGGGGCGCGTCCTGGTTCCACAGCCTCCTCGGTGGGGCGCCGAGAAGGACCTGGAGGCTGTTTTTCTTCCCCTAAGGATACAGTTAAATTACAGGCTTAAAGACACCTGAAATAGCTGTGTTATACTACCAGCTCAACGCAAGAGTTCATGGGCTTCATTTTCCTTTATTTTAAAAAAAATTTTGACTGATTTTAGAGAGAGAGAAACAATGATTTGTTCCACTAATTTCTGCATTCATTGGTTGATTCTCGTAAGCACCCCGACCGGGGATCGAACCCACGACTCCGGCCCGGCCAGGGCCCGGGGATTCTCACCCCCCCCACGTTCTCCTGTCTCCTCCGAGCTCCCTGTGCCGGGGAAGGGCACCGCCGGTGCGGCGAGGACTCTGTTTCAGAGGAGGGAGGGGCCGGCACGGAGCCCCCGGGCGCAGCCGAGGTCCGGAGGAGAGGCAGCCGGGCAGAGCCCAGCACTTTATGTGCAGCATTCCCGAGCAAAGACGAGAAAACGGTTTTGTGTCAGGTGTAGATCGGACTCGGTTTTAAAGAAAAGCAGGTTCGTGTTTAAGAAATGCTTTTAGCGACCAGCCTATCCCACACTCACTGGGACCAGCTTGCTCACGCTGAGGTGCAGGGACCCGGGTCTCCCCAAACCCAGGTTATTTCGAGCAGCCTCTCTCACGCCGTCTCTGCAGACCTGGTTGTAACAGCCGGTTCTCCCGCGTCTGTGTCCAGGGCGACAGAGAAGTTCGCCGACTGCCGGGCGAGGCGCGAGGCGCCCACCTCCTGCACCGTGGACTACTCCCCCGTGTACTTCGTGAACCTGGAGGTCTGGGTGGAGGCGGAGAACGCCCTGGGGAGGGCCGTGTCGGCGCACCTCAACTTCGACCCTGTGGACAAAGGTGGGCGTGCCCCCGCATCTCGGGGTTCCTGGACACGTACGGGGGTTTATAAAGTAGCTGTCAGCCTTTAATGAGTGTAGGAACAAGCATTTGTCTTATTGGGGGCTTTTACAAATTCGTTTCACCAACGGCACTGAAAATAATCCGGATGAAGAGAAATACCGCAGCCTGACCACGCTCACGGCTGTTTTCACGTTGAGTGTTACGTCCTGGTGTTTGTCCGGTTGCCGAACATGTCATAGGGTCATAACCACAGTCATGACACGTTCCATTTGTAGTTCCTTTTTGCCATTTTACGTTACGAATACTTGTTTTGTGATGGCCGAACTGAAGAGATGAACCGGAGTGCTAAGCGGAGAGGGAGGGCCTCACCTCAGGCACTCCGTCCCACGCCGCTGGGCGGGCCCGGTGGGCGGGGGTGAGCGGAGGCTGTGCCGTGAGGAAGTGTGGAGCGTGCACGGGGGTGTGTGCACGTCGGTGTGTGCAGGACCTCGATGACCTCGGGCGTGCTCTGTCCTGCAGTGAGGCCCAACCCGCCGCACAACCTGTCGGTCAGCAGCTCGGAGGAGCTGTCCAGCATCCTGAAGCTGACCTGGGTCAACCCGAGCATCACGGAGTTCATGCAGCTGAAGTACGACATCCAGTACCGGACCCGAGGCGCCTCCACCTGGACCCAGGTGTGCGGGGCGTCCCTCGCCGCCCTCGGCCGGGAAGTGTCCGTCACTTTCCCGCCGTCTCCCCCCCGAAGGGTTTTGCTTCCCCTCCTGTAGATCTGCGTTTCAAGCGGGGGCAAACGGGAGGGCGGGCGTCTGACAGAAAGTACGGCTCTGCTGAGCTGCAGTAGCTTTTAGGTGACAGGAGGGAGCAATGCGGGGCGACAGCAGACAGCACTTGGGTGGGAGGCGAAGGGAGCCCACGCCCTACGCTGGCGAAGGGGGGGAGAGAGCGTGAGAAAGCGTGAGAGAGCGTGCGGCTGAGGGCGAGCAGGGGCTGGCCCATGGGTCACAGCTGCGAGCCCTGGCGTGCGGACCGCACCGCGCAGTGTCCCTGCGCCCTGTCCGCACCCCCTCCAGTCCAAGTCCCCTGAGTTAAATCGAG
This sequence comes from Phyllostomus hastatus, assembly GCF_019186645.2. Classification (NCBI taxonomy): domain Eukaryota; kingdom Metazoa; phylum Chordata; class Mammalia; order Chiroptera; family Phyllostomidae; genus Phyllostomus; species Phyllostomus hastatus. Next base: position 1,034,555 of record NW_025333854.1, read on the forward strand.
GTGGGAACTCCCGGTCTCCTCCCGCTGAGACTCGTCCTGCTGTAGGCCTCCAGGAAGGAAGGAAGGAAACTGAAGGGAGGGAGGGAAGGAAGGAAGGAAGGAAGGAAGGAAGGAAGGAGGGAGGGAGGGAGGGAGGGAAGGAGGAAGGAAGGAAAGAAGGAAGGAAACTGAAGGGAGGGAAGGAAGGAGGGAGGAAGGAAAGAAGGAAGGAAGCTGAAGGGAAGGAAAGAAGGAAGGAAGCTGAAGGGAGGAAGGAGGGAGGAAGCCGAAGGGAAGGAAGGAGGAAGGAAACTGAAGGGAGAGAAGGAGGAAGGAAGGAAGGAGACTGAAGGGAAGGAAGGAAGGAGGGAGGGAGGGAAGAAGGAAGGAGACCAAAGGGAAGGAAGAAGGGAGGAAGCTGAAGGGAAGGAAGGAGGGAGGGGGGGAAGGAGGGAGGAGGGAGGAAGGGAGGAAGGAGACTGAAGGGGAAGGAAGGAAGGAGGGAGGGAGGGAAGAAGGAAGGAGACCAAAGGGAAGGAAGAAGGGAGGAAGCTGAAGGGAAGGAAGGAGGGAGGGAGGGAGGGAAGCTGAAGGGAAGGAAGGAGGGAGGGAGGGAAGAAGGAAGGAGGGAGGAAGGGAGGAAGGAGGGAGGAAGCTGAAGGGAAGGAAGGAGGGAGGGGGGAAGGAGGGAGGGTCCACAGCAGATGTTTGCACGCTTCCCGAATCTGCTGCCGTGACCGAGTCCGGCCGCTCCCGACCCTCGCTGGTCGCGCGCCTGCACTCGAGGTCCCCGGTGTCGTTCGCTGGGTTGGTCCCTAACGTCCGCCGCGCCCCGGGATCAACCCGTAACTAACCCCGTGGCGTGTGCCGCCCCGCCCCGCCTGCAGATCCCCCCCGAGGACACGGCGTCCACCCGGTCCTCCTTCACGGTGCAGGACCTGCGGCCGTTCACGGAGCACGTGTTCAGGGTCCGCTGCACGAAGGCCGACGGCAGGGGCTACTGGAGCGCCTGGAGCGAGGAGGCCAGCGGGACCACCTGCGAGGACCGTGAGTGCGCACGGGGGTGGGGGGGGCAGCCGCGGGGGCGGGCCGCGTGACTGAGGAGCAGGGTCCAGAGGGCCCCCTGCCGGGACCGTCACCCCTGGAACCGTTACGGCCACACCGTCCAGCGGACCACCCTCGGGTCCTCGCTCCGCAGAAGCCGTCGTACGTTGTTGTCGTCGTTGTCGTCGTTGTTGTGGGTCTGTGCTCTCCTCCCAGCCCCGGAGGGGCCCCGGGAAGAGAGGCCCGCCGTTACCTCGGTCACTTGCTTTTCTCTTCCCGCGTGAGGACGCTGCGCGAACTCTGCAGGAAAAGGTGTGCGGTTCCGAGTTAGAGTCCCTCGCCCCCGCCCCTGCGGCCACTGTGAAGTGGGCCTTCGGCGTGCGGCTTCCGCGTCGAACCGTCCCCCTCCCAGCCTCCCCTCCAGGTGTCCCGAGCCACCGAGCCCCTTCCCGCCCCACCCCTCACCCCCAGCTCGGCCGGAGGCTCGCAGGGGTGGTGCGTGCACAGCCCACCCTGCCCCCACTCCACACCCCCCCCCCCCCAAGAGCTGGGGAGGCGCAGTCTGGGGGAGTCCGGACCACCCGTTAGCGCCGACAAGCGTTTTCTGGGGAGGGGGGACGTAGCCTCTGTGAAATCGGGGAGCGTCCTGGAACCGGACGGGAGCCGTCGACTTAGTGACTGACACCTCGGGGTTTACTTTCCATGAGGACGTGTATCTGTTCCACACCCTTTTTTCCGTAATTTCACGTTCTTTACTTGTGTGTTTCTTTTTTAATATAGTTTATTGACTATGCTGTTACAGTTGTCCCATTCCCCCCTTCAGTCCCCTCCACCCTGCACACCCCTCCCACCCACATTCCCCCCTTTAGTCATGTCCATGTGTCACAAGTCCTTTAGCTTCTACATTTCCCACACTATTCCTGCCCTCCCCCTGTCTATTTTCTACCTGCCATCTATGCTACTTATTTCCTGTGCCTTTTCCCCCTCTTTCCTCCTCCCACTCCCCTGTTGCTAACCCTCTGTGTGATCTCCATTTCTGTGGTTCTGTTCCTGTTCTAGTTGTTTGCTTAGTTTGCTATTATTTTGGTGTGGTTGTTAATAACTGTGAGTTTGCTGTCTTTTTACTGTTCATGTTTTTTATCTTCTTTTTCTTAGATAAGTCCCTTTAATATTTCATAAAATAAGGGCTTGGTGATAATGAACTCCTTTAACTTGACCTTATCTGAGAAGCACTTTATCTGCCCTTCCATTCTAAATGAAAGCTTTGCTGGATAGAGCAATCTTGGATGTAGGTCCTTGCCTTCCATGACTTGGAATACTTCTCTCCAGCACCTTCTTGCCTGCAAGGTGTTTTTTGAGAAATCAGCTGACAGACAGTCTGATGGGAACTCCTTTGTAGGTGACTGTCCCCTTATCTCTTGCTGCTTCTAGGATTCTCTCCTTCATTGTTACTTTGGCTAATGTAATTATGATGTGCCTTGGTGTGTTCCTCCCTGGGTCCAACTTCTTTGGGACTCTCTGAGCTTCCTGCACTTCCTGGAAGTCTATTTCCTTTGCCAGATTGGGGAAGTTCTCCTTCATTATTTGCTCAAATAACTTTTCCATTTGTTGCTCTTCCTCTTCTCCTTCTGGAACCCCTATAATTTGGATGTTGGAACACTTAAAGATGTCCTGGAGGTTCCTCAGCCTCTCCTCATTTTTTTGAGTTCTTATTTCTTCATTCTTTTCTAGTTGTATGTTTTTTTCTTCCTTCTGGTCCACTCCATTGACGTGAGACCCAGCTTTCATTCCATCACTATTGGTTCCCTGTGCATTTTTCTTCATTTCACTTAGTGTAGCCCTCATTTTTTCATCTAATTTGCGACCAAATTCAACCAACTCTGTGAGCATCCTGATCAGCAGTGTTTTGAACTGTGCATCTGATCGGTTGGCTATCTCTTGGTCACTTAAAAGTATTGGCTCTGCAGTTTTCATTTGTTCTTCCATTTGAGCCTTTTTTTTTTTTTTGGTCTAGTCGCCCTTGTTACGTATGAGGGTGGAGCCTTAGGTGTTCACCAGGGCGGGGCACCCCAGTCGCTGGGTTGTGACGTTGTATGTGGGGGCGGGGTCCGAGACGGAACAATGACGCTTGCTCTGCTCTCTCTCGGATTTCAGTCCCCTCTGCTGCTCCCCACAGCAGACTGGGCCCTTCTGGTGCTGGCTCCCAGGCGGGTAGTGGGTTTGTACACATTCTAGGACCCCGTGGGTCTCTCCAACGAACTCTCCTGTGAGGCTGGGAGTCTCTCCCTGCACCTCAACCCCCACAAGTGTTTTCAATCGGTGCTTTCAGGCTTCATTTCCCAGCGTCAGAGCCTTGGGCCGTGAGGGCTGTCTCGCTGCCTGTTTTCACCCGGTTCATCTGCGCGTGAACGTGAGACAGCCGGCCGCCTTGCGTGCCTCCCTGGGCCTGCCCGCTGCCCCCCCCACGCTCGGGGTCTGCCAGCCACCACTTTTCCCTGCCAGACCCCTCTCCACTGGCCACCGACTCCACCCCCTTACTGGTCTGGGCGAATGGTTGTCAGACTTCTGTACAGTTCAGTTTTCTTTGTGTTCGGGTTGGGTTTTTTTTTGTTTGTTTCTAAATTTTTGTTGTCCTTAATTTTGGTTGTGCGAGGAGGCACAGTGTGTCCGCCTACGCCTCCATGTTGGCCGGAAGGCTGCTTGTGTGTTTCTGTGCTTACACACGCACCTGTCCCAACCCGCTGTGCGGGCAGCCCCGCCCCCAGCCTCCTGGTCGGTCTGCCTTCTCCGAGCCCGTCGGCCGCAATTGCCTCTCGGGAGCCACACGTCTGCTGAGACCTCATTCTGGTCCTTCTTAAATTCTTTTGAACACCGTGTTTTGTAAATTACATTCATAAAGAGTTTTTAAACCCCGGGAGTCCTACAGGAGTTTTTAAAACCTAGTTGCTAGCACTCGATACTTTGTCCTGCAAAGTGCTGTTCTCACGTGGGTGGCAGTGGACCTCGTGACGTCGTCTGCCACGTCCTCGTAGGTCGCACCGCCCCGCGGTCGGGCGGGCGCCTGTGCCGCCTTCACCCCACCCACTCTCGTTTGTGGGGTGTTCTTGCGTTTACACGTGCAGGGACTACAAGCCGGTGTGTAAGTAGGCGTGTTCAGCTCCATTTTCAGCATTACAGTCGGGATGCCTCTTTGGTCACTGCTTGGGATCGCCTCCGCTGCCCCGTGGTGTAAGGCCGTAAGAGGGTGTCGGTGTGACGCGCACCGTCGGGCTGGCCCCTGACGGGACGCAGGCCCGGCACCACCCGCGGGGACGGGAACACACACCTGTGAAGGGAGGGAGAGACTCCGTGCAGTTGGCGGGCGACAGCAGTCCCCGGGACTTTATTTCTCTGTCGCAATGAGGACTGGTGAGACGTGCGTGTCATTTCTGTAGGACCGTCCAAGGCGCCCAGTTTCTGGTACAAGACGGAGCAGCCCCTGGCCCACGGCTCCAGATCCGTGCGCCTCCTGTGGAAGGTGAGAAACCCCTCCGTCCTCTCCCGTCTCCTGTGCGAGCGAACACGCTGTACGTGGCAGCGTGAGTGGGGTCTTCCAGCTGAAGCTTCTACTCACCCCAATGGCAGCGGGGCACGCGGTAACAGGGGTGCAGCCACGCAAAGTTCCGTGTGCCCCACACGGAGCTGGGCTGGCGGCCCGCTCTGCGGGCAGAGACCTGGTCCTCTGTTGCACGTGCCTGAGGGCCGTGGAGCGACGGGCAGAGGCTCAGGCGGCCCCAGCGTGTCTCGGTGCCGGGGGACGTAGAATCGCTGATCAGGCCCTGGGTGTTCACGGGGGGCGGGGGGGTCCCCACTAGACCCGGGGGCGAGCAGGGCCCCGAGACCCACACTGCCCCCGGGCGACGCTCCTGCCCGCCCCCTCCCCTCCGGCCCCGCCTCCGCTGCACCGGCGAGTCCAGGGCGGGGTGGCCCGGTGGCCCTGTTCGTGAGCAAGAGAAAATCAGCTTGCGCCCCGATGGATGAAACACGCTTTAACGTGAAGTGTTCTGTTGCAGACGCTGCCCCCTTTTGAAGCCAACGGGAGAATCTTGGACTACGAGGTGACTCTCTGGAGAGGGAAGGCCGCCGTGCAGAACCACACGGTGAACAGCACGAGGCTGACGGTGAGCCTCACCGGCGACCGCTACCGAGCCGCGCTGACCGCCAGGAACGGGGTGGGCCGCTCCGACGCCGCCACACTCACCATCCCCGCCTGCGACTTCCGCGGTTCGTGTCTGGTGGGGGGTGGGCCCCCCAGTGCCAGGCCCCGCCCACGCGGGCGAGGTCCCGTGCTGTCCCCCGGTGTCCGCAGGGGGCACGCGCCATTGTCGCACGGCCCCGGAACCTTCCTGCCAGCGCCGCAGCCGTATGGGCAGTTCCTGATGGGCGCCTGGCCCGTGCTGTAGATGTTGCTGTGAAGTGTTGGGGCCTCTGTGCCTCGACTGTACTGTGTATCGGTGGCTTTCGAAGGAGGAAAGCTATCGCTCACGTTCACAGAACACTAGTTTCGGGAAGGGAGGAGCCCACGTCTCAAACGCATCAACTGCGTGTAAACTGTAATGGAGGGCCCTGTCCGAGGACAGGCCTGTCACCGTCAGACGGACGCCGCTGGCCCGGACGGGTCACGCGGCCGGGGAGACGAGTGTAGGGCCTCCGAGCAGCGTTTCCACGGGTCCCTCTGCCATCTGTCACACTGGTGCTCACCTTGTTTCACAGCCACTCGCCCCGTGAGGGACCTGAGAGCCTTCCCCAAGGACAGTGTGCTCTGGGTGGAGTGGACGGCCCCCGGCCAGCCCGTCACCAGCTACATCCTCGAGTGGTGCGTGCTGTCGGACAGGGCGCCCTGCGTGCCCGACTGGCAGCAAGAAGATGGTGCCGTGAACCGCGCCGCCCTGACAGGTGCGTCCCCGCGAGCTCAGTCGTCCCGGTGGCCGGGTAGACGTCTGACCGACCGGACGCCCTGCCCTCTCTGCACCGCGGGGTGTGTCTGTGCACAGCCAGGCAGCGCGGTCGTGTTCCTGGGCCTCCTTGTCGTTTGGGTCATCAGACGGACAACAGTCCCAGAACTGCCTTGTGGGGGGCAGGCGAGGGCACCTCACCTCTGCCGCTCGCTGGCCCTCTGCGCCTGGGGGAGCCTCTGCCCCCCTCCTCCAGCGGCCGGGTCGGGGAACAGGGCCGGGACTCGGGTTCCCGTGCGTGTCCTCGAGCACACGCGCGTGCAGGGCGGGAGGCAGCAGCACCGCAGAGCTCCTGCGCGGGCCGCTGTGCGCGCCCTCACACTCGGGGCTGGCAGCCAGGGCGCCGCCCACTCCCAGAGCAGTTTCGCTCGCGTCGGCCCGCACCAGCGCACAGAGGCCGCGCTGCGTCAGAAAGGTGCGGCTTTAGGAGCAAGTTCGGTGGCCGTGAAACCGTAACGTAAAATAATGGAACCGGGCACTTCTGTCCCAGGGAAAACAGCGCTGACTCTGCTTCTCTCCCCCTAGGGGCCCTGGAGGAGAGCAAGTGCTACCTGATCACCGTCACCCCTGTGTACGCGGACGGGCCGGGGCTCCCCGAGTCCACGCGGGCGTACCTCAAGCAAGCCCGTGAGTCCAGGCCCGCTGGCCCCTGCGGTGGGGGGCGCGTTGCTCTGTGTCCACGGAGACCTGGGGTCCCTTTGAACTCGGGCCATTGCTTCCCATTGTTTCAGATAAAAACTCTGTGACCAGTTTTACTGACCTCTGATGACTCCCAGTCAGCAAATCACCTCTGTTCTGTTCCAGCACCTTCCAAAGGGCCCACCGTCCGGACCAAAAAAGTGGGGAAGAACGAAGCCGTCTTGGAGTGGGACCGGCTCCCCGTGGATGTTCAGAACGGGTTCATCCGGAACTACACCATCTTCTACAAAACCAGCGCGGGCAACGAGACCGGTAATGACCTTCTACAAGACCGGTGTGGGCAGTGAGGCCGGTCAGGACCTTCTACAAGACCGGTGTGGGCAGTGAGGCCAGTAATGCCGCTCTCTCAGCTGTTGAGGATCGGGTTATTTTTTCTTTTAAAGGTGTTACTTATTTACTTTTAGAGAGAGGAGAAGGGAGGGAGAAAGAGAGGGAGAGAAACATCAATGTGCGGTTGCCTCTTGAGCGCCCCCTACTGGCTACCTGGCCCGAAACCCAGGCGTGTGTCCTGACTGGGAATCGAACGAGCGACCCTTGGGTTCGTAGCCTGGTGCAGAATCTACTGAGCCACACCCACTGGGACAATTTTTTTTTAGGCTTTTAAATGCTAGTTTAGGGCTCTCCTTACACTAGCTGTCTTGGCGTGGCACGTCACCTTCAGAAAAGACACCCCTGCAGACGCGCCTCACGGTGCTCGTCACGGTTTTGTGTCGGCGACGAGGCGCGCTCTCCGGCAAAGCGCGCTCCGACCGCTCTCTGACGGTCTCTCGGGGCCGCGTGGGGGCAGAGGCGGCCGGGAAGCGCCGGGTGACGCGGGTGTGCTCCCTTCCAGCCGTGCGCGTGGACCCCTCGCACACGGACTACACGCTGTCCTCGCTGACCAGCGACACGCTGTACATGGTGCGCATGGCGGCGTACACGGACGAGGGCGGCAAGGACGGGCCGGAGTTCACCTTCACCACGCCCAAGTTCGGTGAGCGGGCGCCGGGTCTCCCAGTCTCCCGTCCCTGGGACGTGTGCGCGCCGCGGGGTGGCGAGGGCGCCTCCTCGGGCTCCTGGTCCCGGCGTGCGGGGCGCCAGGACGTCTCCGGTCTGCGCAGAAGGAAACTCGGGTCTGCACCGTGCCGCCCGGGGCCTGGTACACGGCCCTCCCCCCTGACCCCGCCTCTCCCCCTCAGCTCAAGGCGAGATCGAAGCCATCGTGGTGCCCGTCTGCCTGGCCTTCCTGCTGGTGACGCTGCTGGGGGTCCTCGTCTGCTTCAACAAGCGGGACCTGTGAGTACGCCCCGCGGTCGGCAGCCCCCCGCCGCAGCAACTTACACGCCGCGAAACCCACGCCTTCCCCGTGTGCGGTGGGTGGGCCTTGGAGCCGCGTGCGGACGCTCGTCACTGCCGCCGCGGGCGGGCCAGCGCGCACCCCCACTGCGCGCGGGGGGGCCCCAGCGGGCGGGCTGTCCCTTCCCCGCGCCCCTGGCCCTGGCCGTCCCTGGTCTGCGCTCCGGGACCCGGTGTTGTGCCCGACGGCCCCCACTCGGCGTGTGTCCGAGGTCCGTCCACGTCGCAGCGGTGCCAGTGCTGCCCTCTCCCGCTGGACGGCAGCCCCGGCAGTGCGGGCCCCTTGCAGTCCGTCCGTCCGTCGCTCCTCTGCTGAGGGGTCCGGGGAGGCCCCCTCGGGCATCCGCAGGCGAGGTGCTGCTGCGAGCGTTTCCGTTCAGTTCAGCTTCCGGGCGGTCCGTTCGGGGCTCGGTCCGAGGTCTTCCTCGCAGAACGCCGACCACTGGCGTTAGTGGTGTCGGCAGTTCTTCGCGGCAGCTCGGAGTGGGAGCCGCGGGCATTGTCCACGGTGTTTTCTCCAAGGAGGCCCTTCGTGTGGGCCCCGGCTCGGGGTGCGGGCGGCCTGGTGGACGGGCTCCACAGACGCCGCCTCTCCCTCCCTCCCCCCGCAGGATCAAGAAGCACATCTGGCCGAACGTCCCCGACCCTTCGAAGAGCCACATCGCCCAGTGGTCCCCGCACACGCCGCCGAGGGTAAGAGGGCTGTTTCGGACCGGGGCACGGGGCGTGGGCGCGTGGGGGCGCGCTGGCAGAGTTCAGCCCGAGAGGCCCGGGCTGAATCGAAAAGCAGAAGCAAAACAGTGTGCAAATGAGGATTTTCAGCAAAATTTAAAGCGGTACCTGCACGTTCTGCTTCGTCGTCAGTGTAGCGCACTCGGGTATTCGTGACGTCAGGCATTGCTGTCCTGGCATTACAGCTCGGGGACTGAAAGTCACCGGCGCTGCTGTGTGACCCGGCGTGACGGGCCCTCGGCCTCGCACGCTGAGCCGGCCGCGTCCTCACCGGCCCCTGACCTTCCCCGGGGGGCGGGGGGCATGGTTGGCGTATTTCGCCTTTTAACTCTTGAGTTTTGTACTAGCAGGTTAGAGTGTGGTGTGCACGTTTATAGTCTATGCAACTTGGGTCGTTGGGTTTGGTTTTCGTTAAGGTTTTTCAGTTTTTCTGAACCGTGGCCCCCCCCCACCAAGTCTGGGCCTGAAAATGAGAAGGGCTCTTTGCAGACCTGCAGCCTCTCTCAGTGCGACCCTGGGGGCGCCTCCTGTCTGCATGGGGCGGGGGGAGGTGACACAGAATGTGGCGGCAGGAGCACACACTCGGAGCTGCAGGGGGAGGTGACCGTCTTCTCCCCCCCCCCCCCCAGCACAACTTCAGCCCCAAGGAGCAGATGTGCTCGGACAGCAGCGTCACCGACGTGAGCATCGTGGAGATCGAGGCCAGCGACCGGAAGCCGCCCCCGGAGGACCTCAAGTCCCTGGACCTGTTCCGCAAGGACAAGGCCGGCACGGAGGGCCACAGCAGCGGCATCGGCGGGTCCTCCTGCCTGTCCTCCTCCCGGCCCAGCATCTGCAGCAGCGAGGACAGCGAGTCGGCGCGCAGCACGGCCAGCGCCGTGCAGTACTCCACCGTGGTGCACGGCGGCTACCGGCACCAGGCGCCGCCCGCGCAGGCCTTCTCCCGCTCCGAGTCCACGCAGCCGCTGCTCGACTCCGAGGAGCGGCCGGAGGAGCTGCCGCTGCCCGACGTGCTCGACGGCCTGCCGCCCGGACAGCCGCCCTTCCAGCAGAGCGGCGGCCCACGGCTCCCGGGGTGCGGGCGGGGGTCCCCCTTCCGCGAGGAGGACTTCGTCCCAGACCTCGCCGCCCAGCCCCCCGCCTGCGGGCTGGGGAAGGCGTTCCCGGAGGCACTCGCGGCGGGGGCTCTGGGCCCCGGCCCCGAGGGGCCCGGCGGGGGACTGGAGGCAGCGGGGGCGGAGGCCGAGCTCGACGAGGGGGTGCTGAAGAGCTACTTGCCGCAGACGGTGAGGCGTGGCGGCTACATGCCCCAGTGAGAGCGGGCCGCTGGGCCCTGGGCTGGGAGCTCGCGTCCGGGTCCCGGAGGCAGCGGTGGGCACGCACTGGCACGAACCTTTGCCCCGGAGGACGGGGACGACGGCCTGGCCTCCCCACGCTGCCCCCTCCCGGAGCGCCGGACCCGGCGTCACACACTACAGAGACTGACCGCCCCGAACGGCTGGAGGGGGCTGGGCCACATCGGGGCCTCCGCACTGAGGGGGGGCAGGCAGGGAGTGTCACGGGGGGAGGGGGAGGGCGAGAGCGGGCGGGCAGGGGTGGCCCGCCTGGGCCTCGGACCGTGGGGCTGCCTGCCCCCGGAGCGCAGGGGGCCTGGCGTTCCACCTGGGCAGACCTCCGATGTGAACTCCCCAGTAGGATATCGTCAGTAACCTGAGTTTTCAAAAAGCCGCTTTCACCGTTAACAGCCTCTTTGAAGATGCCTTTCACAACTCAGCAGCCTGCCCGGGAGGGGGCTGGGAGCACCTTCCGCACCCGTCCGTCCGGAGCATCTGCCGAGTCCCTGCCGGTTACAAAGGCTTACAGCGTTTTTCCGTGTAAACACTGTTGCCCCTTTCAGTTTGGTTGATGAAGCACTTTATACAATGTCGTCAACTTCAAATGTATCTCAACTTAATACACTTTGTTTTTATTTTTCAGTAGGCCAGGATTGAAATTCTCTCTGTTTCTAGTGGGTGTTCAGAGCACACAGAGTTAGCGGACTGGGGGGGGGGGGCGGCGGCCGTGCTCACCCAGACAGACCAGCCCCCGGAACGGACATGCTGACCCTGGGTCCTGACCCTGGGTCCTGAACGTCACGGTCACGACCTGAGTGTCTGCGGGGCTGAGGCGGGTGGACGTGAGGTCGGCGTGGGGGCCCAGGACGACCTGTACCCTCCCCCCCTCCTGCCCCGAGGGGGCGGGGCGCCAGGCCTCGGTGGAAAAGACGTTTTGTTGTTCTGCTCTCTGAGTTGCGGGGTAAGGCGCCTTGGAACCAGTCTGGGGGGCGTCAGGGGAGGAGAAGAGGTCAAGCCCCGAGCGGCCGCTCCCGGAGCGGCCGCTGTCAGACCTTCACGGTCCCCCGTCCTTCCTCGTCCTCTCGGGAGCTCTCCCAAGGGTGGGCTTGGCGAGACGGGGAGACCGCTCTGTGCTGACCGCCCGGAGAGGACAGGGCAGCGGGACCAGCCGTGGGCAGCGATGGAGTGGGGGGGGGCAGGTCACTGGAGGCCGGAGGCGGTGGACGCAGACTCCTCTGGGGAAGTGCATCCTGCCCCAGTCTCGGCCCCGTGCGGAGTCCAGTGGGGCGTGGACGCCAGCGTGAAGCAGACGCCTGCGCCCCCGGGAGGAAGTAGACGGAAGTGCTGTGAGCGCTCGGTGACCTGGCCGTGGCGCGTCACGCACCGCCCGGGTTTGGGGCGTGCGGGCAGAGAGACAGCCCGGTCTGCGTGACCTTGAGCCCGCGCACAGGAAGCTGGTGGGCGTGCCGCCCACCATTAGGTCTTCGGTGCCTGGAACCGAGTTCCAGGTGAGGCCAGCACCTCGGAAAGCCCCTCCCCCCTGTGGACAGAACTGGTCCCCGCTGCCCACACTGCGGCCCCTCGGAGAGCTGGCACGGGACCGGCCTGTGGGGTCACTGCGATGCGGCGGTCGGCTGCCGTGTCCTCGGCGTCCCCCTCACCCCACTTCAAGGCGGGGTCTGACTCATCGCCGGAAAACACACGTCACACGCGTGACAGCCTGGAACGCTTCCGCGAGCCCGTCCTGAGACACACGGCCCGGCCGACCAGTGGGTCCTGTGTTCCCGGCTGTGCGCCACCTGCCTGTCCCTGCGTCTGCCTGATGTCACCGCAACCCCCTCTTGTGGAGGTGAGGGGCGGCCAAGTCCAGGTGCGCGTTCACAGGGCCTGCCTACGAAAGGCCACACTCACAGTGGGCCGTGTAAAACGGCTTCGTAAACAGGAATCAGACAGATTGGAGAGGTGTGTTTTGTCTCCCCACACAGGTAACTAGTTGAAAGCCCCCGACGCACAGAGGTAGAGCGGTCCTGCACCAGAGCGCCCGGGAACACTCCCGTTGTCTGGCATAAGCTGCCCGGGTGTGAGTCAAACAAGCTTACCTGAATTTTAACTGTTGCTAAGAAGGGCTTGCTGCCTCCGGCGCCTTCAGCAATGGCACAGTTCGGCTGGTTGAAGGTCGTCTCGCCTGCATGTCGAGGAAACCCCAGTATGGGGGGGGCGGGGGGCAGAGTAAGGGAGCAACACGCCGGAGCACCAGGTGTGTGTGTCCGCCCGCGCGTCCGTCTGCAGACACGGTGCGTGGCTCCCCCCACCCCCGTCCGGGTTTCAGGACAGACCCCGGACCCGCACGCACGCTTCCGTCCGCGCGGCGGTGAGATGATGCCTCGCCCGGCCAAGCAGCAAGCGGCCTGAGACGAGCGGTTCGGCCGCTGGAAGTCGCTGGGGTGGCTGTTCATTGCGGGCCACGGTAGATCCTGCCCGGCAGCTGAGACTAGTTTTAGAGGTTTTCCGCACTTTTCCGTGAATCGAGAGAATGTGAAACCACACGGCGGCCAGGTACTCGGCTCAGCCCGGCAGCGGCCGTCTCCGCGGGCTGGAGAGACGGCGGCGGCGGGCAGACCGCCAGCCCGGCCGTCCCTGGGCGGCCCTCGACCACAGCTCCCTCGGGGCCCGTCTGTAAGCGGAGGTCGGTGCCCCTGGTCTGCGCGTGGGCCCGGCTGCGCTGGGCGAGCCCCGTGCGTTCCCAGCTGCGAGGGCTCGTGGGCGTCCTCGAGACCCAGGTGTCTTCTTCCACAGTCGCTGGGCCGTGATGAAAACGCGCCTGGGGCCGGGGGCGACAGGGTGTCCCGGGCTTTTGCCCCTCCCACCGGAGCTCTGTCTGCAGGGCAGGCGCACGTCCCGGTGCTGCTGCTGCTGCCGCCGCAGGCGGCCGTGTGGGTGGGGACGGGCCGCAGACAGAGGGGTGTCTTCAGAGGCCGGCGTTTGCCAGCTCCCGGCTCACCGCGTTTGCGCGTGGGCAGTGGGGGCCAGGGTGCGCTTGGCGGCTGCGGCAGCTCCGCCCACCCCCTGGCTCCGCCCTCCCGCGTGCTCGCCCACGGCCGCCTGCCCCCGCGCAGTGCGCCGTGCGCGTCTGGAGAGCGTCGTGCGCGCTCGTACCCGTGCAGCGGGGCGCACGTGCTCGTTGTAACCACAGCTGTTTCTACGTCGACACAACGCTAAACCTTGCCGTGAGTGCACTCGCGCGCCCCCTGTAGCCCTGCCAGTAAACCTAGGGAATAAAGTCTTGCTGGAACTTTCTGGGCGTGCTCACTTCCCGCCGACGTCGCGTGGCGATGATGTTGCCGTGGGGCGGGGCCTTCGTGTGGAGTGGACGCCTCGTGAGGTTGCATTTTGGGGGGTGCGGGCAGCTGCGGGCGGGAGCGGGACCTGGGAGATCGCTGTGCTGTCCTGGCCGCGTGACACACGGAACCGACTCGGAGGCGGCAGACCCGCTCCCCGTCCCCCGGGTTTGCAGGTTTACGAAGACGCACGCCGGGCCGACCGGGGGACCCCGCGCCGGCGCACCCGTGTGGGGCTGCGCCGCGCAGACCAGCCGCGGGATGTGCGCTTCCGACCCGGAAGTCCTTGGGAGTCCTCCCGCGGGGACCCCGGCACTGCTCGCAGACCCGGCTCGGAGGGGCGGGGCCCCGGGGCCGCGTGGTCGGGCGCAGACGGGCTCCAGGGCGCACCCGTGCCCGCCGTGCCAGCCGCCGAAGCCAGCCCCTCGGGCGGTCAGCTGCGAGCGGTCACCTGAGAGTGGCTCGCACAGCCCGGTGGCCGCTTCCGGCGGGGCGTCTCTCCCCCCGGAGTCCCTGCCCCCACACCGCCCTCGGGCCCCCTCCGTCCGCCCCCTTCAGAGACCCCAGCCTCGCTGCTGCATCTCTCCCTGCTCGGGACCCCGCCACTCAGCGCCGAGCCCGCCCGCCCCGGCCTCAGTGCACAGACTCGCTCCAACCACACCCAGCAGCGCCTGAACGGGGGTCACGGGTCCCCCCTTCCTGAGCCGAGTGCACCGCCACGCAGCTGCAGTCTAGGAGAGGGCCCCCTAGTGGTGGGGTCTGGCCCCTGCACCGGGGCCGGAGGACCTGGGGCCAGAGCGCCTCCTGCTCGGGGCGGGTCACTGATGCGTCCACTGCAGCCTGACCACCTTGGGGCTCGTGCACAGAGGCTCCCGTGGCCTCGCAGGGTCCTGCCATCCGCCGGGGCAGCCCGGCTCCTCCGGCCACACCACCCGCACCGGCCATCTGCCCTATCGCGGGCCGTGTCCGCCCGCCTCACGCCGCCGCCTCTGCAGGTGCACACTGTCTCCGGTTTCTGGACACGCTGCGTTTCTCCCACCCTCCCAGCCTCTCTCTGCGCGCACGACTTCCTCTCCTGACATGTCCTCCCGGCCGAGACCCTTGCTCAGCTGGGAAACCCCTACCCCCTCGCCGCAGCCGACTGCGGCCCTCCCTCTCCTGCTTCCCCTCCCCCAGGAGCCGGGGGCCTGCCCCTTTGTCCGAGGGAGCTGAGCCCCACCTCGCCACCACCCGCCCGGGGCAGGCTCCCGGGGGGCTCCCACACTCCGAGGGCTGGGGCTGCCTGGTGCTGGGAAGGCTTGTCGGGAGAGGCGGGCGGGCCAGCAGACAGGACAGGCTGTGCCTGTGTCGTGGGCCTTTCATTTCAGCGCCGGCCCCGGGCCCCGTTTTGCCCGGCCTGCACGGCGCGCGGCGGTCAGAAATGCGGCCGCCCCTCCACCTCCAGCGTGAGAGCCTCCCCGACCCCTCGCCCGCCCCAGCGGCGTCGGCGCCTGAAAACCGGCCTCTCTGCTCCGCGGGTCAAACACAGCCACGCAAATGGAACTACAGCCAGCGTGGACTCTTCCAGACCGTCGTTCCCCATTCCGCGTCCCGCGGACGAGGAACACGAGTGGACCGGCCGGGGAGCTGTCCCACCCCCGGAGAAAACACTCGATTTGGGGAGAGAGGTGCCCCCCCCCCCGCCCCCGGGAAGGTGCAACCAGCACGCAGACTCGGGCTCGGCCTGGGGCGAGCGCGTCAGGGAAGCGCGGCCGCACACCAGGCCCCGAGGGCCTCCCGGGGCCTCATTCCAGGCGGCCCCAGAGGTACAGCACCCCCCCCCCACCCCGCCCCCGCCGTTTCTCAACCGGAAGGTCCTGGAGACGACCTCTGGACGACCTGAGCGGCAGGCACGGAGCACGTGCTGCAGGCCGGGCTCTCCGGGCCCCGGGCGCACTCCTGCCTGCCCGCGGGGCCCTCCCCAAGTCTCCTCGTGCCCGCAGAGGGGGTTCAGTGGGGACATCCGGTCGCAACCGTTTGTGCCGAGTCCGAGAGTCCGAGGCGGCACGGACCCGTGTCCGCCCTGCAGCCCCGTCCCCGAACAGGGGGGCTCCGTGCGGGCCGCTCTGCAGGCCTCGGTCCTCTGCCGCTCCCAGGACACAGGGGGTCACGGTCGATGCCGTCGGCGCCCCCAGCCCCGCCCCCCATCGCGTGTCGGGGAAGAGGAAGAAGCAGAGTGGGCGGGCGGACAGCACCTCCCCGGCCGGGCCCGCAGGTCCCGGCACACCGGCGGGGGAGGGCGCTCTGGGCATGCGCACGACGCTGCCAGTGAGCAGGGGCCCCCGGCTCCACCCCCTTGGTGGCCGGGGTGGCCAGTGGCTGGGGTGGGGGGTGCCTGTCCTCTCGGGAGATTGGGAGAGTTGCGGGTCCTGCAGCTGGGCGGGGCGGGGGGGGGGCGACTCTGAGAAGAGGAGTTTGTCACGTGGGTGAGCGATGAACCAGACCCGGAGCTGGGGTGCGGGGGAGGGGGGCGGTGAGGCAGAGCTCCTGTGATGCTGGTGAAGACCCAAGGGGGCTGGCGCAGGAGAAGACCAGGGGCCGGTCAGCTCCCCAGACACGTCAGAGGCCACGTGGCCCATCAGGAGAGGGAGGGCTCCCTCCACCTCTGACGCCAGGGCACGTCTGAGCGGAGACCCCGTGGACACAGGCCCTGCCCCCGCTCGACAGCGCCGGCAAGTTCGGCCCTGGGGAGGCGGAGGGGTCCCGGCGGGCAGCACAGGCCCCCTGGGCCACGTCCCTGTGCCCACAGCTGGGGCGGGTGGGGGCCCAGCAGGGGGAGGGGGTTCCAGGGTATGTCTCACCCAACAAAGGCCCTCACAAGGGCGTCCCCAGGCAACCTCTAAAGGCAAAGAGCTGAGAAAGCGGCATTTCCTCTCCTAGGACAATGAGTCCATACCCCTACCCTGTCCACACCCGCCTTCACCTTCACCTTCCTTCCTGCGCCCCAGCACCAGTGGCCTCACCTGCAGAGGACACCGAACGGGGCTGCGGGCCCCACCTGGGCCCTGCTGTGGCAGCTGGCACCCACGGGGAGGGGAACGGGGCCCCTGCCACAGACATGCCCCAGACCCCCAGGGCGAGCTCAGTCCCGCCCCCCCCAGTCACACAGCCCCCCCCCCCCACACACACAGCAACGAGACAAGCAAGGTGCGCCCTCCGGGAAAGGACTGGCAGTGAACACACCTGCAGAACTTCCCTGGCCTCTACTGGCTCATCTGTAGCCATGGCAACGCAGTCACACACCCCAGATTGACAGCCCGGAAGAACGGGCCAATTCCTATAGACCCAGCCGACGGAGACTGAATCGTGACTCGTGCCCCTGCGGAGGAGAGGGAAGCAGACGCCGAAAACCTCCCAACCCCCAGCGGTCCAGGCCCAGCGGCTCCCCTGGGGAACTCGACTCAACAGTCAACAAAGAGTTAATACCAAAAAAATCGAAGAGGAGGAAAGGCTCCCCGACTGTATTTTGTGAGGCCACTATCACCCTGATAGAAAAGCCAGACAAGGACACCCCAGGAAAAAAATTACAGACCCACATTCCCAACGAACACAGACGCAGAAATTCCCAACGAAGCGCAGCACCAGCAAACCCAGCTCACAGCCCTCCGGAAGGGTCGCACCCCGCGGCCCAGTGGGGTTCACTCCGGGGACCCCGGGCTGGCTCGGCCCCCGCAGACCGGCCGCTGTGGTGCGCGGCGTACGCACGGTGCAGCGTGACAGCCACGGGCTCGTGCAGGCGGGCGCGGAGACGGCGTGGGACAAGCAAGGGGTGGGGCCCGAGCAGGGCCCAGCAACACGGGGTCCATCTGCGGCCCATGACCCGGCGTGGGGGTGGATGTGGGAGGGGCAGAGGCTGAGGTGGGGTGGGGGGCCGGGCCAGAGGCCAGGGCTCCAGAACCACAGTGACGGGGCGCAGCTCTCACAGTTCCTTACTGAGACGTCACGGTCCTCCTCCAAGATCCGAGGACTTCTGAGCAAGGGGAGTCAGGGAGAGAGAGGGGCCGGGGCAGGCAGCCCCGAGGCCTGAGCCCCCGCCCACAGGGCCTGCAAAGTGCGTCCCCCGCCGCCCTTCCCCCGGGCCACACCAGCGCTGGGCACACCTGAATTTGACCTCCTGCCGTCTCTGAGCCCTGCACCTCACTCACCGCCCCCACGTCCAACCCGCTGGGCGGGCACTCCGCAGCGAAACGCTGTGTCCCAGGAGCGGGGGCAACCGATAGCCAACACCTGCCTCCTGCACAGTCAGCCTGGTCTGCCCCCGCCCCACTCTGCCAGGGCCCGTTCCCCAGTGTCACTCACCCTCACGTCCACGCCCTGGGCACGCCTGTTCCCGGCCTCGCCTGCCCGCCAGGTTGTCACTAAACTTGACCAGTGTGGGGGCCGCCGTGGGGGGTGGTCCTACCGCTCACTGACTACCGGGCAAATCTCCAAAGACCGAGTTTGGTGGAAAAGAAAGATTTCTTACTTAATAGGAAGTTTCTGACTAACATATCTGGGTAACAAAAGTAAGGAGAGAGAAAAGTCAGCGTGACATCAAACACAGCTGCCGAAATCTCTGTCATCACAACCACCGCACGCCCAGGCCCCAGGACCAAAAACGGCACGAGGACGCACCTCTGCTCACGGCTGTTCACTCGGGGTCTTGGGAAACAGCAGCCTCGGAGCCGTTCCCTGCGAGTCACCCGGAGGAAACCGCCTGCCCCTCGGCCAGCTCAGCTCCGGCCGCGCCGGGAGCCTCCCCTCCCACCCAACGGTGTCAGCGCAGGGGGCCGCGCTGGTCTCCAGTCGCCGTCCAGCCCCAGGCATCTCTCAGAGTCCAGGCCGCAGGCCTCCACTCAGCGGCCCACCCGGGCCACCGTTGGCTGGCCCCCTGACCGTTGACACCCCCACCGGGGAGGGGAAGAGCCCCACTGCCTCTCTGCTCTCTGGCGCGCTCGGTTCCAGAGGCCCTGTCCCAGAGTCCCGGGCGTGTCCAGGGCCAGCGGGCGTGTCCAGCCTTCCGACCTTGGGGAGGGGGGGCGGCCAGTGTGGGCTGAGTGTGCCTTTGCCCCTCTTCCAGCCAGCGTTTGGCAGAGGGGCCGAGCATCTAGTCACACGTGTGCAGCTCAAACCCCCCCCCCATTTCGGGGGGCAGTGTATCCCCCGTTACAAATGATTTGGGCAGACCAGAGCCGTGAGAGGCCGATCTCGGCCTGAACTTGCTCATCCCGGGAAGACGGCTTCTCACTCGACGGAACTCCCTTCGCCAGCCGGTCTCCTCCGAGGTGAGCCCGCCCCTCACTCAAGACGCCCTGCAAGCCCGCCCAGCAGATCGGTCATTCCCGGCGCCCGCTCTGCGCGCGGCCCGAACCATCACTTCGCCCGGCCGGCCCGCAGTGCCGTGGGCGATGGGGCACTCGCTGCCGCCCTCTCTGCAGGGGCGGAGACCCAGGCTGGGGGAGGCTGGGGGAGGCTGGGGGCCGGGACAGACCGCAGGCAAGAACCTGGCCTGCAAACAGGTTCCTCGGCCCCAGCTCTACCCTCACCCGGGGTCTGGTCCCCAGGGCCGCCAGGGGGACCAGTTGGTGACCACCTCTGGGTGCAAGTTGAATAAATGCGCCTGGGTGTTCAGGTGCTGAATCTGGCAGCCCTCCCGGGGGGCAGCCCCGCCCACTGTCCCCACCCGCCCGTGTCCTGAGCCCCGTCCCACTGCCTCCGCCCCCAGCAGCCGGGCTCCTCGGCGTCCAGGCCACGGCCAAAGGTGCCTGCGAGTCACACGCCCGGGGAAGCCCCCAGCAGCCGCCCGGGGGGGAGGGCGCGAAAGCCCAGGCTCCAGGCCTTGGCCGGCCGCCCTCCAAGGGCTGCGGCTGAAACCTCATCCGGCCTGGCCTCCCCGACGGACAGAGCGGCCTGCAGAGCTCTGGCCGGCCCGGGCGAGGGGCAGGTCTGCGGGGAGGGACCCAGGTGAGGTCAGGCAGGCTTCCCGGGAGGGTCCGGATTGCTCACCTGGCCGCACTTTGCGGAACTCAGAAAGTTCGAGCTTAGCAGCCAGGCCCCGCGGGAGCAGGGGCTGCGGGCCCACAGCTGGACCCTGTCGGCCGCTCTGCCGGCACCGGCCGGCCTCCCACCTGGGGCCTCTGCCTCCAAGGAGCCCGCCTGACTTGCCCGCTCACTTCTCACCCCCCACGGCTGCTCCTAGGCAGGTGCCGGCCGGGCGTCTGGGTGGGACGCCCAGTGGAGGGCAGGGTCCAGCCCGGGAGGCCGAGGGATCGAGGATGACACTGGACAGCAGGACTTGGGGTTCACTGTGTTCTCTTCGGGGGTGGTCTGCTCGGAAGTTTCTGTGTGGGGGTTTTCGGAGGGTGTGGTTTGTTTCATTTGTGGGACCGAGGGGCTGGGTTCCGGGGAGGACAGAGGAGTGAGGTCTGGGATGGGAAGCATGTCTGTGGGCCCCCGCCGCCCCCCTTGGTCGGAGTGTGGGCCCTTCCTGGAAGGCGGCGGGGAGACGTCCCGGAATTGGGGGCCGCCCTCTCGCCAGCAGGAAGTCGGCACACAGCCGGCCTGCGCCTTCCCTGGAACTCACATTTCTTCCTGGAGGACAGCAGGCTGGCTGCCGAGTGTCTTGGGAGTGGCTGGACCCCCGGCTGACTCACGGAAAAAAAACATCCAGCTCAGCATTTGAAGTATTTGTGATTAATTTGGGAGGCAGCTGGAGTTTCCCCACCCTGCGGGCTGCTTCCCGGGCTCAGAGCAGGGCCTTTTTCGCAGGAAACGGCCTCTGACAAGGTCGGCGGGTTTTCCTGAGGGGCGCACATGTCACGCCGTGGGCCCCGGCCGCCCCGCTGCCCTCCGACTGGGTCGCCTGCCCGGGAAGCGGAGCCCGGCTCTGTCCGGACACCATGCCGACACCGGGGTTCTGAACCGAGAAGGGGTCCGCGGGCACTCGGCCCCCTGCCCCGGCCGCCCCTGCCAGGCCCGTGCTCCGGCGGCTCCGTGGGCCCAGGGTGCCCTGGCTCGCGCTCTCAGCGCCGCCGGCACTCCATGGGACAGGGCCTGTCCCTGCCTGGAGTGTAGCACCCTGGGGTGGTCCCGAGTGGGGCCAGGGCCCCGAGGCGGCTTCACTGGCGGTGAGAGGATGCCTGGACCCCCGCCCGGGCCGGGCTCCTGCCTGGCTCCGCAGACAAGGCTCGTCCGCGGCCGGACGCCGGAACAGACCCACAGGGTCGCCTCAGCACAGGGTCAGCGGGCAGCCGGCTTCTCCCCCCGGGGGCCCCCGGCTGAGCTCTGCCCCGGGGAGACAGACTTGGGGGCGCAGGAGGCCAGCCCGCAGTCCTCACCCCCTCCCCAGTTGTCTGCTCGGCAGTGCTTGCCTTCTGTCTCTCTGGAAAGTTCCAGCCACGCAGCTGTCTCCCTGGGGAAGCTGCTACAGGCACGAGGCTCGCTCTGCCCCGGCCTCGGACCTCGGGCTGATCTTCGGGGAGTGAGGAGCTGGGGGGGGGGCGGCGAGGACCACAGTGCACCCTCTGTCCCCTCTCCTTGTGGGGGGGACCCAAGCGAGTCCAGAGGCAGAAGGGACAAGTGCAAAATGGGTGGGGGATGGGGGGCATGAGCTGGGCCACCTCCACCTCTGAGCCCGTCCCCAAAGTCCAACCTGAAGGGGGTGGGCCAGCAACGGGGGCGGGGGCACGTCCTCCAGGAAGTGGGGGCCAGGCCATCTGCAAGAGCAGCAGGGGGACGCTGGGAGGGAACCCCGGGGGGGGGCTGGAAGGACCGTGGAAACGCTGCGGTGGGGAACGAGAGGGGAAGACCACAGAGGGGGCTGCGGGGCCCCGCGGGGTCCCCGCGGGACAGGTCTCCTCTCCCATTCCTGGGCACCGGCAGCAGGACACTCCCGCCCTCTAACGGCGCCGGACTTTGCGTTCTGAAGTCGAGTTCTAACACCTGCGCAGGTGAAACGGTAAACCGGCAGTGCAACCTTGCGTTAAAGCGGTGCTGCAGCTTTATTATTTGCAAGGTCAGACGCAAGAGGCCTGGTTACAGCGCGTTCCAGAGGCTGTCCCCGCCCACCCGATGACGTCACGGCCCTGCTTCCGGGTGCGGGGGCTGCGGGGGCCCTCCCAGCTGCGCCTCCCACGGCAAAGCCCGGGGCGGCTCCGAGCCCCGGAAGGTCGAGGCAGACGTGCAGACAGCGAACACGGGTGGGGTGGTCGGCCTGGGAGCGGCGCCAGCGGCGCGCGGACCCCGGGGCAGCTGCACCGACGGCTCGCAGTAGGGGGGCCACACCCCGGGCCGCAGGGACGGCGACTCCCGGTGGGAAAGGGCCGGGCGTGCCGGAGCCTCGGGCCCTGGGGACCAGGTGGCTGCCTGGGGCGAGGAGGGGGCTCAGTACGCGCACAACCCCACCACCCACAGAACCGGCCCGGGGCGCTGGGGGCTGACCCTAGGGGTGACACCTCATGGTCGGGCTGGTCCGGGTGCCCCAGGCTGATGACGGGCTGCGACCCACCAAGTGCCAGCAGCACCCCAAATGTCGGGGGTGGGGGCAGTCACCCAATGGAGAACCACTGACAGAAGCGAAGGAGAGACCCCCCAGCACCCCCTGAGCTGTGGCGGGGACAGGAAGCTGTGAGGGCTGGGGGTGGGGGACAGAGTCCCCTCTGGGGCTCGGGGTGGGAGGGCTTTCCCCACACAGGGAGCAGCAGCCATGGGGGCGGGGGGCTGGGCCTGGCCCGACCCCCTCCTGTCACCCCGGTTCCCCCCAGCCTGGCTTCTGTGTTGTTGGACGAGGGAGGTGTCGCTGGGCACTGCCGCAGTGGCCCCCGGAGCCCCGGGAAACGGGGTTCTGTCAGCTTCCAGGGACCTCGCTGAGACCTGGGGGTCCTGCCATGGCCTCTCGGTGTCTCCAACGTTCAGGGGACCTGCAGGGAGCCTGCCTGGCCACAGGGGCGGCCCAGGACGCCGGGCCAGGGACAGGACGGTCACCGGCAGCCGCCACGTCCTGTGGCTCTGCCGTGAGCGGCCAGCTGGGGCCTCTGGCAAGTTTCCGGAGCCCCGGGGAACACTGCCCCTTGTCCTGTTGGAAACGCTGGCCCCTCGGGGAAGCCCCCCGCCACCCGTCTAAGACGAGGCCTCCCAGAGTACCGCCCCCGCCTCTGCAAAGGCAGCAAATGTGGACAATGGTCAGAGGAAGCTGACGGGAAGGGGGAGGGAACGGGAAGAGAAGGAACGAGAAAAAGGAAGAGGCCAGCCTGCAGGAGGGGGGCGGGGCAGGGAGTGGGGGGGGCGCTGGAGAGGCGGGGTCAGGGGAGAGGCGGGAGGGAGAGCAGAGGGGGCGGCGCGGGCTCTGAAACCCACTAGCAGCTGCGGCTGGGTCCCCTGCTGGCGGCCCCGCCATCAGACTGGTGGACTCCAGCTCCGAGAGCCGCACCCAGGGGCAGACGGATGTGGTGGGGGAGGGGACGCCCTCCCAGCACGCCATCCCCACGTTACACACTCCGAGGAGGTCCCCCAGCGGAGGTGGGCAGAGGGTCACGGGGAAGAGAGAACCGTGTGGGTGCAGGCTGCCCCTCCGGCACGTTCACAACCAAAGGTGGGACAAGGAGGGGCCCTCGGGGGCCCTGGGGGACAGGCGGTTCCCAGAAGTGCCGACCGCACAGCGGCGGTGGGTGTCAGGGCAGAGAGCCCCCCACAGCGGTGTATCCCTCTGCGGGATCCCTTCCTGCGGCCCTGGACACAGGGCAGCGCCCGCCCCAGGCCCCCCACCCCCCGCCCCCGCCGGTCGCTGCACTGTGAGCCGGGGGGAAGGGGGCCTGGGGCGGGTGCTGCCCGCATCTGAGGCTGAAGGAGGGCAGAGAGCTTCGGGGCAGCGGCCCTGCTGGCCTCTGCACCCATCAGGACGCAGCCACCGGCGGAGGAAGGTGGCCAGGGACGCCGCAGGGCAGGTGGGGCCACAGGCGCCCCACACCAGCCTGGGGCGGACACCGAACGGGGATGGACGCTGCGCCCACCGACCCTCTGCGCTCAGGGGCCGTCCAGGGGTGGACAGGGTCCGAGCCCCAAACCGGCGGGAACCGCGCCCCGGGCTGCGGGTCCTTCGGTGTCAGGGCCCCGGGGTGGGAGCGAGCTCCAGGTCCTGCACAGCTGAGCCGGTGGCCGACTCCTCACAGCCACCCTCGGGCCGGCACACCCCCGGTTCCCTGCGCCTGGGCCGGCCCTGGCCGGAGGAGTCACGGCGGGAGCCGCAGGGCAGCTGCGGTGCCCACCTCGGTGCCCCTGCCGCTCGGCCGCTTCCGGGCAGAGGCCCCCGAGGGGGTATCGTCGGCGCCCTGGGCTCTGAGCCAGCGGAGGTTGGAGGACAAAAGCCACTGGAGCGTGGGGTGTCCTTCTGCCCCAGACGGGGGTGCGACACGGAGGGCAGCAGGACCAGCACCGGGCAGTGGGGGGCGGGCTGGGGCCCAGAGAGCGGCGGAGCTGTGGGACCCCACGTGGCGTGCTGGGCGAGAACCCTCAGGGGAGGGTGGGGCGCCGTGCAGGGTGCTCGAGGCTAAACAAGGGGGACGGGGGCCTGGGCCTCCAACAGGGCGGATCTGCTTCTCGCCCCCACGTGGAAGGACAGAAACGGGAGATTTCAGGGCCAAATCGGGTTGGGGGGCCGGCCGGCCGGAGCCCCAGGAAGCCAAGGTGATGGAAGAGAGACGCCCCCTCCCACCCCCTCCCACCGGGCTGCCCCCTGGCCATGCTGGAGCTCTGTCTGAGGAGCAGGCCCAGCCAGGGCAGGACCCTGACCCAACTCCTGGGAAGGCCGGTCTGTCCCTGCAAGTTGCTGGCCGCCGTCCTCTGTGAGAGCGAATCAGCTGCACCCAAGGACGCAGACGGCTTCTCCAGGGTGAGGTGCGGGTGGGTCGTGTCGGTGCCAGCCTGGCCATCCGGGGGCCGGCCGTCGCAGCTGCCGATGGGTGGGGGCCGGGGGCGGGGGCAGGGCAGGGCAGGACGGCTGGGGAAGCTTCCCCGGCCGGGCCGCTGTCCCCTCTGCAGGGTCGGGTGCCGAGACGCAGAGGCCTCGAGCCCCGGGGCGCCTAGGTCTCCCGCCGGCCGTGGTCCGGAAGCGTCTCAGACACGAGGAACTCTCTGGTGGTCACGGAGTTCTTCAGGTAGGGGTTGGGCACCCCCTCCCCGGGCACGCGGGCCGGCCCGGCGCCCTGTGCAGGGGGCAGCGGCTGACTGTCTCCGGGGCCGGTGCCCGCCTGCCGCCCGGACCCCCCGGGCTGGGGCTTCCCGGGTGCCGCCTCGGCCGCCGTGGGGGGCCCCCCGGGACTCCTTCCGGGGGGGCAGGGAGGCCTGGCGGGGCAGGTCACGTACTCGTTGTTCTCCCCTCCCAAAATGTTTTCCCGGCCCTTTCCGGATTCCTCCGAGGAAACCTCTTCCAGAAAACTCCCGAAGTTCACCACCAACTTGTCGATGAGGTCACTGGGGGCAGGGCGCGGCTTGAGCGCCCTGCCTTCCGCGGTCACGGAGTCGTCGAACAGCTTCTGGGGCAGCTTCGTCTGAAGAGAGAGGGGCGCCGGAGGGTCATGGGGGGCTACGCACAATGGAACCGAAAGCCCATAGGCTTGGGGCACCGAGGCCCCGCCTGAGACCAGCCCCCCACCGGCCCCCTGAGACCAGAGGGGAGGCGCCCCCTCCATGCGCCCCTCTGGGAAGGCTGGCAGGAGCGGCCGGGTCTGAGGGAGGGCGCAGTGCATCAGGCAGCGGCTGCCTCCAGGGGACTCGAGGCCCCCCAGCCCTCAGCTCTGCGCCCACAAAGCCCAGCCCGGACCGGAGTGTCGCAGGGCGCTCACAGCTGGGAAAACCACAGTCACAGCCCCAGGGACCTGCCGGCCTCCCAGGAGCCCCAGGCGGCCCGTGCCAGGGACGGTGTCTTCTCCGCCACCTGTGCCCCCC
This sequence comes from Phyllostomus hastatus, assembly GCF_019186645.2. Lineage (NCBI taxonomy): Eukaryota > Metazoa > Chordata > Mammalia > Chiroptera > Phyllostomidae > Phyllostomus > Phyllostomus hastatus. The sequence goes on from NW_025333854.1 coordinate 1,059,968, forward strand.
AGAGCCAGCCCAGCGCCTGGCGCGGCCCCAGGACCTGCAGCTGGTTCCAGAGCGGCGTCGGCCCCGGCCGGCCGGCCCTGCCTGTGGGCTGCCTGCTCCCTTAGTTACGTTTAATGGGCAGGAAGGGGAACGGGGTCACACAAGGCTGGTAAGAGAGAGGAGGAAATGGAACCCAAGGAACCAAAGTTCGAATAGACGTAAAAATAGTTTTTCAGTGTCCACGTCCAAAGAGAGACTTCTGAGTTGGAACGAGGGGTGACAGTCAAGATTCCTGCCCCAAGAGATGCCGGACACGACCTTTTAATGGTAACAATTTAAAAGTCCCGTGTGACTGGGCTTATTTTCACTTAAGCAAGGAATTCAACCTTCAAGGTTTCAGAACTGTTTTCAGTTTTAAGTTTTACGGGGGAAAAAAAAAGAGGGTTCCACTGATGAGTCGGGCACCGGAATCCCCGCTGCCAAAGTGTGGTGACGGTAATCCCCGCCCGGAAGGCAGCTCGGGGCCCCCCCACCATCCCCCCTCCGTCCCCCCTCCCCCGACCCACACACAGCGGGTCCTCCCAGGTCTCCAGGCGGCCCCTCAGTGGCCGTGACTGTTTGTCCAGTGGCCCCGGACAGCCGGCCCCTCGCTCCCTGATCAGACAGCCAGGCCCTGGGACGAGCGTCTTGCTCTCGCTCCCCTCGCTCTGTGGGGCCGGGCCCTGCCCTGCTCAGGCTGAGCCCGAGCCCGCGGGAACCGTGCCCCCGGCTGCGCCCTGCAGGGCCGCCCCCCCCCCCCCAGGAGCACGGGCTCACCTGCAGGCCGTCCCAGCGCCAGGTGGCGAGGCTGCTCTGGGCGGGGTTGGGGACCTGCGGCCAACACAGCCGCTTCAGCTTGCTGAAAGAGAGGAGGTGCCCAGACGGGCCTGAGTCCCCAGGGAGCCTTCTGCAGGGACCCCTCGGCCGAGCCCGGAGGGGCGGCTCCCAGCCCCCGACTCAAACCGGGAAACGAGTGGCATGGGGCGACCTTGGGGGCGACGCGGGAAGAGCCCTGTCCCCCCGCGGAGCTCTCCCTGCCCCAGACGCCAGGCCACCCAGGGCCGTCGCTGCGAGATTCGTGCCCCAGATTCCCGAGACGGGGCCCCGCCCAGCAGTGGCGGCGGCACGCCCCCCCCCCCGCCCCCCCGCCAGGGACCTGCTGGGCGTGCCAAGTGCCCAAGAATGAGTGCGGGGGCCGGGTGACAGTCTGCGTGCGGGGCCGAGGTTGACATCAGTGCGCCCATAATTGAGCGCAGCTGCTGGGCAGAGACGGCCCGCGGTGGGGGCGGTGGGGGGGGGGCAGTTCTGTGAGGAGAGGTCGGCCGGGCGGGGAGCCCTTGACCTCGGGGCAGCGAGCGGTGCTCTGGGGCGAGAAGCACGACACCCTGAAGGCAAGCTTCCCTCCCCAGAGTGGCTGGGGCAGGCGGGACGGCGCCCGGGGGCCAGGCAGCCCCCCTCCCCAGACACTGCCGCAGGGGAAGCAGTCTGCGCCGGCGCCTAACTCCATGGCCCACGGGCTCCCTGCGCCAGGCTCTGCCCGCCTGGAGTCCCCCTGCTGCCCCCAGGGGCCCCTCTGGACACTGAGAGGGAGGGCCTGCTCCCCAGCTCTGGCCTCCGACGCCCAACGCAGCAGATAAAGCCTAGGGGGGCGCTGGCACTCCACAGCGCCCGGTGACCTGGCGGGGGGCAGGCGGGGTGCTCAGCAGCTGTGAACCAGGGAATGGAGGACACCTCCTCTGTGCTGGGGGGCCCTCCCCCTCCCCGACGCAACCCCCACCCCCCACCATCTCCAGCCCCGGGTCTCCAGGGCACACGCTGCTGGCCGACAGCTCACTTGGGTCTTCTGAAGCCGTAGACCACCGCCAGGACGGTGAGGATGAGCAGCCCGCCGCCAGCCAGCGTGGTGATGAGGCAGACCTCCAGGACACCTGCGGGGGAGAGGGGGCCAGGGTGGGCCGGGGCGGGGCTCCTGCTGGCCTGCCAGCACGCACGGGTCAGCCCTGGCTGGTGTGGCTCAGTGGACTGAGCACCAGCCTGAGAACCAAAGGGTCGCTGGTTCGATTCCCAGTCACAGCACATGCCTGGGTTGTGGGCCAGGTCCCCAATAAGGGGCGAGTGAGAGGCAACCACACATTAATGTTTCTCGCCCTCTTTCTCCCTCCCTTCCCCTCTCCCTAAAAATAAATAAAATCTTAACAAAATTTTTTTTCTTGCTTCCTATTTTTAAGGTAAAAGCTGATGAGTAGAACACGGTTTGCGCATTTCTGCTTTGAAAAACTCCGAACGCGCTGAGGTTGAGTCCCTTCCCGTGGGCCCGCGGTGCTTGTCCCACCCAGACGTCCCCTGCGAGGCCCCGCCATGCAGCGACCTGGGACACATGGAAGGGGTGGCTGTGGCCCCGGGGACAGCCTCGGCGGGGGGGCTCTGGCTTGGGGCTGAGAGTGAACGCAGCTCGAACCCCAACCCCCTCCTCAAGGTGACGGGGGGCCTCGCCCGAGGAAGCAGCAAGATGCCCGTCTCTCCGGGTCCGGCCCGTGGTCCGCCCGCGCCCCCTGCCCTCCGCACCCGCACGCCCTCCAGGAAGGCTAGGAGCTCGGGAACGGATGCTCTGGTCGGTCACTCGGGGTGCCCTCCCTCCGCCAGCTCCCCTCGACCCTGGGGGACACGGCCCCTCACCGCCCCCCACCCCGAGAGGAGCTGAGGCAGCCGGCCGGCCGGCGGGGGCTGGGAGCAAACACTCACTGACGGACAGCGTCCTGAAGTTGACCCTGGTGCCGTTGGTGCCGCCGGCCCGGGTGCTGGCCATGACCCGCAGAGTGTAGGGCGTCCCTCGCGCCAGCGACCCCAGGCCGTACCGCAGGGTGCCGGGCTCCACCGTGCGCGCTGTGGGGGGCGGGGGCGTCAGGGGTGGGCACGTCAGGAGCCAGCCCCACTGCGAGCCCCCTCCCCCCACCCCGGGGCAAGGGTTCCCGGGGTCCAGCACCAAACACGCAGCACAGCAATGGGAGGAAACAGGTTAAACCGGGCTCCGCCGACGCTGGAAGCTCTTGTGCATCAAAGACGCTGTCAGAGGGAAACAGCCACCCACGGAACGAACGGGAAACGCTGATTCCGACCGGGCGTGTGGAAGGTGGGGGCAGAGCACACACACACACACACACACACAATCCCTCGCAGCTGGCAAACAGAACGGCGGCCCAGGTCGAAAATGGGCACGGAGAGGGAGAAGACCCCCGAAGACGGGCGGACGGCCAGCAAGCGAGGACGCCCTGCCCCGCCCCGTGGGCTCCTGGGAAGGTGGGTGCACGTCGACACCACGGCAGGACAGCCCTTTGCACGGCTCCCGCTAGGAACCCACAACGGTGTTTTAAACAGAACGTCACGAGGGTCGGTAGGACGTGGGGAAGTCGGGACCCTCACGCCTCAGCGCAGAAGTCGGGGGTGGCGGGGAGGGGGTCCAGGGAGCTGGACGGCAGCCGTCAGACAGGTGCACCCCACAGCAGAGCCACATGCAGGGGCTCGGGCAGGTGTCTGTGTGCAGAGGTTCCCGCCCAGACCCCCCGGGGAGGCGCCCGAGAGGCCGAGACACCCGGAACGTCCGCGGACGGACGACGGAGAAACGGTGCATGATGGACACCGTTCGCGGTGAGAGGGAGCGAGGCGCTGGCTCGCGCCACCACGAGGGAAACCGGGAGAAGCGGAGGAAGCCGGACACGGAAGGCCGAGCGCCACTCGGGAAGGACACGGGTGGGGTGGCGGGCACGCAGCGGCACGGACACACTCAGCGCCCCGACCGCACACCGTGAAACGGGGACGGGGCGCATTTACAGGTGTCGGGTCGGAGCAAAGAATCGGCCAGAACAGAACAGAAGTCTGAGCCTGGGCCGGGAACGGGGACGTCGGCGGAGACTGTGAGTCCGAGGAGAAGGTGTCGCGGGGCGGGGACAGCAGGAGGCGCGGCGAAGGTCCCTCGCTGGGGTGAGAGCCACCCGCCGGGTCGATCCGCACCCCCCCCCCAGCCCAGGGAAGCCCCGTGTGGAACAACGGCCAGGAGGCCCCCGGGAGGGAGCCCGTCCCCGCCCCCCGACCGGGGCGAATCGAGCTGACACCCCGGCTGCTGCAGGCCTTTCCGGCGCCGACCCTCCACTCGGCCGACTCCGAAAGCCGGGGGAGGCCGGTGCCCTCGGCCCCCTTCTCGGGGAGGCCCCCGGACGCCGAGGGTTGCCAGCCAGGCAGCCCCATCAGGCCCGCTGTCACCTCTGCCCGGGGTCGTGGGGTTTCTCTGCCTGGCACGAGCGGACTCACAGAATCCCTGTCCGTTCTCGGCTTGGTAGAAGATGGTGTAGTTTCTGATGAGGCCGTTTCTCTGGCTTTTGGGGACCTCCTTCCACGTGACGGTGACGGTCTTCACGCCGATGTTCTCCACCTTGGCCACGGGACCTGCGGACGGGGCTTCACGGGACGGGGGACGGACCGTGAACAGGGCGGAGGCGCAGCAGGTCCCCTCCCCGCAGGGCCCCATCCAGCACGCAGGCCCAGGCGGTGTCGGGGGCCGGGCCGGAGGAGGGAGCCGCCCTGCCGGCTCCTCCGTCTTGAAAAGGAGGGGAAGGGGGCCTTCTGCGGACCCCTGGCCCTGCCCTGACGCCCAGCTCTCTCTCTCTCACACCTGCCCCGGCGACGACCAAGCAGTGGAAGGGCGTGTCTCCACGGGCTGCTCCGAGTGACAAGATACACCGCCCGCTGTCGGAGCTGGAAGGCGTTAACTTCCACAAAGATAACCGCGGGGCCTGAGAACTTCGCCGGGGAAAACCCTTGCTTGTCGCTAGGCAGTCAGAACAGTCTGTCAGCAGCGTCTCCGACTCACGGTAAACTCCGCAGGGACCCTAGCTCGGCCCTCACTCGACGTCGCCTCTGCCCTCAGCTCCTCTCCGAGCCTGTTTCCCACCTGTGAGCCCGGGGGCTCGGACCCGGTGCTGTCTGGTGTCCCCCCCGCTTTGAGGCTCAGCGACTCGCTCACCCGGCCGCCGCGGCGTCGGGCACACGGGACCGCTGCACAGCTTCGCAGCCTCGGCTGCGTGCCGGATGGGGGGCCCACGGGGCCCCCGCGCTCCCTGCCCCCGCTGCCCAGCACCTGGGCCACACCCACCGTCCTGCTCGAAGTGGACCTGGGTGGAGTACGGCTCGCCCACTCGGTCTCGCAGCAGCGGGTGCACCGAGATGTTGTAGCACCAGAAAGGCAACCTGGCTGTAGAGAGAGAGAGAGAGGAGGGCGTTGGGTGCCGAGTGTGGTGTGTGGCGAGAACGCTGGGCCAAGGGTTACGACCCAGGACTCACGGCACCTGCTCCGCTTCCTCATCCAGAAATAAGGAGGCTGGGTTGGACGGCCTCTGGCGTCCACGCTGGCCCTGGTATTTTAATTCCTAAAACTGAACCTGCACCACCCTCATGAGATGACAGGGCCACCCAGGAGGGCAGACACGAGAGGCCGGGCCGTCCCCGGCGTGGGCTGTGCTGGGCGACTCGGGGGCGGCCCACAGCACCCCACGCCCTCTGCACGGGCGCCGTGCGGTCTGGCTCCGCCCGCCTGCCGCCCTGCCTGGGGCGCAGGCCTTCATGCAGGTGCGGCTGCGTGGGGAGAAGTTCGGGCCAACGGGGTCGGGAGGGTAAAGCCCCCTCACTCGTGTGTCCTCTGAGGGTCGGGGACGGCCTGGAAGCGTGGTGGTGCCTTGTCACCGTCCCCCGGGGAAGGGGCCCGGCTCAGACACAGGCAGCCAGAGCGGAAGGGGTGCCCTGGGCTGCACACTCTGTGTCATCACGTGGTCGAGACGCCTGGGAAGGGCTCTCGGACGGCAGGTCCTGAGGTGGCGTTTCCCCCGGAAACCTGCCGGAGACTCGGCCCGGCGTCCTGGCCCAGCCCCGCGGGGGAACGCCCAGAAACGTGGGCTCCGGGGCCGTCCGGTGCCACCAGCCCCGGTCACAGCTCTGCAGCCCTCGCTCAAGACTAAGGAACAGGAGGAAGCGGAGCCGGGCCCTACTTGGAGGGAGCCCGTGGAGCCGGGGGCTACCTCGCTGGACCGTCCAGTTCCGGGCCCCAGACACCAGCTCCCAGCGCAGGGCGGCGGACTCCAGGTCTGGGAGCCACTCCACCGCCCACGTGTCCACGTCCGGGGCGGAGCTCTCCCACGTCACCACCAGCTGGTCCCCCGCGAGGTGGGTCTGCACGGCCTCGATGCACGGGACCGCTGGGGGCAGAGAGAAGGGCGTTTCGCGGCCGCCCGGCACCCCTCCCGACACGCCCACCAGGTCAGCATCGGGCACTGCCCAGGGCGTGAAGAAGGAGGTCGGGGTTCAGGACCTCCACCACCGCAGGCCCCCTGGGGGGGTTTCTCCCCTTCTGTTGTCCACCCCGCCCTCGATGATGAAGTGCCCTCTGAACCCTTCCTTGTCTCCCCAGACACACCCCCACTGCCGTGCTGACGACCCAGGGCCCCACCTCCCGCAGCTGTCCCTGCAAGCCCGAGGGACACAAGCCAGAGGGGAGAGAATGGGTCTCTAACGGGAGGGTTCTGGGCACCAGCCGTTGTGGGGCTGGGAAGCTAGGGGGGGGGGCCCGAAAATCACACCAAGGGGGCGACTTCCAATGTCACGTGTCTCAGTGGGCCCCGCCCGACCTGGCGATAGAGGCCTGTCCCCGGGCCGTGAGACCTGTGTCTGTCCCAGAAGGACACAGACGCACCCGACCAAAGGGCCGAGTTGTCCACCAGTACGTAAGCGGCATCCTGCCCGCCCGGGGGAGAGCCCAGGCCTGGAAACAGGCCACAGGGACCCCTTTAGCAGGAAGGCTTCGACCCCGGGTGTGAAAGGGAGTCGGAACGAGAGGTCTGTCTTGTTTGCAGGTGCAGGGAGGCGGGGCGGGGCGGGGGCTCAGGAGATCACAGACGCCCGCCCCCCCTCGCCGCCCCTGCTGCTCTCCCGCCCCCACCAGAGCCTTCGGGGTCAGGGCCTGCAGCCTTGTGTGTGTGTCTAAGTGAACACGAAGTCCTGGCGGGGGCGGGGGGCAGACGCAGGGATGGTGCCCCCAGCAAACCTGCAAAGCCCCAGCGGCCGGAAGCCTGGGCCCGGTGCCCGGAGTAGGTGGGGCGGGGGTGGGGCAGGTGGGGGGTGAGGTGACGGGCACTGGAACGGCCCAGGGCTGTGCACCTGCCAGACAGCCCCGCACCGGCCCGGTCCCAGACCCCCTTCCCAGAGGGGCCCGAGGAAACGTCACAGCTTCCGAATGACGGCCACACTCAGAACCGTTTGGGCCGAAACAAACGCAGCTGCCGGGGGATCTCGGGGGCTGGTGGTGCAGCCTGGCGCCTCACGGGGGCTGGTTTCTCATGGGGGCTTTGCTCCCCAGGTGCTGCTTCACGGGCCGTCAGTCCCCGGAAGGCTCTGCCCTTCCCACAGAACCTAAAAGCCCCCACTTGGTTTTCCTCGGGACTCAGGAGAAGCAGCGACCCCCGAGAGGCGAGGGGCTCTCCCCGCCGTCACCGCCGCCTCCAGGGGCAGGCGTTGGGGGTGGGGGGGTGTGGGTGCGGCACTCACGCTTTTCGGCGACGGCGGGGACCCGCAGGGTGGCCGCGGGACCCTGTCCGAGAGAGTTGTAGGAAACCACGGACACCCGGTAGGCCTCGCGGCCCAGGTGCAGCCCCAGGTGCTGGTCCGTGGTGTCATTGGTCCGTGCGAGGTGAGCGCCGTTTTCCGGAAAGTACCGCACGAGGTAGCCGAGCGTCCTCTCCAGGAGTGGGGTTCCTCGGGCCTTCTGCACGCAGAGCAGCCCGAGTTTGTCGCCAAAAACAGAGAGAGACAAGCCCTGAGCTGGTGCTGGATGGGGTGAGGAGGGGCGGGGTGACGCCAACTCTCCGATGCTGAACTGGCGCGAACCACACGGCCCGTGCCGTGACATCGAACCCTCAGGGGCATTTGCGGCAAGGGCCCTTGGTCTCCGCGCTAACAGACGCCTAAGGTGTGGGGCCAGACCAGGGCAGTGCCTGGGCCCGTGCACGCAGGACCCCCACCCACCTGTCGGCTGTCTCTTCCCCTCCAGCCCACAGGGCGGAGAGTGTCACCAAGCAGCTCTGCCAGCCCCACGTCTGTGCTGGCCCCGGGCACCCCGTGCCTGGGAGCCCAGGGTTGGAGGGTCCCGGGCAGTCACTTCTTATCCCCGCCCCCCGCTGCGGAGGAGGCTTGCTTCCCCAGCACAGGTGCCCGGCACCCCCAGCTGAGGCGGGGGCCTCCCGGCCCCAGTCCCCAGTGCGCAGCCTCAGGTGGCCCAGGGGCTCCCAGGCGAGCTCTTCCTCTCAGCCCGATGCCGGGGGCCATCAGCCGGAGGTTTTCCCGAGGGGCGGCACGACCTCCTGCTCTGATGACACCCAGACGGGGCCTCGGGGTCCCTGCGTCTGCTGCCCTCCCGGCCCGGGGCTGCCTTCCCGGCCCGTCGTCACCTCCCTCGCAGGTGGCCCACCTGCCCCACTGCCTGTTGGCTGACCACCTGTGGTCACCTGTGGGGTGTGCATGACTGGCTTCCCCTACCCCCAGGGGGCTGGCCCCACTGACCGGGCACCCTGTCCCTCCGCCGCCGAGGGAGCCCCCAGTTCTGGAAGAGGGGAGGGGAGGGGCAGGGAGGAGCAAGGCCCAAGGTCAGAGGATGCTCTGACTGCCCCTGCAGTGGGGGGGTTTGAAGGTCGTCTAGCAAAGCTGGGCGATTTCTCCTTTTTCAAAAGCACGTTGAACTCGCGGGACCTTGGCACACCAGGGAGAGCGCGCCGGCACTCACTGAGACTTGGGGGCACAGCACCCCACCCCCCCGGACACTCCCCGCCCTGCCCCCGGGTGCCCCTCAGCTGCCCCACCTTCCCTGTCTCCGGGACTGGCTTCCTTCTCCAGCTGCCCCTCGCCTTTCCGATTCCCCTCCCCTTCCCCTCCGTTCCACCCTGCTCCCCCTCCCTCGCCCCTGCCCTGCCCGCCTGACTCTCCTCCCCCCTCCCCCCCAGGACCCCCCACCCCAGAGAGGACTCTTCGGCCTGTTCCGTGCTGCTGTGCCCGCCCCCCCACGCAGGGACACGCCTCTGCAGTGGCCCGAGGACACCCCAGGGGCTGTGGGCTCTGCGCCCTCCCCCCGCCCCCAGAGCCGGCCAGCCCGCGGGGGCTCTCAGCAGGGGCCGAGGGGCCTCCTGCACTTGACCGGGCACCCGCCGCAGACGCCCGTGCTTCGGACGGAAGGACGGAGGGGCCACAGTGGCCACGCACTCCCCGGCCGTCCACAAGGCGCCTGCAGGCTGTGCGAGCTGGGGAGCCAGGCGAGACCGGGCATCACGGGGCCTCGTGGGAGGGAGGTTCGGGAGGTCAAAGTTCGAGAATTCTCCCAGTTCTCCCGGGAATAAGAGACCAAGGGCTCTAAGTAAAGAGAGGACCCCGAGCGCGGTCACCTTCCACTGCAGGTCCACGAGCCGCCGTCCGTCTGCCTGGGCCGGGCCGAGGACCCTCCACACGTCCAGGCCGAAGGGAGCTGTGGGGACGAGAGGGGGGCTCAGCAGGACGGTCACCCTTGGGCAGCGGTGACCGTGACCTGGGCAGCCGGCCAGGGTTTGCTACGGGGTCCGGCGGGGCCGGCATCGCACCGACCAGGGAGGTCCGCGTCTCCCGGCGGAACGACTGGACCCCATGGCCCCACGACCCCGCAGCTGGGATCCCCAACTCGTCAGCCCCGCAGCTGGGAACCCCGACCTCGTCAGCCCCGAGCCTGGAGCCCGGAGCAGCGGGGCAGCTGCCCACGCTCACGCGCTTCCGGGAAACAAAGCCGGGCGTGAATTCGAACACGTCACGTGTGGCCGTGGCAGGCACTGACGTGCTCACACGTGGGCGGACATCCCCATCACCCCAGAGGGAAGAGGCAGTGCTCCACCTGGGAGTTTCCGAGCGGTTCAGAGAGGGTTGCGATGCGTCGTGCTAACTGGCACGTGGGTGCGAACACGGAACCCGTCGTGCGCGAGCGAGCACAGGGGACGTGAGGGTTTCTTGGGGGCGGGTGGGTGCGTGCTCATTAATTTCTCCGGGAACCCTAAACCATCATGGAGGAAAACGAAGGCAAAAGCTTCCTCCTGGTGACCGTGCCCAGTGAGTGTCGACTGGATTTAACCAGCCAGGGGCCCGGCAGCGTCCACTGTTCGGCCGCTTCATCTCGGCCGAGTGGCTGAGACGGTGAGCCCGTGAGCCCGCTGAAACGCTGGCGGCGACTCCGGGCACCGCGGCGACCGTGACGTCAGGCCCTGGCCAGAGCACGAAGAGCAAAGAGCCCGCAGGAGACACTGGGCCGAAGGAGCAGGAGGTCACCCGGGAGGCCGCGACAGCAAGGGGGCGGAGCAGGGCTGAGCAAAGAGGTTGCCCCGAGGGAGAACTGAACTCTGGCCGTCCGTCCAAAGGCACGGCCCGGCGGGGGCCCCTGGCAGCCTGGCGAGCCGCTCTGTTTCCCCCCATGTTTTAGAAGGAGGCCCCCGCCAAGGCCGGCCACGAAAGCCGGCCCCTCCCATAGCCTGCGACCACTGGGCCGCTCTTCCCGCGACAGCGGCTCCGGGGCTGCAGTGCATCACAGGAGGTCTTCAGCAGGACACCACTGCGCGGGCGGTGTAAGAGGGGCCTTTGCAGGTCATTACAAACGGGGTCTGGACTTCCGACTCCCGGAGAAGAGGCTGCCGCCACAGCCGGCACGGCCAGAGGCCGCTGGCTGACCTGGGGGCGGGGCGGGGCGGGCCCTCCAGCTCCGGGACCGCGGGCTCCCGATTCCCAGGCGCCGCCCGTGGCAACCCCACAGCAGGGGCCGGGCCGCCCCCACCCAGCGCCGCCGGCAGAAGGCGATTTCGAGGGCCCCACTTGCCTTCCTCCTCGGTCGTCCCCGTCACTTCTTGGCTCCAGCCACTCCAGAACCTGGACTCGGAAGCCACGCAGCGCAGAGCCACGATGTACCGCGTGAACGCCCGCAGCCCCGTGAGGTTGTAGCCGTGGCCCCCGTCCACCTCCTCGAAGCTGACCTCCGTCTGCAAGGCACAGAGAGCGCGGAGCCGCGTGGGAAACCAGCAGCAGCCTGTCCGCTTTCCCTCCTCGCTCCCCAAGCCCCTCTCACCGTTTCGGAACCAGCGGCATCGCATCTCAGACTTTTCGACGTATAGTGTTCATACACAAGCCTCCACGCACACCCGGGGACCCCAAAACCACTCCCCGCCACTTCCCACCACTAAGCGTGCCAGGCAGAGAAGCCGGCCTGCGCTTCCGGAAGAAGCGAGGTGAGGCCACCTGGGCCTCAGCTCAGACCCTGGCGGCGACGCCGGCACCTAGAGAGGAGGCCCCGGGGGACAGCGGGTGCCCTCGGGGGCACCGAGCTCAACCTCACGTCTGCACAGCACCCGGAGGAGCAGCAGGGGGACCGTGGGCGGCCTGAGTGCTGCCACGGGCGGGGGCAGATGGGAGCTCCCGCTCCTGCAGTCCCAGACGCCCGCCGCCTTCTCCCTGGCCTCCCTGTCCAAGGACCGGCTTCGGGCGACCGGGCAGCTGCCAGCGATGGCCACGGCCCGGATGCTCCATTCCCTCCGACACTCGCTCCGGCTCCCGGGGGAGAAAAATGCACGAACGCTCCGTCCCGGAGCGCCGCATCCTCCACAGGACGCAGGAAGCCGAGCCTGCCGCTGTCTCTGACCTGTGACCTCTCTGTGGACCCAACAGAGACAAAGGCTTGGCTGTTCGCCTCTGTGGTGGCCGTGCTGCCGCCGCCAGGGGTGCTTGTCACTGCGGTTTACACTGATTTCCGCCGGTTAGCAAACCCCGGCGGCGCTGGCAGGCAGTCCACGCGGGAGCGTGTACAGGAGCCGCCCGGAGCCCACAGGGCCGCAGGCCTGCTAGTTCCGGCGTGGGTGCCGCCCCTGGGGACCAGCACAGAACCGCACCCAGGTTCTGGGCCTGTCGCCAGGCAACGTGGGGGTGTCTGTGGCGATGAGCTCAGCGCCCAGCTCCAGTGGGGGGCCTGCTGTCCTCGCCCCCCAGGGGGACCTGGCCTCTCCCGGTAAGTAGGACCAGCTGCCGGGCTGGGTCAGTGCCGAGCCCCAGGTCCCCGGAGCACCTCTTCCAGCCGCCCCTGGGGCGCTGCGGGGCCAGGGCGGGGCTGCTGGAAACAACCCCACGATGGGTCTGGGACAAGCTGTCGGCTCTGGTCAAGGGGCCTCCGCAGGGCCTGGCGGTCGGGGGCCCGGCTGGAGGCAGACAGACCTCGGAAGAGGGCTGTCCACAGGCAAATGAAAGTGCAAACAACAGTAATCCATGTGCAAGGAAGTCAAGTAAAGTCCTCTCTCACTTTTCCTGCTTTCTGAAATAGATGATGATACTAGTTTTTTAAATCTTCCGGGTGTTTCCTATGCTCTCCCAGTCCCCGAGTCACGGGCGGGGGCTGCCTGCTGGGTGTGCTCAGCACGCTCGGCCCAGAACAGCTCAGGGCCTGTCCCGCAGCCTGGATGCCGGGAGAGGGCTGCCGGGCCCCCCACACACGTGCCCCCAGGGCCCCTCGTCCCCTGGCCTTCCGTCCAGGGTCCACTGACCCTCCAAACAGACTTCAACCTAAAACGTCCACAGCTCGACACAAGCAACGGATTCCAACCGAAACAACTCCTCTGACTGGTTTCCAGCCGTCCACACTCTGTGCCGAGTCCGGCTCACCCCAGGCGTCCCCGCCTTCGGAGACGCACCAGAGGTTCTGGTGCGAAGCCTGAACCAGACTCCTCAGCCAGCCTGGAGCTCCTGCTGGAGAGCGCACTGTGGGTGGGAATGCAGACGTGCAGCCGCTGTGGAAAACAGCATGGAATCTCCTCACAGAAAACTGAAGATGGGACTGCCTTTCAATCCCGTGATCCCACTGCTGGGACTACATCCTAAGAGCCCTGAAACACCAACCCAAAAGAACCCATGCACCCCAGTGTTCACAGCAGCACAATGTACAATAACCAAGTGCTGGAAGCAACCCAAGTGCCCATCAGTGAATGAGTGGATCAAAGAACTCTGGTACATTTACACAATGGAATTCTATGCAGCAGAAAGGAGGAAGGAGCTCCTGCCCTTTGCAACAGTGTGGATGGAGCTGGAGAGCATTGTGCCAAGTGAAACAAGCCAGGTGGTGAGAGACAAATACCATATGATCTCACCTTTAACAGGAACCTAATCAACAAAACAAACGAGCAAGCAAAATACAACCAGAGACATGGAAATTAAGAACAGTCTGGCAGTAACCAGCGAGAGGGTGGGAGGGGCTATAGGGAGGAAGGGGGAGGGGTCTTCAGGGACAACTATGAAGGACACGGGGTGGAAGCAGGGCAGGGAGGTGGGGATGGCTGGGGTGGGGGGAGTGGCGGGGGTAAAGGCAGACAGCTGTAATTGAACAACAATACAATAATTTTTAAAAGTGGGCAAAGAACCTGAATAGACACTTCTCCAAGGAGGACATGCAGACGGCCCGTAGACATGGAAAAATGCTCCACGTCACTAGCCTTCAGAGAGATGCAGATAAAAAACACAAGGAGAGACCACTTCACACCTGCCAAAATAGCTATCACTAATAAATCAACAAAAAATCAGCAGGTGTTGGCGAGGCTGTGCAGAAAAGGGGACCCCGGTGCACTGCGGGTGGGACTGCAGACTGGTGCGGCCGCTGGGGAAAACAGCATGGAATCGCCTCAGAAAATTAAAAATGGAACTGCCTGCTGAGTCAGTGATTCCACTGCTGGGAATACACCCTAAGAATTCCAAAACTTCAATTCAAAAGACCTCATACACTCCAGTGTTCACAGAAGCATTATTTACAATAGGCAAGTGCCGAAAACAGCCTCAGTGCCCATCAGTAGACGAGCGGATTAAAGACTGGGGAGCATTGGCACAATGGAACACTGCACAGCAGAGAGAAAGAAGGCGCTCCTGCCCTCTGTGACAGCACGGGTGGAGCTGGAGAGCATTGTGCTGAGTGAAACAAGCCAGGAGGTGAGAGACAAATATCGTATGATCTCGCCTTTAACGGGAACCTCATCAACAGAACACAGTAATGAGCAGAAAACAGAACCCAGAGACACTGAAACAGAGAACAGACTGACAGCGACCAGAGGGGAGGGGAAAAGGGGATAACGGGGGGAAGGCCGTCAAGGAGCATGTAAAGGACCCATGGACAAGGCCAGAGCGGGGTAGGGTCCAGGGGGGAGGGGGGAGGGGGGAGGGGGGTGTGGGGGGGGAAATAGAGACGATGGTACTCGAACAACAATAAAAGGGGGGTGGGCAGAGTGCACAGTGTACGGGTTCCGTTGGTACCATGTCCAAACCGCGCTGTTCAGGGCTGCAGGCCTGGCCTCTCAGCACAGAGCAAAGGACTCTTGATAACTCCCCGGAAGTCAGGGTAGCTGCTAGCTCTCAGGGGAGCAGGTAATGGTGAGGGGAGCTTATACCAACCACTAAGTGGACAGTAACAGGTTGTTCAATGCAATATTGATCTTCTGTTCACTTTTCTAAACGTGCATCATACATCAGGGTGTCATAAGAAGGTTGGAAAAATAAAAAAGGAAAGAACCTAGCCCTGGGGAGTCGCTGGCAGCCGAGGCAGCTGGGCCGGTCCCAGGGTGGACGGCAAAGCGGCGTTCTCACCCTCCAGCGCGGGCCCACGCACTCCCAGTCAGGGGGGACAGTCGGACGTCCCCCCCCCACCCCGGCTACGCGGCCAGCGGGCGCCGGCACGGAAGGGGGGCTCCCTCACTCCCATTCCTGTTTCCAGCGCGGAGAGCGGAGAGCCGGCCGACAGCAGCTGCGGACAGTCCCCTGCTCCCGGCCCTCTGGCAGAAACGGGTCACGGGGCGCTTACCCAGAGGTCACTCTCGTTGGCTCTGAATCGGAGCGTGTAATTGAGACCCACCGAGAGGGGGGCCAGCGTGGGCCTCACCCACTGTACGCAAAGCATCCGCTTGACGCCCGGCACTGGCTGCACGCTGAGATTCACGGGTGGTCCGACTTTTACTGAAAGTAAAGAAGGCAGAGTTCTCATATCAGCAGTAAGATGAGGAAGCACCCAAAGCGTCCACCCAAAACTGAAACAAGAAACAAAAAACCTGGGAAAGGAATGGCGGTGCCTGTTGTGTGGTGGGCTGGACCCAGATGCGTCTCGGAGGTGGTGCTGAAGAACCGCTCCGAGCCCCACCCCGAAAAACCCCCAAATGTCCACGGAGGGCGTTCCCTGCTTGGGCGGACGTGCAGGGCAGGATGGAAGAAGAGGCTGTTGGGCCAGGAAAGGGGTGTTTGCTCCCGCCCCCCGCGTCCTGCCTCTCTCCTCACCCCCAGCCCCCCCACGGAGGCGTGCCCCAGAGAAAACGGCCTCTCCTGGCCTCTGACCACGACACACATTCTCACCCCAAATCTCTCCCTTTGAAAATATGTTCACGTGGTTCCTGGTTATAGAAGTAACGTATGCGCACTCAAAAGAATTTTAAACACAGAAAGGACAAAGAAAAACTTTAAATTACCCATAATGCCATCACTCAGAGACAGGCACTGTTCACGCTGGTGTGTTTTCAGGCTTTTTTTTCTATGTGGCTATTTGCATGTTTTTCCAACAACATTGATACTGTGCTAAACAACGCCTTCCTCTTTTTTTTTTAAGAACACTGTGCAATCGGCACATGCCCCCTGGCATTGAGAACGCTTCAAAACCTGATTGTCTGCAGAGCTTCATAACGCTGCACCTTCCTTGCAGATACACAGCGCTGACCCGACCTTTCTGGGTCGCTGAGCGTTTGAAGTTTCCGAGTTCTCGCCGTAAAGCCCCCCGAGAGCAGGAGCCGCTGTCCATGGCCAAGCCTAGGATGACCGGCTGGCGCTGAGTCAGCGCCAGACACTGGTGAAGTGAGGGGCTCGGTGGGCGAGAGCAGCATCTTTGTCTGCGTCTGCGCTGGCCTCCTGAGGTCCCGCTGGGCTGGAAGTGGAGGGGCGGGCATGCACACGGCTGGGGCTGCTTCCACGCCCGTGTGCTTTCTAGTGAGGCTGCACTAATCGCAGCTCCCGCAGACAGTGTGCGGGTTCCGGCGCCCCGCACCCCTGCCGCCAGCACCGAGTGACAGACCTCGGCAGGCCTGGGAGGAATGGAAAATCACCAGGCGGGAGACAGATCCGCGGGAAACCGCCCGCCCGGGAGGCTGCAGGCCGGCCGACCCTGCCCCGGGACACACAGAAGCCTGGCTGAGACTGGGGTCTGGGGCCGGCCTGCCCGGCGTGACAGGGAGATACGTCATTAATTGTCGCCCTGAGTAGAAGCGGCCCTCGGAACTGCTCACGAGGCGCCGATGGACACGGAGGGAGGTCGGCCGAACGGCGCCCTGGGGAGTCCACGGGTGCGTCCCCCAAAGAGACGAGACTCAAAACCGAACACAGAAACCGCTCCGGCTCCTCTGGCTGCAGCTCTGGAGACCCGTCAAAGGTCTGCGGCCCCTGAAGGGAAACCCGGTGAAGGTAAAGTCCCCTTCGAAGTGGCAGGAAAGTCCTTGGCTTGTCCCCTCCCCCCCAAGCACGTCACGCACCCGGTTCCTGCCGCCCCCTCTCAAGCCAGTGCTCCAGAAACTCCCCAAAATGATGGAGGAGCAGGAGGCACATCCCGGCTCGTCGTGTGAGGCCGCTATCACCCGACTCCAACGCCCGACGAAGGCTCCACAAGAAAACAACAGACTAACGGTCCTCTCGAATATAAAAGAAAAAGCCCTCAACGAAAAGCTAGCATCCAAATTGGCCAGCGCGCACCACAGCCAGGTGAAACACATCCCAGGACACCAGGTTTGGGTAGCTCAGGAACATCGGTCAAGAGAACACACCACCTGAGTAGAACGAAGGACAGAACCACGCGGGCACCGCACTCCACCAACGAGGAACAAGAAGGCGGTGGGGGGGGGGACCTGCAGAACCCCACAGCTGACGTCACACTGGGCAGGGGCGCCCCCACTGAGGTCGGGACGAGAACGCCTGCCCTTTCCACTTCCGCTCAACAGTGCCTGGTGGCTCTGAACGGGGCACCCCGGCAAGGGAGACGAAGAGGCCCCAGACTGGAAGGGACAAAGTAAAGCTGTATTTTTACACGACACCGTCCTGCATGGAGAAGAACCCTGAGCAATGGGCGCGTGCGCACACACACACACACACACACACACACACACACAGTTAGACCCCGTACACAGGCCCAACACGGCCGCAGGCTTCAAGATCAGCATACAAAACTTGACTGCATTGGTTTACTCTACTGAGCAATCTGAAAGTGAAGTTAAGAAATCAATCCCATTTACGGTAGCATCAAGAATAATAGAGTACTTGGGGACAAATGTAACGGAAGAGGGGCAGCACTTGTACACTGGAAACTATGAAACGTAATTGAAAGGGGTTAGAGAAGGCCTAAATAAGTGGATAGACATTTCGTGTTCACGGGCTGGAAGATTTTCCATTATTGAGAGCAATCCACAGCTTACCAAAATCCCAGCAGACTTCTCGGCGGTAATGGACAAGCTGACCCTAAAATTCGGATGGAAATTCAAGGGACCCAACAGTCAGATCATCTTGAAAAACGATGAGAATGGAGGACTCCCTCTCCCAATTTCAAAACTCACCATAAAGCTGGAGTAGCCGAGACAGTGTGACGCTGGCACAAAGTGGAAACACGCGTCAGAGGGACAGCATTGAGAGCCCACGCGAAACCCCTCCCCCTCCCAGTGGGCGGGTTCTGACAGGGGTGCCAGCCCAGTTGATGGGGCAAAGAACCACCTTTTCTGCGAGGGACGCCGAGACAACCGGGGAGACCCGAGCAAAACGGCGAGGTCTGACACCCACCGCACACCACGTACAAAACGCACTCGGGATGGAACAAAGAACCAGACGCAGGAGCCAAAACTATAAAACGCTCAGAAGAAAATGCGGCCGTAAATCTTCGTGACTCCTGGTTAGGCAATTTTTTTTTTTTAGATCTGAGAAAGCACACCCAGTAAAACAAATAAACTGGACTTCATCAAAATTTTTTCCTGTTTCAAAGGACACCATCAAGAAATTAAAAAGACAGCTGGCAGAAAGGGAGGAAATAGGAGAAAATCATGTATCTGATAAGGAACCTGTCCCCAGACCGCTGAGAGAACGCCGAACACTCAGCGGTACACAGACGAGACACTCCAAAAGCGGGCAAAGGGGTAGGGGACACGTTTCTCCAAAAAAAGTGCACCAGCGGCTGAGTGGCACATGATGAGATGCCCAGCATCGTGCATTAATGATCGGAGGTGCAGATGAGAGAACCACAGAGGCTGCCGCCTCGCGGCCGGCCCGGCCCCGGTCGTCAGGACGATGGCCCGTTGCCCGAGCTGGGTGTGGAGACGCCGGGGCCTTCACCGTCGCTGGTGCAGAAGGACGACGGCGCGGCCCCTTGGGGGACGTTTGACAGATCTTCGGCACGCAGAAGAGGAAGCTACCCTGTGACCATGCCGTTTCACTAGGCGCCTGTCCCAGAGGACTGAGACGTGCCCACACAGAAATCCGTACACGGATGCTCATAGCAGCGGCGTTCGAAAGGGCCAGCAGTCAGAGCGGCCCCGATTCCCGCCGACCGGTGTGCGGCCTCTCCCCGAGCCGAGGCGATCCTCGGCTACACAGGGAGTGACGGGCTCTGACGAGGCTGCAGGTGCCCTTGGAAACGTGACGGGAAGGGAAAGGAACCCAGTGCGACGGCCACAACGTAGCTTTCCACGTCTACGGAGTGTCAGACACGGGCGAATGCGCCGGGACAGAAGGCGGATCCGAGGTCGCCCGAGGGCAGGGGGAGGGGAGGTCAGGACCCGGGTGTGAAACGTCTTTTCGGGGGGTAACGAGATGCTCTGGGGCGAGGTGCGTGCCCAGCCTGGTGAACGCGGCAGAAGGCCGAGCTGTCACTTGCGGAACGGGAACTTCGCAGCGTCTGAATTACATCTCAGCCAAGCTCTTGTTTAAAAATTATGTGATGAAAATGAGTTTTGAGAAAGAAGTGAAAATAAGAACTAGTGAGACATTTTTTAAAGAAGAGTTTTCCTTTCCTTTCCTACATGAGCAATGGCGTTTCAAGGGGAAAACTGCTTCTTTCAGTACAATTTACGGTGCAAACTGCAGGAAGACATGAGGGACCAGAAAAACGTCTTTTCTCGTTCTTTGTTTTTAATCTGGCCAATCTCTCCCTTCTTCCCTTTCTCCCTCCCTCCCTCCCTCCCTCTCTCCATTCCTGCTCCGATAAGAAGACAAATTTTTCGTTTATGCCTAAAACGCACCCACTATATCCTTGGTCTTTGAGTCTACTTTTGAGTCCACAGGTATCTCTTTGAAAGGGGGGGCATCTTTTTTTAAGGAAAAAGTGCACAAGCCACTCAATAACTTACATGTCTCACCCAAGTCCCAAACGGTGACATCGGACTCGGCCGTCCCATCCGCGTTCTGAGCTTGCACTCGAATGGTGTACGTTTCTGGGTACGAGACCAGATGGAAGAAAGAGCAGGAAGCAGGACCCTCACTTGTGGAATTACAGGAGTCGATGACTTTTCCAAGGGTGCTTTGAAGGGAAACATGGTTGGACACGGGTTGAGTTCAGCAGCTTCTAACAGAGCCACACGGAACGTGTTTCCGCATGCATGTGTTCACTTCGGTCTGCACTGCTCTGGGGAGCCGGGCAGACCAGACCTCGAGACCCCTCTCTCCCAAATCCTTGCCTCTGGGGGAGACCAAAGCCCACTGCGTCCCGCCTGCCTGGAACGCCGGAGACCATGGGGGACCTCCTCGGGCCCCCGTGAGTCCATCAAAGGCGGCACCGTCGTGCATCTCCTATTGGTAACAAATAACAAACAGGCCCCAGATTCCAGCCTTGGGACTTGTTTTTAATAGGAAAAAAACAAAGAGGCTCTGTTAACTCCATTAGGGCAGATACAGACACAGAACTTAAAGCGGCCGTTTTCAGTCATTCATAGGCACGGGTATGGAGAGGTGCCCGCACTCCGTCTAGTGTTGGTGAGAAACAGCAGGACACACGTCATGCCCAGAGCAGTCTCGTCTCCGAGGAACTGCTCTTGGAGGCGTCCACAAAGGCCTCTGTCAAAATGCTGACGTTGTCGCCTTTGGGACGGGGTCTGGGCGCCATTTTACATTCTTCCTATTTTTCAGGTTGAATTTTGTGCCATTGGTGTATATTGTCTTCAGAAGACTCATTGAAATTCACGACAGGAAATTTATTAAATAGGCAAGTAATCCAATGAATTACCAGGCAGGTCGTGTAAACCCTGTGAGGCTGTAACTTGGCGCACAGAGGCGCACACCCTGCCGGGGCCCGCGGGGCCCAGCCGCAGTCGCAGCCCGGGGAGTGAGCAGGACAGGGGGGTGGCCGAGGACAGAGAGGGGACATGTCACAGGTGCCACATTTGCTGGGTGGGGCCGGGGGTGGGGCGAGGGCTCAGGGAGAGGTGGAGTCTGGGAGTAGAAAGAGCTGCAAGGGTTGTCCTTGTTTTGGGATGGCAGGAACACGCCCCCAGGGCCATGCTGGGTCAGGGGACAGGCCCAGGCTCTGGGCGGGGACTGGGCTGGAGTCCTGACTCTGCCCCATTAACGCACACCTTGGCCCATTTCTCACTGCGTCTGCAGTCTGCACCCCAACTCCTCATCTCTGTAATGAGAAGAGTGACACGCCTGTGACCCAGGGCAGGCACCCGGGGCGGTCACAAGGATGAGGGGCAGTCAGGCACAGGACCCACATGCGACACCTCGTCCCACGTCACGGCTGCCTGTGCTGTGACCACGTGGAGGGCTTGCGCATCACTCCTGCCGTGACCTCAGAAGGACACCCCCCTCCCCGCTGCTGCGCCTCCGCGGCTCCTCAGTCCAGGGTGGAGCCCCTGCCTCCGTGAAGGCCCCCAACTGCCCCTCGTCCCCGAGGAAAAGTCAATCCCTGCTGTTCCTGCCGTCAGCAGGACGTCCGTTCATGCCGCCACCCCGCCACCCATTCTCAGAGCCCACCCTCTGCAAGGAAGCCCTGCCCTTCTGCCCCAGAGAGAGGTCCTTGGTGACCCCCACACAAGAGCAGGAGCCGGGGTGGGCGTCCTGGGAGCCTCACAGCCCGGAGCCATTGAGGGGGCTGACACCGGTCTGAGGACACCCAGGGGCTCCTGGCTCCACACAGCAGCTGGAGACGGTAACGGCCGCCCGCAGGAAGCCAGGTGGAAGGAGAGGGCAGGAGTACGTAAAACAGCAGACTGCGAGTGAACCCAGCGAAGTTCCCAGACTCGAGGTCTCCCAGCACGTGTGGGCGGGCGGGGGGTGGGTGCGGGGCAGGGGGGTCTTGTGGCTTGTGTGGGTCTTTGTCATCCTTATTTTCAACAGCAGGGCCAGCACGCATTCTAGTAGGGCCCGCAGGCAAGGACAGGTTGCTCATGGTTAAATGGTTAAAAATAAATGGAAGAAATAAAAAGACTATTTTGTGAAAATTTATGTGAAACTCAAACGCCAGGGTCTGTGAAGGAGGTGTGGGTGGAGGCGGGCCCTCCGGCTCACGCCCAGTCGACAGCGCGCTCCTGCTACAGCGGACGCGTCTGGTGCCAGTGTGACGGGCCACCTCCCTGGACACCTAGAGGGCTCACTCTCTGGCTCTCACGGGAAAGTTCTGGTGGTCCCCGTCCTGACCCGTGTCTCAGTCCCACCCCTGACGCAGCAGGGCCTCAGGGCACACGGGGTGCTCTCCCCCCTCCTTCTGTGAGACTCAAGCGGACCCCCCCACGCCAGTCACCAGTCCCAAGGAAAGACAAAACAGAAGCAGACACGAGGTCCTGCATCTAAAAACACAAAGGAATGAAAACCTGGAACGAGAAATGCTCTTTCTGAAATGGAACCTGCAGCAGGACCGCCCGCCCCCAGTGCCCAGCACGGGCCCCTGGGCCGTGACACACACTGCACGTCTCGGGGGCTGCTTTCAGGAGTTAAAACACCCCTCTGCACACTCACTGAAACACCCAGCTTTTAGCCAGAAGTATGATAAAAAAAATTGTTATTTTTTACTCCGATAGAATTGGAATAAAAAGGGAGGCTTGAGGCAGTGCAAATTTGGAGCCCACGGTCCTGGTGGGAGTCTGAGGACAGGGGCCACAGGGCGAACTGGTGGCGGGCAGGGTGCCCTCCCACTACACCTGGGTCCACGGAGCGTGGACAGTTTTATCACACGTTCTGGGAAGAGGAAGAATGCGGTTGAGTACAGTAAACACACAGATCTGTCCACCGTGTGCACGACCGGGACTGCCCTCAGCCCAGCCAGGTGCCTCCGCCTCCCTCCCCCATCGTTTCTGACCCTGCGAGTCCACAGGGCTGCGGGTAGCCGGCCACTGGACACCGTGGTGGTTGCCTGGAAGCTGTGACTGGAAACACATCTCCTCCCCCACCGACAGCACGCAGGCTCCGGGACTTACCGGTTTCTCGTCACCTGGTACCACGTGTGGTTGTCGCCTCTCTCCGGACTCCAGGTGCACGTGAAGTTTCTCCTGTAGTAGTAGACGCAGGAGATGTTCTCGGGCTTCGCCGGCAGAGCTACACACACACACACACACACAAACACAGCGACGTCAGCGCCCAGTGAACTTCGGGAGCGTCGCGCATCTCGATGAGAACAGGCCGGTCCCACGCTGGGTTTGTGGGCGCGTGGCCGGGCGCAGCAGCAGCTCCTCCCAGTGGGGACCGAGGACAGGACCCAGCCCCAAAATCGTATTTAAACACCAGGCGGAGCAAAGCAGCGAATGACGGAGCCACTCCGGATAACCGGGCAATGGGCGAGGAGGAGGAGGAAGGGCGTGAAAATGTCGAGCCTCCCCGTACCCCAGCCTCGAACAGCACCAGGCCCCCCGGACGAGCGTGTGACACAGAGGACGCCTCTGAGACGCCTGCGGCCGTGGGGTCCTGTCTCAGCCACCTCCCTCCTCGCAGCCCCCACCCCCCCACACCCAGGAGCACCCACCCCTCCCCGGGGGAGCAGAAGCTCCCTCAGCACCGGGATCTGCACCCTGCACACGCCCGGAGGCAGAAACCCGGGGCGTGTGACCTTGAACCAGAAGGTGCTTCCGTCTTCACGTCCCTCTAATCTGCCACTAACACCTGCCGTGTCCTCCGCTCGTGAGCGTGGTCACCCGCTCACGGCGACGGCCCTCCTTGTGCCTCTGCTGCCGTGTGTGTCGGCTGTCGTCCCGTGACACGCACGTGTGGGGGAGGGACACCTTGACCTATCAAACGCTCTCGTCACCGTCCCTAACGACTGTGACGACCAGGTCTCCTTCGCTGCTGCGTCAAAGAGGAGGCACGTATGTCACCAGGCCACGAATCGCCCCCCGTATTACACGTCTGGTCAGGTCCGTTCTCTGCACCCCCCGCCCCGAGTCCGTGGGGTCACCGCCCACACACGCACGGGCACACGGGTAAGAGCGGGGGGCAGTTCCAGACTGAGGACAGCGTGCCACTCTGAGGCTCGAACCCACACCTGTCTGAGCCCCGGCAAGGCCGTGGCCTTAGGACGCAGGAGTTCTTAAGAGGAGGAGGAGGAGACAACTGCTGCCAGCAGAGCGAAGCCCAGCGTTCCCAGGAAGGCAGCCCCCACCGGAGAAGAGGTGGGGAAAGGCCCCCGCGTCCAGCAAGGTGAGTCCTGGGGCGGGTCGCGGGCAGGGCAGGCGAGTGTCACAGGGCTCTCCTGGGTCCGGGGCCGGGGAGGGGAGCATGAGCACGGCTGGGCTGGCCGGCTGGGCTGGCCCGGCTGGGGCTCCCGCACAGCGGGACTTCAGGGCGGGGAGTTCGGGAGTCAGACGACAAACCGACGCCCAGGCAGAGCCGCTGTCCCTCGGGGGACGGCCAGGGGCCAGAGGGCAGCAGAGAGTCCAGAGAAGGGCGAGGGCAACACAGGACCCCCACAGACAGATTCGGGGGCCCCAGCCGATTCTGGGAAGTCACACAAACCCGCCCTGGACCCAGACAGCATCTCGGGCAGCGGTGGGGGGGCGGAGAGCGGTCACTCACCCCACAGAGACTGAATCAGGGGGAGACCCGGTGAGCAAGAAGAACCGCGACGACACTGAGGAACGGAAGTGCCACCTGCCCCTCACCTCCTCAGCCCTGCCTGGCTTCCCGGAGGTGGGGACCCTCTGAAACTCCTCGGCTGGGTCTCGGAGGAGAAGGACGTCCCGTGTCCTCTGCACGGCCAACCGGGGCCGTGCACGTCTCGGCTCTGCCCCAGGAGGCAGGGCCCTGCGCCAGGAAGACGGAGGCACAGCGTCCCCGAGCGGCGGCTGGGTGTCGAGTTCGGGTGCAGTGGCCGGACAGAATGAGGGCGCGTAAGAGCCAGCCCACCCCCCCCCGCCCCCCGTGCTGCCCGCCCAGCCTCCCCACGCGTCTCGACTCGGTCCCACGCCAGTTGAAAAGGGACGACCGAAGGCTACATCCACCCCACCCACGCGTCCATCCTCCCCCCCCACCCCCAAACACTCCCGTCACCACACTCCTGCGCTTCCAGAAAGGGCTGCTCCCCCCCACCCCCCGTGTGCAAAAAGAAGGGGAAACGTCCGTGAGCTTTTCCCGGAGGAAGACGGGGGGGGGGGGGCATGTCCCTGCCTGTCAGAGAGGCCCCCACAGGCGAGAGGGAAGCTGTCCCGAGTGAGACGGTGCCCACCCTCCTTCCCCTTCCTCCCTGGGCCCACGGCTGTTCTAAAGTCAGCGCTCTAAAAAGCATCCTGAAACCGAAGAGCAAGTCTGAGCAGAGGCCAGGGAAGAATGTTCTACAAGGGAAGCCAGGTGCACACGGGAGCCAGTTATGCAGGAGACGGCGTGAGCACGGGCGGTGAGGGGACGGAGACGGGGACGGAACAGGACGGCTGAGGGAGCCGGCGAGTGGTGGGAGCCACAGGGCCCGAGGCTGGGACCCGAGGGGGGTCACGGGGTGACTGCGGGTGCTGAGCTGGCCAGGAGGGGCTCCCTGGGCGGAGCCCCGGGGGGAGGAGGGGCCGGCCAGGGCGGAGGCCTGAGGAGCATTCTCATCACCTCGGGGTCCTGGATGCCCCTGTGGCGACCCCCGATTTCTACACACTGCGCACTGGACCGCACCCACAAATCCACGCGTCCGAGCCCCAGCCCCCAGGGGCCTCGGGTGGCTGGAGGTGGACACGGGGCCCGTCGGGGGTGTCAGTCAAAACGCCCACCCCTTCGACTGGCGGCCTTCCGGGGAGAGGAGGCTGGGACACGCGGAGGGAGGACCCTCTAAAGCAGCAGCCGGACAGAGGTCACCAGCGAGCGGAGGAGAGAGATGGCGGAGGAGCCGGCCCCGCAAACACCTTGACCTTGGCCTGGCAGCCTCCACAGCGGTGAGGACAGAACTTCCGCTGCTGACCGCCCCCGGCCTGGGGCGTCCACATCAGCAGCCCCAACAGGCTCTGGGCCACCCTCCCTGCGCCCCAGCCCACCCCCCTCGGGCCTGGAAGAAACTCTTCACCATCCGGGGGGTGGGGTGAATCTCAGCTCTGCGGGCACGGTCTTGAGCTGGACCACAGTACATGCGTGGTGGGGGGGGAGGCGGGGGGGTCATCATTTTCCTTTATATTCTTGGGATGAATGCAAATACGGGGAATTGACGTGTTTTTGTTTCTCTGTGTGTTCTATGCGGGATCACTCCACTTCACACAGACACGACTGAAACAAGCCCTGATCTTCCCCTAAAGCAGTGGACCTTTTGGGGGGGGCGGTCATCAGCTGGGCCGTCCTGCCGAACCCGCACCCGCACAAACTCGGGGCGCCCGCAGATGCCCCGCTGCCCCGTTGCCGGTGCCCCCCATCCAGGCACCCCTCTGCTCTCGAGAGAACAATTCCCGTCCGAAGAAGATCAGACCCGTGAGCCGCGGGGGCCAACCTACCTGCCCCGGTGGGTCTGCAGAGGAGGGGCAGCAGCCACAGTGCCCAGGCCCACATGGTCCCCGCGGACGCCGGCAGGCCGGGGAGGGACCTGGAAAGGTCGGGGGTCAGCAGTCCGCCGGCTCCTCTCTCTCTCCGACAGCTCTGTTTGCAGGGACGCACGGAGGCCGAGGGCTCTGAGGGTTAGGTTCGAGCCCTCCGTTTTTTCATCTATTCTTGGCAGCCACCTCGCAGACCTGCTGTAACTACCCGCCAGCCCCGGCTGACACCTCACCTCGTCCACACTTTGGCCGCCGTGCGGCGCGGCAGGCGCACCGGTCGCCGGAACACGCTCCGGAGAGGAAGCGCTGGGGGTTCCCGGCGCTGCGCCCACCCTCGGGCACCGCCTGGCCCCCGCACCCCGCCCCACGCCCCCCCTTCCTGAAAGCACCGTGGTGTTTCATTTCTCCACCTTCTGCGCTGGTGGTTCCTCCTGCCTGGGAGACCCTCCCTCTCCCCCATCCCGGCAAGTTACCCCCCTTTCCAGAGCCACCCCACAGCCAGCCTCCCCCGACCACGCTCCCTGGGCTCCCCCGAGGCACTGGCCAGCCCGGCCCGGGCCCCTCCTCAGTCCCCGCCGTCCGGGCCGCAGGGCGGGCACGCCTGCGGAATGGCTCCGAGCGGCGTACCTGCCGTACCTGTCGCCTCCTCCGCGGAGGTGGCTCCTCACGGGCGGAAGACTGGGGCTGGTCCTCTCGGAAGCCTTCCCACTGACGCGGCGCCTGGTGCGAGGAAGACGTCCCGCGTTGTCTGTGGGTGAAGTAGGGCAGCACACTGCTGCCCCCCTCACCCTGGGGAGTCGGGGGGGGGAGCAGCGAAGGGCACCCCCCGCCCCCCAGGCATCACAGGAGGCAGAGGGCCCGCAGTCTCCCGGCAGCCCAGCTGAGACCCCTCACTCCGCGAAAACGCCTGCCCGGCGAGAACCTGGCAACCAGAGCGGCATCTCCGGCCACAGGGGCCGCGAGCTCCGACCTGCAGACGGCGTGTCCGCTTCCCAGCGAAGAGCGAGCGTGCTCTTTGAAAACAAACTGTTCCCCGAGTGGCTCTGCTGAGCACTCACTGTTCAGAACTGTTTGTCTTCACCCTCCGTCTCGCAGCCAGCAGGCGAGCCCGCACAGGCCCTGCAGGCCCCCAGGGGGGAGGGCGGCTGACCAGGACCGGGGCCGTGGCCGTGGCTGGGGAGACGGACACCCAGGGTCTCGGGCGAGCGGCTGCGAGAACACGTCTAGGCACCAAAGCTACGGTGGGAGTCTGTGACGACGGGCTGTGCACACGCTTTAAATGTTCCGATATTAAATATTGAGAGGAAGAATAGCATATAAAATATTTTTAATTGGTGGTAATGAGTGCTTGGCTCCTTTACAATGAGATTACTCACCAATCATTCGTGAAATTAAAAAAACCCCTCGGGATCAATTTCACCGAGAGGCAGGGCGGGAAGGCTGCGGCGGCTGACAGCCGGCGCCGGAGACGGCCCCACCCCGCCGCCCCGGCGTTCTCACGAATTCTCCCCGGCTTTCGCCTGCTCGCGGGCGCCCGGTGCCAGCTGGCCACTCGTGCGGTGCTTGGGCTGAACAGCAGCCTGTGCCTCTGCCTGCCTTCCAGGTCCCTGGTCTTGAACAACGAGAGGGGGCCGGAGGCTGGGGGACGCAGCCGGCAGGGTGAGGCGCTGCGCCCCGGGCCTCGGGGATCCGAGTTGGGGGGGGGGGGTGGAGAGGCACTGACCCACCTGCAGAGACACACACGCCCAGAGGGGGCCCCGAGCGCCCAAGGGGACGGAGGACCCGGCCAGCGATGCTGAGAGTCTTGGCGTGCTGTCCCTGCCTCCCACGTCCTGTCTCAGGAGGCCGAGGCGCGAGAACGGAGTGCGGCTGTGGTGCTCGCCAGCCAGGCCCGGTCACACCCCCGCCCCCGACCTCCCCGCCCCCCGCGGCTGTCCTTCGAGGTTCAGGAATTCCCACCCAGCACTGCGTCCTGGACGCCAAGGAGTTCCATCTGCCGTCACTTGCACAGAGCCGTGCCACGGGGCGGGGCTCCCCTCGGGCGGGCCCTGCGTTCCCCCACACACGCCGGCGCTCACTGCGCTCCTGTGTGCTGGCGGCCTGTGGGCCGGGAACCAGCCGCCCAGCCGCCCGCGGCTCGCAGACCAGGGGGAGCCGGTCCCGAGCCCCACGCCCGTCGACCCGGCCCAGGGGGCCCGGGTCACACTCTCCTTCAAGGGCAGAGCCGTGACGACGGCAGCGGCCTGCTGTCCGCCGAGCACTTCCATGCCTGCGTGAGCCGCGTCGCCGCCGAGACCAGCGAGGCAGGTTTTCAGGGGACCTCCCGGCGTTGCCGCTCTTACGTGGAGAACAGCCCAGCGCCGGCCAGGTCGGCCCAGGGACGGACGGCCTCGCTCTTTCCGGACGAGGCGGCGGATGGCGTGCCCAGCCCCAGGGGACACTCGGGGCCGTCGCCCAGCGACCAGCGCTACCGAGACCGCGCCGTGTGCCTGACAGCCGCCGAGCGTGGGCCTCAGGAGCCCCCCCCCCCTTAGGAGAAACCCCGGAGCCACGGTGCTGGTCCGTCTGAGACGCACGCGGACCCTGAGGGACTGCGGGGCACTCCCGATGCCGGCAGAACGCTCTGTGGCCAGCACGTCCCAGGCATCTTTAAAAGCCGCCGTCAGCTACGTTCGGTCTCGGAGCCTGTGCCCCTGGGAGGCGCGGGCTGCCCCGCGCGGAGACCGCTGGGAGATGGCCGGCGGCGGGGCCGGCAAAACGCAGTCCCGAGTCTACAGGACGCCAGTGACATCACACAAATCGTTCCTGTCCTTCCAAAAACCCTGAAGTGTTTGTTGGCTCAGCAGTGGTATGTGCAGCCAGTCCAGAAACCATATAGGTTTCACGTGGTGGAGCTGGGATTTGAACCCCTGACTGTCTTATCCCAGAGCCTGGACTCTGCCCACCCAAATCAAGCAGTAGCTGTGAGTGGTTTTCCGCCCCTCAGCCCCCCGACACCAAACTCCAGGACACACGCAGGTTCTCCTCGGACTCTCCTGGGTCTAATTTTCTCCAGCCTCCAGTGTCCAGGCAGAACAAATGCACTTTGTTCATGTGCCCCAGCCCCTCGCCTCTGTCCCCTGTGAGCCCCCAGCCCGACCCCGGCACTTTGAAACACCAGAGCCTGGGTGCCTGGGAGCCTGGCTACCCAAAGCCTGGGTGCCTCGTGGCCGCCCCCACCCGTCTGCCCGGGCCTAGCTCGTGCGGTGAGTTCCCACCCCCGCTCGCCTGCGAGGAGCAGGAAAGACACCCGCGACGTCGGAGGAGGAGGAGAGGCCTCACCCACGGGGTTGCGCCCTCGGACTCCCGTGCGTGGCTGAGTGTGGCGCTCACCTGCTCACCGGCCCCAGGTGTCCCGCCGGTGCCCAGGTGCTGCGTCCCCTACCGCAGGAGCCAGCCCCGGAGGGTCATCTGGAGTCCTGTGCGCGGGCAGACAAGTGTGAGTCTCTCCTCGCCGGCTGCCCCGGGATTTTCCATCGCTTTTAAGCCCAGCCCAGGCCCGACGCCACTGCACCCACTCATGCCGGGAAGTGCAGGGCATTGCGGTCAGCGTGAAAAGCCCGGCGCTGCCCTGGGACCACTCCAGCGCCCGGGGCGAGGCCGCCCGGCAGCGGCGTAAGTGATGGAAGGGAGGCACCCCTTCCGGAAGCCCTCGCAGATGGGGGGCAGGGGGGGCTCGGACAGCGCGTCCCCTCACCTCGAGAAAGGAGCCACGTGATCTCGTGATTGTCTTTACCAAAGGAGAAGCCGAGGAAAGGACTTAATAGCAGCTGACTCAGAAAAGAGCTTTATAATTCTTATTTACGTCCACGGGGAAGCACGCTGCACCCAGAGGCGGGGGCCCCAGCTCAGCCACCGAGGCAGCAGGTTACGCTGACCGTTCACAACAGCGAGGGACGCTGGCAGCCCTTACCGTGAGTCCGGCGGAGCGCTAGGTCCTCGCGATGAGACCATCCGGTCTTCACAGCGGTCCCCCGGGAACACACTTACCTACAGGCGAATAGTTCCCACATCCGCAGGTAACATGTTCATCCCCACTCTACAGACGGGGAAACCGAGGCCACGCCGCGGAGCAAGTCGTCCGCCGCACAGGGAACGGAACCCAGGCGGCCTGGCCCTCGGTTTCGGCTGCGCAAACATCTAAGGCTTCGATCAGACCGTCTCCGGGACGGCTTCGAGCACGGCGGCTCTACGCCCTTCTGTTACTGACGGAGCCACAGTCGAGAGACCGAGGACGAGACTGGGGCAGGAAAGAAACCCAGCCTAACCCTGAGCCTCCCCAGCCTCCTGCGTCTCGTCGGCGACACGGGGCAGCCACTGCAGGAAGGAGCCGCCTCCTCGCGCCAAGGAGACGCGCAAGGAGGACTCGGGAAGGGCCGCGGCCGGGGGTCCGGCGTGGGGAAGTGGGGAAGGGCTGCGGCCGGCTCAGCCCAGGCCAACGCTCGTCTGTCTGCTGCGCCAGAAGAAAGTGCTGGGCCCGACCGACTGGGGTGCCGGGTGTGCTTCTAGCTCTGGGCAGCCGAGTGAGCCAAGAGTCATAACTCAGCGCGCCACATGGCAGGGGCTGCGGGTGCTGACGTGCAGGCAGCCGGAGAATCTCGGGGAACTCTGGCTGCCGAGGCAACCTCCCGGGTCTGGAAACGGGGAGGACTTCCCCCAGCAGGGAGCCGAGTCAGTGCCAGGTGGCGGGGCTGCCCGGGCCAGGGGAGCAGTCTTGCCTGGGGCAAGGCCAAGGCCACACAGGGGACCCTCTGTGGGGGCGCAGTGGGGCCCCCAGCTGTGTCCCTGCACCCCATCCT
This sequence comes from Phyllostomus hastatus, assembly GCF_019186645.2. Classification (NCBI taxonomy): domain Eukaryota; kingdom Metazoa; phylum Chordata; class Mammalia; order Chiroptera; family Phyllostomidae; genus Phyllostomus; species Phyllostomus hastatus. Next base: position 1,090,866 of record NW_025333854.1, read on the forward strand.
CAGAAGCCACGGGAAGCCAGGCTGACCCAGCTCCTCTTCCAGGAGGCCCCCCACGACCTGTGCCCCTGGGGGGCGCAGCGGGGCTCCTTAGAAAACAACACACGCCCCACCCGGCCGACTGCTGACCCGCCCTGTCTCCGCGATCTCGGTCCCCAGTCACAGCTGCACTGCCCCCTTCAAAGGCCACCGCCGTGGTCCACCCAGGGGGTCCAGGGGTTCCGGCAGCTTTCCAGGCCCGGCCTGCCTCCTGAGCAGGGCCTGTGCCCAGCTGCCACCGCCTCCGGGAGGACACCGTGATTCCGGGAGGACCTGACCGACTGTGTCCGCCTTGGTGACCTGGCCGCCTGGGCTCCAAGTGAGGCCCCCCGGCGGGTGGCGTCCAGGAGACGACGTTTAAGGGGCGAGTGCGGGACTTTAGGGGCTTTGCCGAGGGCGCGGAGGCCGCAGAAGTCAGCAAGCCCTCCGACGAGACAACGGACGGACGGCTTTCCGGGTGGGGGGGGCAGCGAGAGGGGGCTACCAAGGAGCCCCCAGAGGGGGCGCCCGGGGAACCGACACTCCAGGGCTTGGAACTGGAACGGGGACGCGAGGCTGAGGAAGAGGCGCGAGGAAAGGAAACCGGAAGGCAGGAGAAAGCAGCAGCACCCCAAGAAAATTCAGCGCAGGGTTTCGCAGACGCGTGGGCCGGCCTCGGCCGGGAGCCCAGCCCCGGGAGGTTCCCACACACAGGGAGACACGTCCGCTCCCCACTCACGACGGGGAAGGGGAGCGAGCCACGCCGACCCGCCGGACACGCTCCTCAGAGGGGTGAGGCCCCCGGGGGGGACGAGCCCCGGGCCGGCCCTGGTGGGGGGGGCCTTCCGGAAGGCGACAGCTCCCCGAGTGTGGGGGCCCCCCGAGCCCCTCCCAGCGGGACAGGATGTGGAGGCGGGGACCATGGCCCCGGTGGTCCCCACGACCGGTGGGCCTCGGCTGCTGTGTGCATCTGTGTCTCCGTTTCTAACACAAAGAAGTTTAAAAAGTAAAAAAAAAAAAAAATTACAGAGTAAGAATATAAAGAAAGAAGATACTTTTGTGCAGCTGTCCAAGGTTTTGAGTTTTAAGCCCTGTTACTGCAGGAGACTCAAAGAGCGTCAGTGACTGCACAAAGTAAGAAGCGCATGGGAAGCTGAGGCGGGGGCGTCGCTGAGGGAAGAGGAAGGGGGTCTTCTCTCGGGTGAGTCCCGAGCGGACAGGGTCCCCGGGGTCTGCGTCGTGAGCGGCCCCGTCCTCCGCCCTCGGCCCCTCGGGCCTCAGCCCCGACGCCCCAGAGCCGCCGGCAGCCCCCCGCGAGGGCACACCAGGCCCGTCTTCCCGACCGAGTTCTCGCTGGGAAGAACCTTTTCCCTAAAGGGTTGTATCCCTGTCCATCCAGTGCTAGAGAGGCGGGGAGGGAGGGAGGGAGGGGGAGGGAGGGGAGAGACGTCGGTTGATGCGAGAGAGACACGTCTGCTGGCAGCCTCCCACAGGCACCCCGACGGGGACAGACCAGCCACCCGGGCACCAGACCGGGGACTGGACCTTGGCTCCAGGGGACGACGCCCCACCCCCCCACGAGCCACACCCCTCAGGGCTCCACGGCCCCTTCCCTACGTCCAGACCCACGAACCCTCCCCCGCCCCATGGGGAAGGGGCCCCCAGCGCTGGGCACAGAAGGTGCCTCGGGCGGGGGGGGGGGGCTGCGGCCCGGAGCGACAGGCCGGACCACAGGGCCCGGTGGGGGGCAGGCTGCCCGCCGTGGTCTGCGGCGTTGGCTCAGTGACGAAACTGTCTGCGGGGGCATCTCTCCAGTCGTGCCCCCGCGGGTGACAGCACACTCGAACAGAGCGACACTGAGGCCGGAGGGAAGAGACCCACCAACACAGACGGGAGTCAGGCCTGCGCTCTGCTCTGCGGGAACAGGGCGGGGGCGGCGGGGGCCCGTCCAGGGGGCGTGCGTGCGTGCGGGGCCCGGGGTGTGTGCTGACGGGGAGAGGCGAGCAGAGGCGTCGGGGAACCGGAGGAGCCGCTGGCCCCGCCCTGGGCGGGGACGTGACTAAGACACGTCTCAGCAGGGCACAAGCGCATTGTCCCAGGGAGAGGGGACGACGTTCCTCGTAGAAGCCTGTCAGAGCCCGACACCCCGGGCCTGGCGGCTGGTTGCGCCAGGTCGGACACCGGGGAAGAAAGGAGGGGAACGAGCCAGCGACTGAGCTAAGAACAGCGCAGAGCCGAGGGGACAGTCCACGTGACGGCAGGCAGGTCGGTCCCCACCCCCACCGGTGCCGCGGGGACGAGGGGCCCCTGGTGCGCCCCCCACGGCGGGTGTGTGGACCCCCACGAACGTCTCTCTGCGGCACCCACTGTGGCTGTGGCTGCATCTGCTCCAGGCCACCAAACGGGCCCAGGGCCGACACAGGAGCTCGGGAGGGACCGGTTTCGGGACAATGCGACAGGTGTGAACACAGTGGAAACCACGGACCATGAGTCATCTCTGCGTGTACGCTGACCAGGACACGGGCAGTGACTGCTGGGAAAGTTTGGCAACACAAAGGCTTTCTGGCCCTGGCGGGTGTGGCTCAGTGGGTTGAGTGCGGGCCTGCAAACCACAGGGTCACCAGTTCAATTCCCAGTCAGGGCACAGGCCTGGGTCGCGGGCCAGGCCCCCAGTAGGGGGCGTGCGAGAGGCAGCCACACATGGCTGTTTCTCTCCCTCTTTCTATCTCCCTCTCCTTCTCTAAAAAATAAAATAAATAAAATCTTTAAAAAACAAACAAAAAAGCTTTCAGAATAAAAAGCAAACCATGTTCTTTTACCATCGAGCATGTCGAGGGTTTCAGCCCCGGGTGGTTTTCCAGTCGTGGGAGGGAACGGAAACGGAGAGAGTGGGGGGCGGTGGAGACAGGATGGCCCCGCCCCCTGAGCGCCCCCGGGGGCGGGGCCGGTCTCGGGGTCCCACATGCCCGCTCGGCGGGACCCCTGCGGTCTCTGCGCATCCGCAGCGCCCCCTCCGTGCCGGCATGGCGAGAGGCCCTGCGCTGTGACCGTGACGGTGACCGTGACCGTGGCGGTCTCGGTCGTGCCGGCTCTGGGCTCACCGCGGGGCGGATGGAGAAGTGGACCGCCACGCCCCCAGGAGACACGCGGGAGGGAGGGCCGCAGGGGCGCCGCCCCGCGCCCAGGACCTCGGGAGACGGCTGCACGCGGCGGGAGCACGCAGAGTTGCCGCCGCCGCCGCAGCAGCAGCAGCAGCAGCGCCGTCCCACGCCCCCAGCCCAGCCCCCACTCCCTTCCAGCCCGCGGGGCCCAGGTATCTGCAGGCGCCTTGTGCTCAGGGCTCCCTCCAGCTCCACGGGGAGACACCCCCACCTGGGGTGACCACTGACCCCGCAGCAGGTGGCCCATTCCTGGGGGCGGGGAGGGGGCAGCGTCTCTGGGGAGCTCGGCTCGGACTCCGCACAGTCCACGGTGGCAGCCGGCGAGGGAAGGCCCCACCGCCGCCCCCACCCGGCCGCCCTGCCGCCAACAGGGGGCGCCCGGCCGAGCTGCTGCGCGGACTCACACCCCACCAGGCCGTCTGCACTCGCCCGGGGACGCGGGGCGTCTGAGCAGTGCGTCCGCGGGCCCTCCCACGCGCGTGCTGGGGGGGGGGGGCGGGGGCAGCGGAGGCAGCGCCGGCTGCTCCGCACTGAGCCCTGTGGGGGGGCCTCGCCAGCCCCGGGGACGGCGCAGCGCACCGACCGCTCAGCGCACCGCAACCCCGCGTCGGCTGGGGACACGCGGGGCCCCAACGAGAAAGGGTTCGGGGGAGGAGGCCCCGGGCGGCCCCGGGGCTGCGGAAGGCTTTGTGCCCGGGCCTGCCCTGACCTGGCAACGCCCCCGGGTGGTGAGCGGAGAACGTTCCCGTTCTGGGGGGGAGGGGGGACCAGGGGTCCTTGTCCCGCACCGAGAACTTTCTGCAGGTGACGGTTTTGGTAAGCCAGGTGTGAGTGCCCCTGCAGCAGCAAAGTGCTTCCTCTTCAGAGAGACCTGCACTGGGATGCAGGGTTTGTCCGTGACTGCGACCTTGATTGCGTTCACTTCAGTTTGTTCCATCAGATCCAAACCCACGGATTCCGGAAAGGGCGGCCTGAACACAACAAAGGTTTCACTCTGCCCAGCTGTTCACTTGAACCAGCTCATTTATGAACCTCTCCCCCAACTCTGCACCCTTGAAAATGGGCGGGCTGCGCTGAGGCCCTCCTTGTTTCTTGAGCGTTTTCAGGGGGCTGGGGCGGAAGTCCCTGCCCTCCTCCGGGGACTTGACCACCCACCACAGCGCCCACTCGCCTCCCCTGCCCGTCAGCAGCCTCGGCCCCTGCGGCCACTGGGCCGGTGACACGCGGCCAGTGCACCTGAGCACCTTGGTTTGTTATTTCATGCAATTTCACCCGTCCAAACTTAAATGCAGAAGCTGAGCCTTGATCCAGCCATCGGAAAGCTTCCAAGCGAGTTCAGAACAGCCTGGGCATGGGGATGTCCCCCGGGGGTGTGAGCCGTAACTGGGGACACTCGCGTCTGTTTTGTACGCTGTAAACACCGACCCAGTGTCTCCAACGACAACGGCATCCTGTCCGAGACGCGAGGGGACTGTGAAACGGGCATGGGACCCTGAAGACCTGGCACAAGACCTGAGCGTGTTCTCACCCTGCATCCACGCTGAGGTGACATTCAGGACTCGCTGGTGACAGGTGGGCCGCACTCGGGCCGCAGGGATGCCTGCTCCCGCAGGGACCCCGGGGCTCCGCCCCTCAGCTCACAGCGCCCACCCGTCCTTCCCTCGTCCTGGCACCCCAGGGCGGACACCGCTCTGGGCCTCCTCTCTCTTGCTGCTTGAGGGTCTGGGCGTGACAAGTCCATTATCTCGGGAGTGTCTCCTCCGTAGCTACAGGGAAAAGGTGGGGGGGAAACAGCTTTGCATTTCCCCACGGGCTGGGCCGTCGTAGAGGTCATTTCCTGATAAATCACTAAAAACTACTTATGCACTTTTTTAAGTTTTAAAGTCACAAAGTCCTGAAATATTAATGAAAGGCAAAGTGGCCTTATTACCTTTTCCCAAATTTCATTTATTTCACAAATACCCGCTCTTGGACAAAGCCATGCTGGGAAAAGCTTCCATGGAGCACTTTGAGCGGTGGCAGGGCGGGCCTGCACCGTCGTCACTGCCGGCACCTCCAGGGTCACTCTCCGAACCCCGGGGTGTGGCGCTGTCACGGGGAAGACGTCCTAGGACCCTCTGGGCGTGTCCCACGGACTGCGGGCTACTGGCGGGTGAGGACACGACCCTCAGCGTAACGAGGAAGCCCCCGGCCGGCCCTGGGAGGCCCGCTCCATCGCAGTGGCAGGGGCTGACCCCGGGGGCAGGGGCTGCAGCTTCTGGGGACCGTGGGGCCGCATATGACGGAGTCGCCCACAGTGGTGCGGGGCCCGTAGACGTCCCCACGGCCTCTCCTGCTCCCCCGCCCCCTTCCCTCCCTCTGTCCTGACGAAGAGAAGCGCAGAGACTTCGTGAGCCACGCGCCAGACTGCAGGGCCCCGCGCAGGAGAAGCCTGGAGTCCTGTGTCCTCCCGACCCGAGAGGCCGCCCGCCCACCAGCAACCCCCTCCCTGGACAGTCAGGCGAGCGAAAGACACGCTCCTAGCTCGCTGCTCAGCCACCGACGTGTGAAAGCGGCCGGTGCCACCCCGATAAGTAGAATCGGGGACCCAAAGGACTGTAATCTCACCCGAGGACAAACCCTTACATAACACTTGGTGTCGAGCTGTCCCCCCATTCCCCTGCTCTCCCTCTGGTCACCCCCCCCCCCACGGGCACTGTTTGCCAGACTGAGGCTGGGCAGATGTGGGAACAGGCTGAGAAAGAGAGAAACGGCCAATGGGCACGCAGAAAGACACGGGTTCAAAACACGGGTGATGAGGATGCTCTGAGGACTCGCTGGGCGCGGCAACAACACACAGGAGGACATGAAGGTCACGCTGAGAGAAACAAAGAAGAGTCTACAGGGAACCAGCAGTGGTGAAGATAAAGCCAAGATTCAAGTCAATGATTCGGAACACAAGGAAGGGAAAAGCATTCAGTCAGAACAGCAGGGAGAAAAAAGAATTTTTTTAAAAACGAGGAGAGGCTTAGGAACCCCTGGGACAACTTTAAATGTGCCAACATCCTAATCATAGGGGGGCCAGATGGAGAAGAGGAAGAGGAAGAGATTGAAAACTTAATTGAAAAAAATAATGAAAGAAATTTCCCTAATTTGGTGATGAAAATGGACATACAAGTCCAGGAAGCACAGAGAGTCCCAAACAAGTTGGACCCAAAGAGGACCACACTAACATACATCATAATTAATATGCTAAAGGTCAAAGATAAAGAGAATCTTAAAAGCAGCAAGAGAAAAGGAGACAGTCACCTACAAAAGAGTTCCCATAGGACTCTCAGCTGATTTCTCAAAAGAGACCTTGCAGGCAAGAAGGGGCTGGAAAGAAGTATTCCAGGTCATGGAAGGCAAGGACCTACATCCAAGATTGCTCTATCCAGCAAAGCTGTCATTTAGAAAGGGAGAGCAGATAAAGTGCTTCTCAGATAAGGTCAAGTTAAAGGGGTTCATCATCACCAAGCCCTGATTATGTGAAATGTTAAAGGGACTTACTAAGAAAAAGAAAATAAAAACTATGAACATTAAAAAGGCAATAAATTCACAACTATCAACAACTGACTCTAAAAAACAAACTAAGCAGACAACTAGGACAGGAACAGAATCACAGAAACACAGATCACACGGAGGGTTATCAGCAGGGGAGGGAATTGAATGGGGGGAGAGGTACAGGAAATAAGCAGCATAGATGGTAGGTGCAAAACAGACAGGGGAGGGTAAGAACAGTGTAGGAAACAGAGAAGCCAAAGAACTTATATGTACAACCCATGGGCGTGAACTAAAGAGGGTACGGCTGGAGAAGGCGGGTACTGGGCAGAGGGGGCAAAGAGGGAAAAATTGGGACAACTGCAATAGCACGATCAATAAAATATATTTTTAAAGAGCAATACGCAGCCCTGGCTGGTGTGGCTCAGTTGGTTGAGTGCTGGCCTGTGAACCGAAAGGGCACAGGTTCGATTCCCGGTCAGGGCACACGCCTGGGTTGCAGACTCTCTCCCGGGCTGGGGGCGTGCGAGAGGCAACCAATCGATGTTTCTCTCCCACATCAATGTTTCTTCCCCTCTCCTTCTCCTTCCCTCCCCTCTCCCTAAAAAGCAAAATCTTGAAAAGGAAAGCCACACAGGAAGGAGGGCCTGCCCTAGGACCCCGAGGACACAGAGCTCTGGCGCGGGCACGTGGCAGCGACCTGCGGCGGCACAACCTGGACTGTGGGCACTCTCGGAGCACGGGGGGCCGGCTGGGGAGCGGACGCGGAGGTCACAGACCTGGTGGTGGTGAGGGGTGCCCGCAGGTGAACTTGCTAAAGGGATCCCTTAAGGTCTGAGCCTTTCATTGGGGGCAAGTTTTATTTTAAAGGGGAAAATCGCACCGTCGGCCCTCCCAGAGCACAGCGCGAGGAAGAGGTGGGGCCGGGACCCCCGCGTAGGCCGGCCGAGCCTTCCCACCGCAGCAGAGCACGTCCGCCTCCTGGACACGCCCCCGCACCCCCCACCCCCCGAGAGGTCTCTCTGTTCCTGCCGGCTCACCCACACGCACTCCCCCTGCGTGTCATGCACGCCCCCCACGCCGCGATAAACCGCCACCGTTCCGGCCCCGAGCCACCCACGGCCCTGCTGCCCACGCCGGCGCCCACGCTGAGGCGCTGCAGCAGGGCCCGGCTGTTCCCAGGACGGACACGCAGCCGGGGAGGCACGCTGCCCGCCGCCGCCCGAGGCACTGGCCGCCCAGCGGACGTGGAGCTGGGGGGGGCCCATGGGCCCCCTCCCGGGCAGAGCGGGGCTGGGCAGCGCGGCCTCGGAACCGTGAGACCGCTGGACGCGGAGCCCAGTCAGACGCCGACGCGGTCAACACTCACAAGTGGTGACGACGACGCACGTGACGACCCCGCCGTGCGAGTGCCACCTCCGACGTGCTTCTCCGCCCGACGGCCGCGGGGAGAAAGCTCCACTCGGGCGACACCGGCCAGCGAGCCGGCGCCCAGCACTGCACGCGTGACACCTGCCCCGGTTGCGGGCGGACACGGGGAAAACCCGGTGGTCGTCTCCGGGGTTGGAGGTGAGCGGAGAGATCGCCGCCAGTCTGGCACCCCCCACGCCGACAGCGCAGCCCCTGCTGGGGGGGCGCACCGCCCGCCGCTCACGGAAAGGACCCCCCTCCTTACTCAGGGGCGTCTCCGCCTGCCCGCAGGGGCTCTTGAGCATTGTGGAGCGTGGTGGCTGCTGTAGGGTTTTAGTCTCCCCCCCCCCCGCCCAGGGAACCGCTTCCCGACCCTAAGACAAAGGTCACATTAAAACAGATACGTCCACCCCTTCGGGGTGAGTAGTGAGTTCATACACTCAGAAAGGGAAAAAAGGTGCTTTGTTCTGCATGGCGAAAGAGAGTCTCAAGGACAGGAGACTCCCAAGACCACCCCAGCGGGCGGAGGCGGATCTTCCCAGGAATTCTCGCTTGCAAAACCCCCATGGAGAGGGGGGGTGCCAGTACCTGCTCTGAAGGGGTGACAGTCTCCCCAGATGGCAGCGGAAGGGCAGGGACCCCCCCCCAGAGAGAGGATGGAGGCACTCACCTGGCCCCCTAGCCCCAGACCCAGTCCCCAGCGTGCCGGGGTCTGGGGCGCCGGTCTGCTTCCGCGTCCTCTCCGGCCAGACTCCAGGAGACCCAACCTTCTGCAGAGCTGGCTCCGTGGTCCGGGCTGGGCGGTGGGTCCGGGCTGGGGTCCAGAGATGCTGGTAAGTCCCGGGGGCTCTAGGTGAGCTGGAGTCTGTGACCGGTGGGACCCGAAGGGGGCAGGCACTGAGATTCTGACGGGGAGCCCAGGGCAGCCGGGTGCCTCACCTGGACGCCACCCACCTGGACGCCAACTGCGCAGCCCCAGCGGGCAGGGTCCTGGCCCCGGTCCCGGCTCCTGGCCGGCCAACCTCCCACCCGGTAGGGAGGGCTCCGCCGGGGCCCTGGTGGCTGTCGCTCAGCTGCAGCGGCTGCAACACGCGGTGGCAGGCGGGTCGGGGCGCGGGAACCAGCGGGCAGGGCCAGAAGCCGCCTCGGCGAGCCTCTCCCAGTGCTGGCGGCTCCCCGGGCACGGCCTGCGGCCAGCTGGCGCCCTCCTCGCTCCCTCCTGGCTGGCTGGGGAGAGGCGCTCGGGAGGAGGTTCCAGGCTGACTCCGAGGTGGCGGCGCTGGGCGGGGACCCGCCGCTCCCGTGCGCTCAGCTGCTGGCCGTGGTTCGCAGCCTCACGCTCGGGCCGGGGCTGACCTCCTCAACACGGGGCCCTCGACAGGTGCCCTCGACGGGTGCCCCTTGTGAGGAGCGCACAGCCGGTCTGCTCTGAGGCTGGGGAGCAGTGGACACGTCTGTGCGGGCAGGGCAGCGGGGAGGCTGAGGGATGGGCCCCGTGTGCGCGTCAGGGCCCGCCCCCACACCAGTCCCCCGCACACGCTCTGCCCCGCGTGGGACTCACGCTGGGCAACACGCAAGAGGAGCTCCCTCCTTCAACCCAGGCCAGGGCCTTTGACTCACTGGAATGTGAGGAATTTGGGGAAAGAACGCCCAGTTTTATTAGTCACTTCTCAGCCTGGGACTGCTTCTCGGGGGCAGGCCCCGGCGACCTTGGGGAGGGCAGCAGGAGCCGGGGCAGAGGGCACAGAAAGGGGACGGCCATTCAAGCTGGACTTGACCGCAGCCAGAGCCGGGCGCACACAGCACTTGCGTATCGAAGGCTGAGGCTTCCGACGCCACGCGGTGTGAACGAGTGGTTGCACAGGTTAAGTTCCAGGGACTAAATACAGTACCAGCGAAGCAGAAGACGCGCTATTAAGCAACCTTGAGGAAAAGAGGAAATAAGGCCAGTGTAAGCGCTAAAGACAGTAGGCGTGGGAGGTAAAAGTCCTACCAGAACACAAGCAAAGAGGCGGAAACAGAGGAACCGACGATGCAGACTGACTCTGCGGTTCTGCCACCTCACTGACAGTGGGGGGCCGAGACACCCGCTCAGGATGAAGCCTCAGACCTCTGCCGCCACCTGTGGGGACGAGGCTTCCGGGGCGCCCACCTGGAACCTGCGTGGGCCCCGCGGTGAAAAGGGCAGGTCTCCCCCTGGCGAGGAGAAAGGGCAGACGGGGCAGACAGACCCCAGGAAACACACTGCTCAGGAGGAGGACGGCCCGAGTGACACCGTCATCCCCCCCGGGAGCCGGGGGCGAGGCCGCGGCCTGGGGAGCGCGGTGAGGAAGGGGCGCTGGAGCGCCCGCCGGCCCCCCGGAGGGTCTCCGGGCTGGACGGGACCGTGGGCAGCACCGGCGGCCGCGGGCTCTGGGAGGGAGCGCACACGTGACCTCCGGGAACGGAGACGGGCCGCTGACAGCGTCGCAGTGACAGGACAGAAACCGGGGGAGGGTGGGGTGGGGTGGGGTGGGGTGGCTGTGGGCTCCCCTCCCCGCGCACACGCCCAACCGTGTCCTTGGACGCGACCAGTTGTCTCCAGGGCCTTGTCTTCCTCCCCGTCTGTGACCGTGCAGGGCGGCGGGCGCTGGCCGAGTCCACCGCAGGGACCACCCCAGGCTCACGCTGAGCGCCGCCCACTCCCACCGCGGACGTGTGTCGGCTACGTCTCCGTGAAGCCGGGGGGACGGAGCTCTCCGCCAGCCGGTGTGCGTTCTACCACCCGAGCCTCCCCTCGGGCGGTCCGTCCGCCCGTCCCCGTGCGCGTGTCTGTCGGTGCCCCCGCACGCCCGCACGCGTGAGCGGCACGCCGGCGCCCACGGTGGGCAGAGGCTGTGTGCGGTGTCTGCCGTCGACGCCTCGCTCTGTGAGACGACCACCCTTTCGTGACAGAACGACAAACCTGCTGTTTCCTTCGTGATTTCTGTCCTTTCAAGTTCACAAGCAGCTCTCACTCCCGGTTCACGGGTTCGACACGTAACCGTATTTTCTGCAGTTCCGTTTCACCTTATTGTAACCGGCACGGGGTTGCCTCTGACTGGGGTGCGAGGCAGGCGTCTAACCGGTCACCCAACAGCGTCTCCTGCGCACCCCACTGTCCGTGGGCGGCCGCCCCTCCCTGACCAGCCCCCGCGACGAGATGCGTCCGGGGGGCTTGCCGCTTTGGGTTTCCTTCTCAGCGAACAAGGACACGAACTCAGAACCGGCCGTTTCCGTCTCCCCAAGGCTCGCACCGCGCTGCTGCTGCTGCTGCGTCTGCGTCTGCAGGCCTGGGGTCACTGACCGAGCGGTCCACGGGCTCCACACGTCCCAGACGCGGTGAGTGTGAGACACAGACCGGTACGTGAGGGGGGCGCTGTCCTCACGCACCCCGGAAGGTGGGACGACGGACGGGGCACAGGGGGCGACGCTGCTCTCTGGGGGCGTGGCTGAGCGCAGAGACCAGTGTCCACCGTTCCGTGTGCGCACCGACGCGTGTTACTCACTACCCTCTGGTTCTCGCGAGACCGGTGCCCGCGCCGGTTCCGCAAACGGAACTCCAGGACGGACGGCTGGCCACTGGACGTGGAGCGGAGACGGCGAGCGGGCTGCGGCAGCGTGTGGGGGCGGGGCCCCCCCTCCAGGTGCGAGGGGAGCGGCGCCGGGTCAACGCAAACCTGCGTCGGCCGCCGAGTTCCGAGCCCCCGCTGCAGGCGCCGGCCACAGCCACCGCACGTCTGAGGGTCCGAAGCCGTGTCACCTGAGCGGCGAGCCTCCCGCGGTCCGCCTCAGGAGACCCCGCCCTCACGTCTCAGCGACCCGCCGCCACCTCGGGACCCTCCTCTCGAGTGCAAACGCGCCCACCCCGCCGCCCGCCCGCCCGCCGGAGGGCCGACACACACCGCACGCAGCATGGCCATGGCCGCGGCCGTGCCCGGAGCACGCAGTGGACACGTGGACACGAGACGCTTGGAAGGCTTTAATCCGCTCGGTCACCGCCGTCAGCACGGCGACCGCAACGCTGCAAGGTCGGCGTTTCACACAGCCGGTGGGCGGGGTCTGCACGGGTGGGGGTGGGAGCGGGACGCGGGGAGACGCGAGGCCGCAGGCTTCCCCTGGAACTCGGGGTCAGAGCCGCTTCCTCCTCCGTCGCCGAAGCTGCAGCGCCGGGCGGGCGTCCACGTCAGTCCCAGGACTCCTCCTCGGCCGGCGCGGGGGCTTGCGGGGGCGAGAAGCCCGCTGCGCCCAGGCCGCTCCTGCCCTGGTAACTCTGCGGGGGGCGGGGGGGGTGTAGGGAGAGAGGCCTTCGGTCAGCACCGACCGCCTGGAGCAAGGCCCAGAGCGGCCGGCAGAGTCCCAACAGCACAAAACATGCCCCAAAACCCACTTAGGCCACCAGTTCTGGCACACGGAGACGCGTCAAGCCCTGCGTGCCCACGGACGCGCACACGGGTGACTCGTGTGCTCGCGGTCCCCGCTCCCCGCACGCTGACGGCACAGGAGACAGACGTGCCGCTCGTCTCGCTGGTCCCCGGCCTCCGGCAGCAGTGCGGGCCGGAGGCCAAAACCAAGAACCCCTCCCGAGAGGGCAGAGGTTCCCGGGACAGGACTCCAAGTGGCAGCACGGAGGGGAAGAGAGGTCGTCTCAGCACTAATCCTGACGTTCACTCCTCCCCTTCACGGCCGAGAACAGGTGTGCACAGAGTGAAGTCACCTCCCAGGTGTGAAAGGACAGGCTCAGGTCAATGCTGAGGTTCCAGTTCCTCCCCAGTGCCGGGCGCACTCCCAAAGGGTGGCCAGCAGCCGAGTCCGGGACAGCCCGCCCCACCGACCTTTCTCGTGTCCACGGACGCGAACAGGCTTCCCCTGGGGCTCCCGCTGAAGCCGGGCACACAGCTGCTGTAGGCGATCTCCTCCAGCCACGCGGGGACGTCCTGCTGCGCCTGGGGACAGAGGGACGTCGGGTCGACCGCGCCGGACGGCCGCCCCGCCGGGACAGAGCGCTCTCCGGAACGCCCTCACGCGGGGCGCGTCCGCCTTCCGGGTGAAGAGCACCCCCCTTCGGTGGCACACACGCACGGACACGCGCCCACTCACGTCGGACAGCACTTTCACCAGCGGCTGCGCCAGGAGCCGGTCGGCCTCGGGGTCGAAGAAGGAGAGCGCCCGGCCGGTGTTGCCGCAGCGGCCGGTGCGCCCGATGCGGTGCACGTACTCGTCGATGGCCGACGGCAGGTCGAAGTTGATGACGTGCTGGACGTTCTCGATGTCCAGCCCCCGGGCGGCCACCGAAGTGGCGACGAGAACCGGGCACTTGCCGCAGCGGAAGTCTCCGAGCGCCTGCTCCCGCTCCCTCTGCTCCCGGTCCCTGCGCGGCGGGAGACTCGGGGTCGAGGACGCTCTTCGGGACCGTGAGGAGAAGCTCCGCGGCTCGACACGGACGTGCGATGACGCCGGCAAAAACAGCCACGGTTCGCACCAACGTCACCCTCCCAGACCGTGCAGGACACCAGTCCCCTGCAAGCCATCGTTGTATGTGACCCTCGGGACATGCTGAGCCGGAACCGCTGTCCCCGCTGGCACCTGAGGTGGCAGCCGACACACGCAGCCAATACACGAACTCAAGAGTGACAGGTGCCCCAGCTCACCTGTTAATGATCCGTGCAGTTCTGAGAAACACGACTGCTGGATTAGAAGGCTTTCTTAAACATACAGGTTTTTTTAAAGTATAATCTCTGAATTCTACATATTCACTGGTTAATATTTTGTATCTACTTAGGAAAGTACCAACAAAGTTGGGTTAACTGGATGCTTCTGAGCGCCCCAATGAAGTAGCTCCAGTCATCACAGAGGTCGGATTCGGCAAAGGAAAACCTCCGGCCCGAGGACCGGAGAACCCTCGGGGGGCTCGGCCGAGACGCCGGCCCTGCTCACGAGGAGGAGGAGGAGTTCGGGGCAGCACTTTGACTCGCCCGCCCCTGAGACACTGGTGGAGAACAGCAGTCTAGACGCTGAGAGCCCCGAGTTCCAATCCCAGGACGGCGTCGCGTCAGTCACACACGCCCGGGCTTCTGAACCAACGACAAGGAGGGGTCGCCGCTCTGCCGGAAAGTGAGAGGGGTCCACTCACCCGTGGATACTTGTCGTTGGTATTTTTTCTTGGCAAAGAAAAGTGGCAATGAAATCTGCTTTCTTCTTAGTTTCAACAAAGACCATCGTTCTCTCGTCGCCTGCGGGACAACGGAACGGCAATGAGCACTGGCACTGGAGCCAGAGGAGGGAGCAGTGGCGCAGGGGCAGGAGAGCGGCCCCACCCCCCGCACGCGGCCGGGCCGGCAGCTCTGGGGGCTCCCGCACTAGCTCCCCGGCGGAGGGGTGCCGGCCTTACAGAACAGAGAGAACCACTGGCTCCGTGCTCGAGGGGGTCAGGACACCAGCTCGCCCCTCGCCCGCGCCAGGCCCACACGGACGGGGGGACTCGGGGAAGCTAAGGGGCACCGCCTGCCCCTGCCCCCGCCCCCACAGTTCCAGACCGGCCTCGGGGTCCCTGCCCGCCCCCACCCCCCCCCCGTCTGTACATAAACCCCTCCTTGCTCTGCCTCCCCAGCTGGTCCGTTTGTTCACTCTGACCGGGCCGCCCGGGGCGTCTGTAACAGCAGCATCCGACCCAGGGCCCACGAACTCTGGGACGACAACTCTGGGGCACCTCCTAGTCCCGCTTTGTCTTAATTCACACCCTGTGTCCCCAGAGCACCTTACAGAGGGGGCAACGAGAGTTAAGTGGTGGCTGGTGGCCTCCTCCCGGACTCCTACTTAACGTGCTAACGATTATCTACTTGCTGACTGCAAAGCGTTCAGCTGGCGGCACCTCACGCAAGAGCCGGAGTGTCCCACGGGGGGGGGGGTGGGGGACACGCCCTGCAGAACGCTGAGAGGGGCAGTCATGGGCCCAGCGCAGGAGGCAGGGGACCCCGCTCCCCACCCACCCCCACCGCCCTGTCGTCGGCTTCCTCTACTCAGCAAACACGGGGGGGGGGGGGGAGGGCGGCGATCCCGTCCCAGGGGCGGGAAGTCCAGTGACGGTGCCAGGCCCCTGCCGGCCCTCCCGCGGGCACCCGGTCCTGCACCGGACAAGGGCAGCGGGGGGGGGGTCCCGGAGGGCCACTGGGGGCTGCGCAGGGACAGCAGCAGGAAGACCCGACAGCGAATCGCTCAGATGATGCCCGGGCGGAGGTCGTCTGCCAAGGCCCCAAGAGGCGGCGGGTGGGAAACTGCAGGGGCCCCGTGGGGCTCCCCCGCTCTGGGAGGGGGCGGGAGGGGGCGAGCAAGTGCGTCGGCTGCCGCAAGGCAGGGGCGGGCCTGGCGTGCGGGGACGGTGGCAGCACGGTGCGGCGGGAGCGGGGCGGGTGGGCACGGCGCGAGAGCGAGGCCAGGCCGGGGCCGGCGGCCACACTGCGTGCCATCGGCGCGGGCTCCGTCCCCCACTGCGTGTGGCCACTACGTTGGCACCCCCTGCAGACGACGAACAGACTAAATTATCAAGTGTCTTAAATTAAAGGGCTCAATTCTGACTACTTTGCAGAGATAAAACGGAGAAATAACTTACTGAGATACATACTCCTAAAATTCCAAGAAAATAAAGAAACTAAACACTTTGTACTAAAGTTATTTAAAAAATCCTTCCTACAGGAACTCAATTAGAAACATGTAAGGGTCCCAAGTCCACGTAACTTATTTTTAATCCTCGCCCGAGGACGCACGCACCGACATGCGAGACAGAGCGGCACACGTGCCGACCAGCTGCCTCCCGCACGTGCCCCAGCCGGGGGCTGAGCGCACAGCGCAGGCACACGCCCTGACCGGGCACCGAACCCGCGACCTTTCGGTGCAGGGACGACGCTCCAGCCCACCCAGCCGCCACCGCCAGGGCCCGAGTCCACGGAGTGGGTGAAACCTGATGAACAGGCTCGCTGAACGGCTTCGGCCGAGGAAACCCTGTGTCTCTTCTGCAGCCCGTCAGCGTTCAGTGCTCTACAAACACGTGCCCTGTTTCACTCGGGCTGGCTTTTCTCGACACATGGCAGCACGCCAGCCGGCAAGCCCGTGTTCCCCGTGACGCCTCAGGCCGCGAAAACGCCCCTCTGCCCGACAGATCTGCTCGCTGTGCAGCCGTGTTTCTCAGGACGGCGTCTGGCTGATTCCCGAGACCTTCAGCGAGCTCCAGCAATGTGACGCCGCTGACCGCCGGAGCTCATCAGCGGGCAGGGGCGACCGCGTGCGGGACGGGGCCCACGGACACTGGTGACCGAACACAGGCCTGCCCTGGGCGGCCTGCCCTGGGTTTCCCGCCCTGGGCTTCCCGCCCTGGGCTTCCCGTTCCCCACACCCTGCCGGGAGGCGGCTCACAAGGCACGTTCGTCAGACGTCACTTGTGCCACGCGAGCCGTGTGACGCGGGAACGTGGGCGCAGGAGGCCGTGTGGGAAGCCCACGCGCCTGGCGCCACGGGGTGTGCGGCGCCTCCCAACTGTCCGCCCGGCCTCCCGTTTCCGCCGCGAAGTATGAGTCACGATGCTCAAAAGTTATAATTAACGTCAGCGGCTGAGGTTGTGCCAAGGTTAGTAATGACAGAGAAATGGAAATGCTTTTGCTTTTCAAGAAAAAAATGGCCGTTTTCCCTAAACCGGTGCCTCTCAGTCCCCTGGCCTGCGGCCTGTCCGAAGTCTCCCAGAGATCGCCGGCAACCCCGCAGGGCCGACGGCGATCAGGGTCAGGACCGCTGGCGCTGGCCCGCCGAGTCGCGGCCGAGGCCGAGGCCCAGGAAGACGTGCCGCCCTGAGCAGGCACACCCCTTCGTGCACCTGGGGCACCCGCTGTCACCCCGCCCCGCCCGCAGGGCCCACCCGCCCCGGGTGTGGGGAGCGCAAGGAGGGTCGGCACTTAGAAACCGGACTTTCCTTGGGGTCACTTGTGATGTGCGAGTCTCCAAAGAAGCCATGAGACAGATGTGCCAAAAGTTCAGCAAAATGCCATCGTTCGGGATGGAAGCGTTCCTTGGTTTACTGTTCAACGCCTCTGTTTCCAGTGAGGAAGGTTATTCTGCGTGTGCATATGCGTGTGTGTGCGTGTGCGCGTGCGTGATCAGCCTACGTTGCACAGACTCTGTTGACGTCTCTGACGACTGGAAGAAGAGGAAGAGCCGCCGTCGCCCCTCACAATCACACCACGGCCCACGCTCACAATCACACCACGGCCCACGCTCACCCCAATGCTCTCTCGTCACCAGCGCGGTGACCAGGCGTCACCTCGCCGACACCGGCCGCAGTAATGGATGCTTGACTCTCCCCTGACAGCCTCCTGATTTTTGCCTTTTTAAGACTAGAAAATAATTTTTACCTAAACTACCTTCGAGACTTGCTAATGTTAATATGCTTGGAGAACGTGTACTTTGGGGAAATGCCTGGAAACGGGGCCATTTCCTCGCTGTCCACAGAGTGCTTTCATCTTTGGGAGGAACACTGACCCCCCGGAAGTCCAGCCCCGGCCTGGCCCCACACTTGGTTGCTACGACACCGCTGACCGTGTCCCCCGTGCTGTCCCTCCCTCCCTCTGCCTGTGCTGCGACCTCCAGCCCGCACCCCTCAACCCCTCCACGGTTTTCGGGGCGCCACTCGGCACGTCACGTCACTGTCTGAAACTAAGGTAAAGTAAGACTGAATGTCAACTGTAGCTGCAAAGCCCCACGATGCCTGTGTCCGTGGAGAACGCACGTTTCAGGGCAGAGCGCAGCTCCCCCGTGCCTGTCCGAGGTCTGGGGACCCAGCGGACACAGCAGTGCGCCGTCATCCGGCGCGGCTGCACTCGCGGCTGCAGGAGCTCACAGGCTCCCTTCCTCCGTGAGCTGCAGCCAGCATCGGCTGGGCTGCGCTCTTACCCGGGGACGCACCCTGGACAAACACACGGAGCCCCGCAAACACGAGCCACGCCTCCCGGTCTGCCTGCACGGACCCACGCCCTCGAGACCCTCGGTCCAGAGTCTGTGCCCACCCGCGGCGGCGGAGGTTCACGCTGGCACACACAGATTCGAGACCGGCCCCGTCGCCCTCGGAGCGCCCCGCCTGCCGTCTGGGGCAACGGCTCTGCCACCCCTGCTATGCGGCCACGGGAACCACCAGTCTCCCTGCGTGGGAGCACCACTCCCAGGAAGCCCCCCCTCAGCCTCCCACCCGTCACGGTGTCAGTGGTGAAGTGGCCGCAGCACCCAGGGCTGCTCTTCCGAGGCCTGCCCGGAGCCCTGCCTCGGGCTTTGGGGCGTCCGTCTCCCAGGAGGACGGGCCGACCCCGAGCTCGGGGGGGGGGGGGGCAGAGCCGGAGCGGCCGCAGCCAGCCACCGCGCTGCCACTGCAGGGACCGTCCCGGGGCCGAGGCCCTGAGCTGAGACGGCCGGCACCGTCGGTGACCGGCCCTGCTGCACGTGCACGGACGAGCCCCATCTGGTGAGGCCAGCAGCCTCCCTGGCGCTCGGGAGCGGCCTCTGCGCTCACGAGGGGCGAGCGGACCGTGGGGAGAAGCGTCCCGCCCGAGCGAGAGGGCGTGCTCTGGCGCCCCCTCCAGGGCTGTGTGCGCCGTCCAAGGCCTGTGTCTGCCCCTCCTGCCGGCTGCGGCTGCCAGCAGGCCCAGGGCCGGAGCAGCAGGGGTGCACACACGCCCCTCGCGTGCAACCGCTGCTGTGCACACACCAGCCAGTTTGTAAATTCGCTCCAGCCCTCCTGACACGCGTGTTCTTTCAATTCCCCATGGAGTGGCTGTAACATCTCACTGGTGCCCTGGGCAACTAAACTCACAGTCTTTGACCTTTATTTAAAATTAAAATTATGAAAAAGACAGCTATACCGCCATGAAATAAACTGAATTTCAAAGGTAGAAGGGGAAAATCTAGCAGATTTTAAGTTAAAAATAGAACAGGACGTAAACTGCATGAACAAAAACACGTGGGATTGGAGGGTGTGCTGGATGGGCATTCTCTCTCTCCCTCCCTCCCCTCTCTAAAAATAAATAAAATCTTTAGAAAAAAATTTTAAAAAGCTTTTTAATATAAAGACTAGAAACCTTCAGTACTTTCTAAATGCACTTTCCGTCTTTCCTTCTTTTGCTCGTTTTTGGAAATGAGATGGTTTCCAGCCTTCTCGTCCCCCACTCCCCAACCTCGAACTGATGGACCCAGAATCACTGCCGTGGGGGGGGGGGGTATGTGAGGAGCGGCCAGCCTGCAACGCACTCGGCCCGGGAGGTGACGAGAAGTCACCGCAAGGGCCCTCGTCAGAACCTGTGCTTCTGGGTTCAAACCACGGCCACCTCGGTCAAAGAAATGGATGAATCTCCGTAAAAACTGGTTTTCAGGGGGAGGGGGGCTAGATTTCTCACTGGGGCTGTGAAGAATCAGAATTAGATCCTTGCAGTCCCCTCCAGCTTGAAAATGCTTTGAATCTACTCACACAGGAGGCCTTCGAAAGCAAAAACTGGGAACTACACACACAGCAAAAACTCACTTTTGGTGGAGTAGCGTTTGATGTAAAGATACATTATTAAGCCTTTCTATCTTCTAAAACAAAAAAAAAAAACCCTGCTGAAACCTTTTTAGTAAAATACTATCAAGCGAAGTCTCAGATCCTCCCTATTTCTAAACTTTGTGAAGGAGAAAGGACTGTACTACTGCACCGCTTACGGAGAAAACGGAATCACAAAAACAGCTCTACGAGAGGAGGAAAGGATGAGAACAGACTTATTAAATAAACCCACACCCAACCACCGCCGCGGCAATCTCCGCAGACAAATTCGCCGGCAGCCGCGCCGACGCCAGCGGGGGTACCTGTGCTGCGCAGAACCTCGACGAGCTTCTCCCTCTTCGCGTACTGGCCCACCTGCAGGACCGTCTGCTGCACGTCTGTACAGGCGCCGCCCACTTGTCCGACGGCCACGAACAGGTAGTTCGGCTTCAGAAACTCCCCGGCGAGCCTCGAGAGACAGAGATTCTTCCTTAGCTCACCCGCTCCCGTCGGTGCCCGGGACGTCTGCTGACCCCTGCCAGCGCCACTGCAGGGCCCATCGGGCAGGTGCCGGCGCCACTGCAGGGCCAACCGGACAGGCGTGACACCCACAACACGGCAGGCGGGGCGCCAGCTGAGCACTACGCCCCACGATCAGAGCAGACGCCCCGTTTCTGCAAGACACGCGATCACCAGTGAAAAAGCTTGTGTCGAGCAGCGGGCACAGCAGTGCCGGCTGGATGCGCTGACCATGCACAGCTGCACATGATGTGGACACGAGAGTGGCAAGTTTGCACAACAGCATACAATGGTGTAACGACGTAAGTATGCACAACCACATCAAGTGTGCGTACGACAACGATAAAAACCACGCTGAACCATCTACAGTGTATATATATAACCAAAAATAAGAAGTTGGCTGAACTAAAGTGAATCTCGGACTACAACAAGCAGGACTGTTCACTGGAGACCAAAACGCAAGTTCACGGGAGAAATTCCGCTCCTCACTCCGGCGTTTCCAAGGGGCAGAGCGGTCTGCCGGTCACTGAACCGCCAGGGGACCATCGTGAGCGAACCAGACCTCCGCGTGGCGCCCCTCCTGCCGCAGCGCAGACAGAAACCCGCGTTCGAGGAGCAGAACTGGGCCAGAGGGAGAGCCAGGAAGCGAAGGGCCCAGAGGCAGGGAGGCTCGGGCGGGCTGTGGGCGCTCCCCCCGTGGCTGGGGGTGTCTGTATCCGGACACGCACAAGGTCACCCAGAGCCCTGGAGAGGGAGAAGGGGGGCTGCCCGCTACAACGCTGAGTTTGGAGGGCCAAAGGGCAGACCCAAGTACACCCTGGGCCTCCGCTCTCCTGTGCAGCTATGTCCCCTGTTTGCGGGCTGCCTCCCAGGGCAGCAGGAGGCCAGGGCGCACGCGGCACGCCCGGAGTGGTCACAAACCACTGCTCTCTCTCTCTCCCCTCGCCTCTTCCCCCCGCAGGGAAAACAGAACAAATCCCTTCCCACCTGCCTTCCTCCCGAGTCCGGCCGCCCTCCCCGGGCACACGCCCTGCAGTCGTCCTCGACGCTTCACTCCCATCACCCCTTGCGCTCGCCAAGCAGCTGGCGAGGGCCCCGCATCGGGCACCCACAGCGCAAGGTGCTGGGGGGCAAAGGTGCACGGACGGCCGTTGCCCCTGGGGGCGCACTTCAAGCAGGAAGTGTGTACACACTTGTACCAAAATGCTCACTACACTTCTCGAAACACAGCTGAACGGCTGTGTGCTTTGATTATGTGCTAAAGACTTTGATGTTTAATAGTGTTACTGTGAACTCTGGGGTCACAACAGGTAGCATCTCCTGAACACTCAGGTGTTCCCACAAACAGTGTACACTGAGGTCTGTGGAGAAGGGTCTTCGAGGGTGAAGCTGACCTAGGCGGCAGCGGGTCAGAGTGCGGGGCGGGAGGGGCGGGAGGGGCGGGAGGGGCGGCAGAGGCACCCCGCGCACCAGCGGAGCGGGAGCAGGAGCGAGAGCGAGGAACCAGCAACGAGGAGGGACCGGATCGGCCCTGCCCAGCCCGCAGGAAGCCGTCTGTCTCTGAACCCTCGCCAAGGACACGGTTACTGGTTTCGGACGGCGGGGCACACGGCCATCTGGGCTGGCGGTGGCCCCGATCCTTTCCTGTTTCAGGGCGAACCGGAGGGCAGACGGGCAGCCCGAACACGACTCACTAGTTAAGGGGTCATCAGTGATCGCAGCAGTCCCCAGGGACGGGGGTGCAGATGTGGGCACGCCACTCCAGGCTCGGGGTGCCGTCGAAGGGTGAGAGCCCCTGCTCTGTGTAACACTGAGAAACAAGCGCTGCCAGCCCACCGGAGGCTCCCGCAGGCGCCCCAGGCCCCCCCAGCACGGGGCTCCAGCTCCACGCGCCGACTTCCGAGCCCGCGGCGGCTACAGTGCACCTCGGCCAGCTCTGAGCTCGGGGCCTGGTGCCCGCGGCCCCACACAGCTCCCCGTGGGACTGGGGCCACCTCAGAGCGACGTGGTCGGGGCCGCGCCGCGCCGCCACCCCCGGAAGCTGGAACCTCCCCACGGAAGCTGGAACTGCCCACTGAACAGGCAGCTCGCGGCCAGCCTGAAGCGCCCCTCCGTGAGGCTGGCCCGTCGTCCGACTGACAGGCACGGGAGCCCTGCGACTCGAGCAAGCATCCCCCAGTCCGCACTCCCCGCCCCCCCGCGGCGCCCAGTCCCGCGACCCGGCCTGGAGGCCTGGGCTCCCGAACAGAGAACCACCCCGCCTCTGCCGCGGTCTGTGCCCCTCAGGCTCCTCGCGGCCGCGGACCGGGGGGCAGCAGGAAGAGTGACCGCACCCGCAGAGATGGGATGTGGCCCCCGCCCTCAGAGCACACCAGACCACACGGGTCAGGGCTGGTGTGCCAGCCCCACACCGGGGGCCCAGTGCGCCCCAGCTCTGTCATTTCCATGTGAAGGAAAAACAGTTACAACAGTGCCTTCCTTCAGTGAGCCCTCAGTAAACCCTAGCTAGAGGCTGAGCCACAACACACACGTGCACATTTTATTAAAATGTGACGCTGATGCAAGGCCCGGAACAAAGGCAGGAAACAACGCAAAGCGTGGTAAACTTGTTAGGAACACACCCACTTTTCAAACTATTTTAAAATCTTAAAAAACCGTCAGCTCTCCCAAACCCAGGCCAGCCCACTGCGCCCGAGTGGGCGCTCACGCGCACGCCCCACGCCCCGCGGAGGAAACTACCTCTGGATCTCCTCCGGGAAGGTGGCGCTGAACATGAGGGTCTGGCGCTGCTCCTTGGGCGGCATCCCCGGGCAGGAGATCAGCTTCTTCATCTCCGGCCCGAAGCCCATGTCCAGCATGCGGTCGGCTTCATCCAGGACGAGGTATCTGACTTGCCGAAGACCGATCTTGAGGGCAGTTTGAAAGGTCAGACGGCACACGACAGTTAACATCAGAACACTCTGCACAGTTCCAGCTACGAGCACGTCCGTGAGGATGAAGGTGAGAGACAGTGTGTGGGACGAGAGCTGCCCTGCCCGGTGGTGACACTGTCACTGCTCCTGCCGGCTCTCCCCTCTCTGCGCGTGTGACCCATTCTGCCCGTGAGGACCGCAGGGCACAGAACCCTCCGGATCAACCCCGCAGCAGATACCAGCAGATACCAGATGGAGTTCTGGATTACTCAGAACTCCGGCACCTTCACGGACTCCCCTGCCAGCTGCCGGCTGCTGGCCCCCAGCCCACGCAGCTCTTAAGCACTGGCCGTGGGCCGGCGCGCCTGGGAGCCTTCCGGTCTCCGGCCTGTTCTGAGGCGGAGGAGCCACACGGGGCCGGCGAGCGCTGCCTGGACGGCCGGGTCTGGACCGAGCCCTCTGACCAGGTCAGACTCCTCAAGCAGCGAGAACCCTTGAGTGGACGTCAGATGCAAACGGCTCACAGAACGCAGATCTGTTCTGACCGCTCCGCAGTCTCGCTAACGCCTCCCCTCTCCCCTCTCTCCTCTCTCGGGAACGGCGGGGACGTGCCGCCCATCCCCTGAGAGCGGGCACCGCCGTGGGAAGCAGCGCAGGCCCGCGGCGAGGGAGGCGTGCCCGTGGCGCGAGCACAGGGAACACTGAGAGGGGGCGGGGGGTCCCCTCAGGGAGTGTCCAGCGGCAGCGCCCGGGCGCACGGGCAGCTGTGAGCGGCCCCGTTACAGGAGAACTGCAGACAGCGTATCTCGTTCACGCAAGGGAACTTAAAGTATGACTTAAAGTCTTAAAAAATTAACAATCCTGGTTCGGATCACTCCCACACTCAAAAAGGAGGCAAAATGACTGGTGTCAAAGGCTTTCCTCCAGGAGAAAAGAAGATTCATCGAGACAGACACGGAACTAGACGAAAGCACTCGCTGCCTTTCCCTCCCACTGTGGCTGGGAGTCATGCGGATTCTGGAATCAGGTCCAGGTTCGAATCCAGCCCCGCTGCTGACCAAGTTAACTGGGGGACTTTTTAAAGATAAATTGCACAGTCACCCCGAGTCTGTGTTTCCCGAGCATGAACCGAGACGACTGTGCACCTCCTGCTGAAATCACCGAGAATCACACGAGAACGCGACGGGGCCTGGCGCCCGGACGCCCAGGGCGGCACCGGGACAGAGGCCCTGCCCCGACCCCACTGCCCCGTTCCCCATCTGCCAGCCTCACGCGCCCTCGGCGGCCCCGGGCCCACCTTCTCTTTGCTGATGACGTCCATCAGCCTCCCCGGCGTGGCGCACAGCACGTTGCAGCCCTGGACGATCTGCCGGACCGAGTGCCCGAACTGGGTGCCCCCGTATATAACCACGGCTCTCACGCAGGTGCTGCGGCCAGAAAGACGGAGGTCACTTGCTAGTCACTCCAAAATTACGTATTTGTTTCTAGCAAGATGTAAAACCAAATCCATAAAGAAAAAAAATGGATACATTCAACAATCTTTAAATAAATTCTTCCCAGGAAGAAGTTGATAAACAAATGAAAACCTATGAGAAAAATGCTTTGTTACTTATCTGATGACGGGCTCTTCAGAAACAAGGACGGACACCCCCACCCCACGAAGACAGGACAGAGACAGGACAGAGACGTGAGCGGGGGGCTTGTTAAGCGCACACACGGCGTCCAGACGTTTTTACGCTGGACGGTGCTCTGAGCAGGGAGAGGACAGCACCGGCTGACCGGCAGGACATCCGCCCTCAAGCGCGAGGACCCCTGGGAGCAGGGCAGGGGAGGGGCGCTGGTGGGGGGGGCCTCTGACGTCCGCCCCAGCAGAGTCACACGTGGGGTCCGCCCTTCGGCTCCATGCCCACATCGGGCAAAGGTCACGGAGAGCACAACTCACTGCCAACGTTGTTTCTAGTATCGGGAGTCTGAAAACCATCTACGTGTCTAACAGCAGAAGACTTAAAATTACAGTCTCATTTCAAACAAACTGATCTACACAAAATAGAAGGCTAACAGCTCCCACACCGGAAATTCTGAAAACATCGAGAAGAAAAACACTAAGATCCCAGCAGATAAACTGGTTAGATAACAGATGGATAATTCCCACAAGAAAATGATCAAGCGTTTAAAAGAGCAGTTCCACCTCCTCACTACTAAACGAAGTGCAAAAACGAAGATGCCTGCGGTGGTTTGAAGCATGCACCCAAGTCCTTCAATGTGCCTTCTTCCTGTCCAATGTGGGCCCCGCGCCCCTCCCCCACGGCTGCAAGGCGGGCTTCGCAGGCGGCCGGCCGGCGCGGGCACAGCGGGGCCCCAGCCTAGAGGGGCCCGAGCTCCGGCTGAGGCTCTGCCCCTCGCCGCCCTGGCCCTGGCCCTGGCCCTGGTCCAGTCGGCGGGGGTTCTGAACGAAGAGCCCGCGTCTGCACTGGGCCCGCGAGCCGCACAGCCGGTCGGAGCAGGGACTGGGGCTCGGTGACCTCGCAGTGACACACAGAACGTGGCGAACGGGGCTGCGACCGTCCTACAGCACAGCCGCCTGTTCAGTCCCCCCTGCTCCTCCTCTGCGCTGGCCCTCCGTCTGCGGGAGCCCCGCCCCGTGCCCGGGACGCGCGAGTGTCCGTCCGCCCGCAGGGGCCCGGCCGAGCCTCCGGAGGGCCGCAGTCCCGGGCCACCTCGTGTCTGCGGCCTCCCAGGAGGCCCGGGCCAGAAGCACCCGGCTGGGCTGCGCCCGGCGCCCGGCCCCAGCACCTGCGAGGTCGCAGCAGCTGCCGCTGGAGCAGCCCGGTTCTGGGGAGCGTGCGAAGGCGCACATCACCCACACGGCACCAAGCGCCGGCGAGGTGTGCGGGGAAACGAGCGTCCCCAACCTGCTGGTGGAGGTGCGTGCCGGCGCAAGCTCTGGAGTGAGTTCGTGCCCTCCAACGTTCAACTTATCAGCACACGCTGTAAGGACACACTTAACACGGAAGGTGGAAAAGCACCGGGCAGCTGTTCATCACACGGTTCTTCACAGCAGCCCAAGCTAGAAACAATGTAAATGCCCCAAAGTAGGGAAATAAAGTATACACACACGGACAACCTTAAAGCCATTACAAATTAGGTCTGATTATGACATAAGCAGCTTTCCAAATTTATGTGTGAAAACACCACGTTTTTATTAGGAACGCCCAAGGTCATTTTGTAAGTTGAGATCCACCAGATGATACGCCAACATGTTCACTACTTTCTTACCATCTCCCTCTGTCATCTAACTTTTTAACAAGCACGCTTGTCTTCACGGTTAAAATAAGCAGGGGCTCCGTAAGCACGAGGATGAAAAAGAACATTTCGACCAAGTGGCACCGAGTCCACGGTCGCCCCTTCACTGAGCTGTTCCCTCCGAGCGGGGACAGCCGGCGCAGTGGCCCCGGCGCGGGCACGGCCCCCCCTGCCCCTGGCCGGCAGGCACTCACCCGAAGGAGAACTTCCGGGCCTCGAGGAAGATCTGGTTGACCAGCTCCCGGGTGGGCGCCACCACCAGGCACTGGGGCTCCTGCAGCTCCCGGAAGCGGCTGGCGGTCACGCCGTCCCGCATCATGTGCGCCAGGATGGGCAGGAGGAAAGCTGCCTGCGGGCGAAACGGCACGGCCCCCGCTGGTGAGGCGCCGCCCGCCCGCCCGCCCGCGCCTGCAGGGACCTGCCTCCCTCAGGGCCTGCCCCCGTCTCGCTGGTCAACTTAGACGAGGGAGGAAACCGATCCATTCCCATGAGGCTTTAACACCGAGGTCTTTGCGCTCATACCACCCAATGTGAAACGTCTGGTAACGTCACCCCGCCCTGCCAAAGCATTTCCAGCTCTCTTCCAGAAGCAGAGCACGGATCCCACCCCGTCAAGGAACCGTCGCTCACTCGCGGGGGGGCACAGGTGTGACTTGGGGGAACGGCCTCGTTTGGCAGCTGCTCTGAGTCCTCTGGGGCAGCGGTGACACTGCCGCCAGAATGCGGGGCGCAAGCAGCCCACAAGCGGAGCGAAGCCTGGGGAATCACACATCTGGGCCCCCACACGCGTCACCCTCGGGGGTGGGGGGGGAGAGCAAAGCGGCGATGGAAGGGGCTGGACCTGGGGTGGGGAGCACGCAAGACGGCGTGCAGGTGGCGTGCTGCAGAACCGGACACGCGAGACCTGAACAACCTCACCAACCACTGTCGCCTCGACGACAAATCCAGCAAAACTACAGACAAAATGAACAGCACCACTACAGAAACTGCATCCGGCAAAACAAACTTTTTTTATTGCTATAGTGCTTCCACTGAGCAGAGGAGACACCAAAATCCACCCCCGGAACCACGCCGGGGCCCCGCCTGGGCTGCTCCGCCACTCGCCTCCCCCGCCCCCTCCGACCCCGCCGCCTCGGCCGGGACTCACGCACCGTGACCCGGGACCGGGGTCCTGGGAGTGACCGTCTCAGACTCACGCCTCACGGGACGGCTTCCTCAGCCAAGGCCACAGCGAGCCCCGAGGCCGGGGCAGCCGCACCAGCGCTCCCCGAGTCAGCACAGCCTGCGGTCGCTTCCCAGGACGCACGAGGCTATTTCCCACGCTCTCGACCCCCAGGCTGCTTGGGCGCGACACACACACGGCCCCGGTCCCTCCCGCCCCACCGTTTGCTTCAGGGACTGCCCCGTTCTAGAGGGAGCTGAACACACCTAGAAAAACTAAACGTCTACTAACGGCAACCTGCTCTAAAAACAGCCCGGAGTCCCTTCTTCGGAAGCATGAGACCCAGCAGAACTGGGAGTCAGAAGCAAACGTAAATGTTGGTGACAGTTCCCTGAATCACCTTCGAACCCTCGACCCAGCAAGGGAGACCCAAGCTGCTCGGGAGAACCGACGCTCGGGACCACGGTGACAACGGGCGCACGGGTGGGAGCTGTGCGCGCGGGGGCGGGGACGCGCGGGGGCCACTCACGGTCTTCCCGGACCCCGTCTGGGCGCAGGCCATCAGGTCCCGCCCCGCGAGGACGATGGGGATGCTGTGCTTCTGCACGGGCGTCAGCTTGGTGTAGCCGGCCTTGGCGATGTTGCTGGTCAGGGTCTGGCAGAGGTTGGCTTCCTCGAAAGTCTGAGGAGGGGCGGCGGCTCAGCCCGCGCACCAGGGCAGACCACCCCGCGCACGAGGCTGCCCCCGACCTGGACCCGTGTCAGCCCCGCACGTGTGCAGAAAGAAAGCCCCGCTCCCAGGGGCGGCGGACCCGTGGGCAGCACCGACAGGACAGACGGACGCGTCCCTGCGGACGGCGGTTCCAAAGACACCTCTCTGCCCGTTCAAGCCTCTCCGCAGCGCCAGGAGCGCCCCCCGATCCCCCGGGACCGTGAGCCGCTCCCACCCGACGCCCTAGAAACCTTCTCCCCTGAGACACTCTGTCTCGCATATGGGGGGGCCAGCATCTCGAACCTCCAGAGAAAGGGCCCTTTTCAGTGGATCCAAGTGAAGCTCTCACCGGGTGGGGAGGGGTGGCGTGGGGCAGGGCAGCCTCTCCGCCGCCACAGCGGTCCACTCTGCTGTGCGTGGCGGACGGGGCTGACCGTCCGGCCCTCACCCCAGGCACCACAGACGGGGGGTCTGGGTTCTCCGACACCCACCCACAGGAACGCACCCTGTACTACGAAACCCAGGTCGGCCCCACGGCCGCCACGGGAGGGACGCGAGGCAGGGACCCGACACTGACCAAGATCGCCGGGGGCGCGCTGTGCCCGGACACCTCCACCAGGATGCTGTCGTACTTGTCGAAGTTGATGCCCGTCTGGTAGTGGGCGAAGATGGAGCCCTCGTCCTCGGGCGGCGGCGGGGGGATGTAGGTCACCTTGGGGCCTGGGGTGTGAACGGTCAACAGAGTCTGCCTTACGGGCCCAGAAGAACCGCAAGAAGGAAACAGACAGGACTGACACCACCAACCGGGAACCCCGCAGCGTCCCCGATGTTCACCGTTCGAGCCGCCACCTCACACACTCGCACACTCGCACACTCACACACGTGCGGGCGTGCTGAGCGCCGGCCCGCGTGCTGGGAGCCGCCCAGGGCTGCACATACCTGGGGTGTCGCCGCCATCCGCTCCCTCCGCTGCCGACTTCCAGGGACCTTGAGGGGTCAGACCCAGAGAGGGGGCGGCTTCAAAAACTGGGGGCAACGGAACTCTCACGGCAAGAACCGAATGCTTCGTCTGAAGCGGGACTTACTCTTTCCCGAGCTCGTTACCACCTCCTCGTTCAAACCCTTGTATCCACCTACGAAAGACCACAGCCGACCATCAGCCGCGACCCAGGCTGGGCACCCCTGGGCACCCCTCCGTTTTCGCCGTGCCCCGCAGAGAGAACCAGCCCCAGAGACGGACGGACGGACGGACGGACGGCTCTCAGGTCCGTGTGCACAGACGACACCCGAGACGACTCAGGGGAGCAAACCCCGAACACCTGAGGTTTCCCGAGCACTCAGAACGCCGACCCGACGCAGCGGGCTGTTACGCAGCCACTGATTCCTTCGTGAGCCGTTACGTTCATACCCTGACTCCCGTGTCCCTCAGCAGAGGAGCTCACCTGCTTGAAGGAACAGGACATCCGTCCGTCCGTCCGTCTGTGGGGCGGCGCTCCCACAGCCCCGGGGGCCCACGGGGCGGACTCATCGCAGGGAGGCACGGGGGAGGCAGCCAGGCCCACGCTGCCAGGTCCCCGCCCACGGGTGTCGCCCAGGGACAGCCCCGTGCACCCTCCCCCCCGGTGTGTCACACGACTCCCCAGAGCAGGCCGTGCACACGTGCGCCCCTCAGAGCACACAGGGGTGGCACCAGCGACCTTTGTCCGAGTGTGGAAATGAAGCCTGGCTCGCACTCACGCTGACTGCCCTCGGGCGGCTGACCAGTCACAGGCGGCTGACCAGTCACAGGCAGCTGACCAGTCACAGGCGGCTGACCGCCCTCGGGCGGCTGACCGCTCGCTCTCAGGGGAGCCAAGTGAAAACCCACCTCGTCCGCTTCCACCTCGGCTTTGGAAGACGTCGCCACTGCCTGCAAGACATCGACGGGCAGAACGTCCAGAGGGATCTCGGCGTCCGCTCCAGTGCGTGAGCCACGGAGTGGCTTCCGTGCAGACACCGAGCTCTGTGCTCGGGATACCCAGTCCCTCAGTCCACCCACCTCCTCAATCCACACGTCACTTAACCCTTTTTCTCATGTGAACGTTCCGTTTGGAGACTTCGCATCTCGGAGCAGTTCCGGGCTCGCAGCCAAGCTGCGGGGCAGACACGAAGGTCTCCTCCCCCGCCCTCGGCACCCCGCCGGGGGCACCTGTCACCGCTGACCCACCCACACGACGCGTCTCCCCCAGATCCCCCAGTTTGCACGAGCTTCGTGCGTCCAGGGTGCCGGGCGTGCTAAGTGACACCCCTCTGGGAGCCGTGCAGAGGTGGGCCCCCGCCCCCCAGTTCCTCGGCGTCCCACCTCCCCACCCCCCCGCCGGCCCAGGAGACCGTGGCCCTCCGGGCCTCCTCCTGCCGCTGCCCTCTGAGCACGTCCGAGCTGGAGGTGGACGGTGTGGCGCCCCCCGGCCGGCTTCTCTCCCTCAGCAGTGCGCACGCGAGGCCCCCCGCCCCGCACCTCCCCGGAGCCCGGCAGCGCCTCCCTGGCCAGTGCTGCCCGACCCCCCGCCTGGGTGCCCCAGCTCACCCACCCCCACTTGACCCCCTTCACCACGACCGCGCCCCTGGCTCGTTCTCTCCTCCGAGCCCCGGCTCGGAGCCCCTCCTCTGAGGTGTGCGTCTGGCCAACCTCACTCTCCTCCCTCCCACCGAGAGCACACGGCACACCCCGCACTCCCGGGCAGGCAAGGGGCAGCTCAGCGCCCCGAGTCCGTAAGGCAGACGATGCTGGCTGTGCCGCGGTTCTGCCCGCAGCCCTCGAGAGCAGAGGAAGGCCGGGGCCGGGGCCGCGGGCCTAGGGCTCGGGGCCGCGAGGACGACGGGGCTCCTCGGCCGCGGGGTCTGCTCCTCACCTGCGCCGCTCAACGCCGGTCGCCTGGACCCAAAAAGGCCGCCCGTGCGCTGCGTCCCCTCGTCCTGATCGTACTCACTGTCTAGGTGTGTGGAGGACAGAACCGGAGTGTTACTTTGCAGACGTTTTTAAGTCCGGAGTAAAAAGGAAAAATCAAGCTACAGTGGCAGAAGCTACAAGACGTGGCGTCAGTTCACGTTTCACAGGGATCGTGCGCGTTTCCACACACCACGCGCCGGGTTTCTCACAGTCGCGGTGACTTGCTCAGACTTCACTCACTGAAGTCGCTCTACGAGAGAAGTCCAGGCCCACGCACGCCACGACGCGGCACGGTGTGTCTGGAGGTGCTGGGGCGCCCCCAGAGGCAGCGCTGCGTCGGCCCCCGAGCTGCCCTGCGGCAGCGGCTTCTCTGGGCAGCCCCCTGCGCTCCCGCCGCTGCCCCCCCCCGCCCAGGGCAGCCCCCCCAGGCCCTGCACCTGGTAAAAAGTGACGGCTCACTGGTCTGCCGCACGGCCAGTGGGTCGTCATTGCAAACTTGTGTCTTCAGCTCCCACAACCGCCGGTCCGCCCCCACGGTCAGGAGAGACGTGCAGCCCGAGAGTGTGAAGGCGGCGCCTCAGCCCCACGGGGTGGTGGCTGGAAGCCTTTCGGGGGCGGCCTCACTGGCCAACGCAGGCCCACGGGGGCAGAGCCGCAGGGAAGGCCGTGTACGAGGTCAGCCCCACCAGCCAGGCCCAGCGACACTCGGCAGCACGGCGCAGCGGAGCGCTGCCTCCCGCCACCTGCTGAAGGGTCCCCGACTCCGCCTTACGCAGGACGCGTGGACCACGTCTGAATGACACGTGTCCAACACGGGTGCCCGTGTGTCTGCACCCCGTGTGTCCATGCCGTGCTGAGCTGTCCGCACGTGACCCTCCCAACGACCCCATGTGACAGGCATCGCTTTGTGTCACCTCCCCCGCACTGACCGCGCCGCCTGTGGCCGCCACTCACTTGGACTTCCGGGGCCGAACGCTGCCCGGCAGCCTCGGAAGCTCCCTCTTCCGCCTCTCCTGGACGGGCCCGGGGCGTCCAGGTCGTTCCCGTCCGGACAGCCTGGAGCAGCGACACACACACGGGCCACAGGGAACAAAGACATTTTGGGGACACGGTGGCCCCGTTTAACTTACACTTTGATAATTCAGTTACTTACATAAATAGTTTAAGGCATTAACAAGTAATCACCAAAAAGAAACGCCACATTTGACTACACATATTTAACTTTACTACTATAGACAGACATAGCTACAATAAAAAAAAACTGCTTGCTCTGGGAATCAAAACTAAAAACGACTAGAAGGAAAAGTTGCCACAAAACACTGAAAGTTGCCACAATTGCATCGTTAACAGGATTTCCGCAGACCCCAGGGGGGCTGAATACATCTGGGCACAGATTAAACACACCCAGTGGCTCCGTGGCCCCGCGCCGCCTGCCCCAGGCCACTCGGCTGGCGGGCGCGGAGCGGGGGCGCGGAGCGGGGACGCAGCCTGGAGCCCGGATCCCCGGGAGCACTGCACTGCACAGGTTCCCGGCGCCGTTCCCGACAGAGGCGGCACAGAACCACCAGACCCTGCAGAAAGCGGTGAACTTATCAGACTCAAAATGCAGACAGGCAGGCACACACGAAGTCCGGTTTCCTGGTATGAACAACACACTTTCAACTCAACTGAACACCGACAAAATCGGTGCACACGGTTCAAGTGAAACAGGGTCCCACCTACGGCAGAACAAGATGAATTCCAGGCTGAGATGCCAACTTAGTGGAAATCGTAAGTTTGAGATTCACTTTATGAACCCGGAACTATCCGCACCCAGAGAAGCTGATCAGTAGCGATTCTACGGAAGACACGTCTCGACTGGGCCGCGTGTGTCTTAAAGCCTGTGCACAGAGGGGGGCGGGACCAACTCGGAGCAGCTCCCGAGCTCCGCGCCCACGACCTGAGCCCCCCGGGGCGCCCCCAGCCGAGCCACAGTTTAGCAGGGCTCCCGCCCACGCCACTCTCCTCAACTGTCTGCGCCCCTTGGTCTTCCACGGAACCCCGTCCGAATCTCTCTCCCCACAAAACCTCTCTGATCTGCGAGTCTTCTTCAGGCCTAAGTTAGTGTCTGGTTTGTGTGCATGGACAGAAGCACACACAAAACACACGCACACTTAAAACACAATAAAGTAAACACCAGCCCCACCTCGCAGTTTGGGACTAAAACGTCCCCGACACCTCCCCCCTCCCCCGCCCCCGTGTGTCTTCGCCCGGGGAGCCCCCGCCCACCCAGTGTCCGAGTTGCTCTGCACGTCCCTGCCTCACCTGAAGCTCACGGGTCACGTGCTCGTCCCACTGAGGGCAGCGTGGAGCTCGGCCTCTGAGCCTGAGACGATGATGCCCTCGCACGGACCGTCTCCGCCCCGCGCCCGGCGCCCCGCGCTCGCCGGCTTCTGCCGCGGCGGGACACCGCGCCCCCAGGGACTGCCCCGGGACACTCCCCGCGTGTCCCCGCCTCCCGCACGTCCACTAGCTCTCGAACTTCCTCTAGGGAGCCGTCGTCTTCTCCGAGTCGGACTCTCGTTCCTTTTCCAACGGACGCATTCAAGCCCGCAACCCTTCCCCCAAGAGCTGGCTTGTGGCAGCGACACCCGGCGAGTCCGGACGGACCCCGTGTCAGGCTGGACGGACGCTGTCGTTCCGCTCCAAGTGTCCCCGCGGGAGCTGCTCTTCGTGAGCCGAGAGGTCCAGTCCCCGGCCCCAGGGCGAGGCTTCCGACACTGGTTTCCGCTGTCGCCGCTCTCCAACGAGAGGACGTGGTCTCGACGGAACCTCTGTGGCGCTGGGACACTCCTTCCTGGCCCTCACAGGTGGTCAACCTGCGTGTGCTCTTCCACATACTGGGCAGAGTGCGCAGTTTACATTCCGGGGTGTGTTCTTCCACACAGAAACGTCACACCGAGGCTAGCAGCTGGGACCCGAGTCTTCCACGGTCTCAGTCATCTTCACTCTGCCGTCGTCAGTTTCTTGAGTAAAACGGACTGCAATCTAGAATTAAGGGTTTAACTAGGGTTTGCACATTTTTCTCACGTTCATTTTTGCTTTATGTAAGGAACGTGGTGTCAGAGTCGAGCCCCCTCAGACTGTGACGTCCTCCCAGTGCGTGTGCCTGTGTCACTGATGAGCTGCGCCGTGGCCGGGGCGCCCGCCGCGAGCCCGCTGCCGCGCCTGTGTCCGCGGGGGCTGAGCTTCCTGTGGTCCGGGACGGGCCGGCACGGACTCCCTCTCCGTCCGCGCTGACGTACGTTTACGTGAACCGTGGTTACCGGCACACGGGTTTGGATTTCCTCCATCTCGTTTTGTGTTTTCATCTCACTGTGTTTCTCAATGTTTTCTGTGACCCCTTCTGTCCTGCGGGGCTCCCCCAGCAGCTGTATTTCACTTTACGCTTGTACTGATACCCTTCCGTTTCACCACACATACTTAAGAAATATCTACATTATCTCCGGCCGAGACTCCTCCCTCCAGAGCCCTGCCTGTCCTTCTGCTGGATTCCCCCCCAGTGAGTTCCACAGTTTACGTTATCCTTTTTCTGGTCGCCCTTCCGTTCTGCCGGATTTAAGAAATCGTTAAATTATTTCCAACTTATTCTCCTTGCTTCTGAGCTGGCAAAAAAAAGTAAGTCTTTTCCTTACTGGTATTTTAGTTCTTCCTTGTTTGTAAAACCCCTAAATCCATCATCATTAGTATCAGCTT
Organism: Phyllostomus hastatus; assembly: GCF_019186645.2. Lineage (NCBI taxonomy): Eukaryota > Metazoa > Chordata > Mammalia > Chiroptera > Phyllostomidae > Phyllostomus > Phyllostomus hastatus. The sequence continues at coordinate 1,125,809 of NW_025333854.1, forward strand.
ATACATCCGTCACTCATTTGGGTCCACCGACATGTTCACAACTTTAGAGCTTTTACTCACTTACGAGGCCTACCGCTGCTCTCTACCCCTTTCCCCCATTCGGGCTCCTTCTCACCAGCCTGGGTCACTCAGCACTTCCCCCTCGGGGGCCTGGGGGCACCACCTGCGTCTGAAGGGTGTCATGGCGGCTCCCGGAGCCAGGTCTGCCTCCAGCCTTCCTGCATCTGCCCTCGGGGTCCTGTTAACACCCCCCCCCGGCCCCCGCACCTGCTCCACAGCAGCACCTCCGCTCTGCACCTGCGGCTCCTCCCCTGGCGAAGGTTTGTGTACCTTTGTAACACTGTAATTTCCACACACGCACGGGGTGTGAATGTTTTTATTTAATTTGCTCAAGGTCACATGCCTCTCTGAACTCCCCCCACCCCCCACCCCCCTCGGATGGTCTCCCCCGCCCCGTTCCCCGCTCGGGGCGCAGACACAGGCTGGGACAGCAGGGCTGCCCCCGGGGCTGCCGGCAGCGCTGCCGTCCCCAGCTCAGAGAGCCTCCTCCTCAGGTCTGTTACGCTGGCCAGCCCGCCACCACGGCCTCTTTGCCCTCTGCTCTGCTCTGCAGGCTCAGCGTGGTGCCCTCACACCCGCCTTCTCCGCTGAGCCCACGACCGTCCGCTGCGCACTGACCGCACGCGCAGCAGAAGCCCCGACACGCACGACGCCGGTCCCACGTCACGCGAGGAGCCTCCTGACCGGGGGTGGGAGGGGCACGGGCGTCTGTGCGACTCCAGTTCCGCGCAGTCCCCCCGTCTGAGGGTGGCGCAAGTGCCACGCGCCCTACGTGGCCTTTGTCTTAAAGATTTTATTTATTTGGGGGGAAGGAGGGAGGAAGAGAGGGAGAGAAACGTCAACGTGTGGCTGCCTCTCATGCGCCCCCTGCTGGGGACCTGGCCCACAGCCCAGGCCTCTGCCCCGACGGGGAGTCCAGCCGGTGACCCTGTGGTTCTCAGGCCGGCGCTCCATCCACTGAGCCACACCCGCCAAGGTTCTACGTGGTCTTAACAATAGTCATTTATGTTAAAATAAACACATTGCAAGATAAAACAAGATAGAAGTCACACTGTATGAACTAGATCTACACTTTCAATACACACATCTTTCCAAATGTTGAAGAAAAAAGTCACTAAAAGGTATAAGACTTTTCTGGAAAGGCGAACACCAATGCCAAGGTGAGCCCCGCGGGAAGGGGGATGTCAGATGCACTGCGGCGTCACTCACGCCGGCCTGCAGGAGCGCCGGGGCCCAGTGCGGGTCCCCTGGGAGGCAGACGAGCGAAGCGTGACGCACGCACAGCGGGCTGCCGGCCACGCACCAGCAGAAGGCGGCCCTGACGCCGACCCCGGCCTGCAGGGCCACGGCCGCCGGGGTGCAACACAGACGGAGCCCGGCACGGAAGGCAGGTGTCGCAGGTCCCACGCAGTGACATGCGCAGGGGAGACGAGCTCCCGGAGCCTGGGGGGAAGGAGGCGCGGGCGCTGCTGCCCGGTGGACGCAGGCCCCTGCGCGGGGACCGAGCGGGTCTGGCGGGCGCGGCGGTCACCGGTGCACAGACAGCGCTGTGAACGGACTGGACGCGGCCGACTCACACGTTGAGAGAGAGAGAGCAAATGGCAAACTGTTTGTTATGGTTATTTTACCACAATAAGGAAAGGAAAATCCCAAGTTTGATGAAAATTATTAGTCTGCACCTGCAACGAGCTTCCATTCCAAGCAGAACAGGCGTGCGGAGACGTACGCCTGCCTGCACACGCCAGCACACAGCACGGGCGAGTGGCGCTGAGACGGCTGGAGCTCCGCAGGCGGGAGGATCGGGGGGCCCGCCCCCCACCGCAGGCCCGAACAAACTGGAAGGGGTCAGAGACCTCGATGTCAGAGCAAAACCAGTGGAGTTCTTCGGGGGAAACATGGAAACCGCATGACCTGGAGCAGGCACCGGCGCTCTGGACGCGACCCCAGAGGCACAAGCAGCGGTGGAGGAAACAGACGAGCCGGATCGGACTGCGCCGGACGACGACCTCTGCTCTGAGAAGGGCCCATCGGGGCAGCGGAGACGCCCGCGAAAGGCGGGCGGTGCTCGTGTCCCCAGGGCACGAGGACCCGTCGCTCAGCTGGAGGACGACCCCGCTTGTGGAACGGCCTGAGCAGACAGTCCCCCGAAGACACGCACGGCCAACAGACACCCCGGGAAGCACGGCTCGACCACCCAGCGACAGGCAGGTGCCGACCACCACCACCACCACCACCACCACCACCCGGACGGCGGCCGGGGCAAGGACGGGCCAGGCTGCTGCCCGCGAGTGTCCCCGTGCGGAGAGCAGGCCTCGGGAGGCCCGGCCAGTCCTCCCTGCGGCCCGCGAGCCGGAACCCAGTGGAGAGCCGCAGCCGGCTTCGGGCACCCTCACTCACACATGAACTAAACTGACCGAACAAAAACATCATGGTGAGGAGGAAGGATACTCACTGCTCTGCAAAAAACAACTAAAATGTGTCAAATAAAAGCCATGCTTTACAAACATCAAGAGTCAAAACCTGCTTGTTGGGGGGAGGAGAGAAACGCTGAGTCCCCTGCACCTTCCTCCCCGCATGCACAACGGCCCCCCACTGTGTGACACTGACAGCCGTCCCCCGCGCACGGCTCCAAGGCTCCAAGGAAACCCACGGCACCTCCGGCCTGGCCAGGCCGCCCGGCTGACCGGCTGCTGAGCGAGGGGGACGGAGGTCCTGCAGCTGCAGCAACCACACCGGTGCAGGTGCACCTGACCACCTGTACCCGACTGCCAGGCGGTCCCAAACAACAGACTCCTTCGTTAGACGCAGCTCTGCTGCGTGGCTGCAGCCACGCTAACGTGTCTGCTTGCGGCAACCAAGAACCCAGAACCACAGTCTTCACGCCGTCCCACGTCGGGTTAGTGACAGGCAGGCTCAGTAGGCTCAGCAGGCCAGGGTGGAGCCCCGCCAGACAGGGACGAACAGGAGTTTGCCTGTGCCCCCTCCCCCACGGCTCCGGGGGCCCCGCCCGGAGGCAGAGGCTGGGGCTGAGGGGCTCGCACGGCCCCTCCCGCCGAGGTCCCGTGCTGGGGCGCTGGGGGGGGGGGGGCAGTGGCAGCAGGGAGCAGGAAGAGGGACGCCCCCAGACGTCCACCCCCCCACCCACGTGCTGACAGCACAGCCCCCACGCCGCAGGGCTCCTCTTCAGAGGTCTCCCCACGAGAGCGCCCCTCTCCTCCTCCCCCCAGAACCGGCGCTGCACCCGCAGGACGCGCACACACACACACACACACACACACACACGGCCCCAGAGCCGGCCTCACCTCCTCTCCTGGGGAACCCCCTGCTCCGTGCCTGGCCGCCTTCCCCGTCGCTGCTGGGCTCTGGAACGGAAACGGGGCGTGTGGGTAGGATCTGAACCACTAGCTTCAGAGACAGAGCACAACCATCGGCACTGCCGTCGCAGCAGCACACGCCTGAAATTACTGGGAGACTGTATGCGTCTGCCGTGGTGAAACAATGAGTTGTGTGTAAATTACCTGGAAACAAATTTAAAAGTACCACTGTCACAAGGTAGATTAGTAAGAAAACATTTTCATAAGTTAAAATATGAACAATTCTTGAAATAATTTCAACAACAGAAACATAAGAACATCATTCAGTCAATCCCCTACACAGATCACCGAATACACCTAAATATCTAATGGTAAGCGTGTCACTGAGAATCCGCTGTTTGCCAAGTGCTGGGCACACGCCAAAAATTAAGACTTTCGTAAACGTCAATTTTACCAAAAATGTTGGCCGGCTCTCGACACCCCCCCCCACCTCGACCGGGTCAGGTTTGCCCCCGAAAGTGCGGCCCAGCCCGGAGGGCCGCTCTGGACCCAGGACGCCCGCCATCCCCTGCGCCCCCCCAGGCCCGGGGCAGCGCCTCGGGCGGAGCTGCCGTGGGCTTCAGCAGCGTCTGCCCGCCCCCACCCCCCCCCCGCCCCTTTCCAACTGCTGAGACTTCCTGGGATTCGGAACAGGCGCCCGCGTGCCCCAAACTGCTTATGCTCGGAGATGCAGTCTCCACTCGTGACCTGCTGTCTCCGATGCCCCCCCTTCTCTCACGGCGGCACGGCACTCCCCAGGTGCCCGCTGCAGGCCGGCCGAGGCACGCGGCGGCAGGCCCCACCGGGAGCCCCGAGCTCTTGGTTGAGGCTCCGGCGACAGGCAGCAGCTTCCCAACCTGGTTTGGGGAAACTGGAGTGGGGACAGACTAACACGCTGAGCCTTAGCTGCGCTTCAGCGCGCCCTGCAGACAGGCAACCTCACAGTCCCCGCGCGGCCCGCCGCCTCACCTCTCCAGAAGCCGCAGCTGTCGCCTTCCTCCAGCCGGCTACTTGAGAAACCTGCACAGAACAGAGAGTTAGGCTGGCCAAGTTTCTGGACACGACCCTTGCCTTACCTCTGCGGCATAAAGCACAGGGCGTCCAGGGGCCCCTGTTACACCGCCCCTCTAAAGCAGGGTGAGCCGCACACAGCTCTCCGCTCGCACCCCAGGTGAGAGCTCACGCAGGCTGTGCTACAGCCGCCACCTCGTGTCAGTCTGCGAAGGCCACGAGGCCACGCCGCCTCTGAGGCCACACCCCCCACACACGTGCGCGGGCAGAGCAAGGGGGTGTGCCAGTATCACCATCACGTGCTTTCTGTTCAAAGTACCACAGCTTTTAACATCTTACCAATTAACTCGTAATTTCTTCATCTGTCAGAGAACAGTGTGACTAAATTCTAATCCAATTTTCAGTAATTTTTCCCTTCTCAGTAACAAGAAAATTCTGCCAACTTACGTTTTATTTAAAAAAAAAAAAAAAAGTTTGAAGCCCTGGCCGGGTGGCTCAGTTGGTTGCAGTGCTGACCCAGACAATGGGTTCGACCCCCCATCAGGGCACACACCCAGGCTGCGAGTTCGATCCCCGGGAGGGCCGTATGGGAGGCAACGATCCATGTTTCCATCCCACATGGCTGCTTCTTTCTCTCCCCCGCCCCCCTGCTCTCTTTCTGTCTCCCAAATCAATAAAAACATGTCCCCAGGTAAGGATTAAGTAAAATGATTTTTACAAAATTTTAATCTTTCACCAAGTTCTGCTTTAAATTTTCTTATTTAATAAAAACCTGTGTCTAGATTTATGCATCTGTGGAGCATACAGACATGTTTCTAAAATTCAGTTTAAAAACATCCATCAGTAATAGTTTTTTAACACTTTTAAATGTTGAACGTTAAGAATCTTTAGCGCAAAGGTATTCAAGAAATAATATGCTTTAAAATTGTCGAGATAATGCCTACCAGTGAGTATGTAACCTGAATTACAAAACACTGCAGTCCCTGTAATTCGGAGACTAATCAACGACTGTTGCACAGATGTTCAACGTATATGGAAAACGTACACATGTCAAGTCACTGAGCGTCTCAGGTTCAACCAGAATCTACATCCCCTCCAGCACCAGACTCCACGGAAAGTAAACACACAGTTACCACACAGAGCTAAGTACCCTAGAGCAGGGGTCCCCCAACGCCTAGCCCTCCTACCTGCCCCGCCCCCACCCTCCGGCCCCCAACACCAGGGCCAGGACTGACCTCAGCCCACGGCCGGTGGGGAGGAGCCAGGATGCACAGCAGGAGGCGAGTGACAGGCCACCGGGGAAGCTTCATTGGAACTACCTCGAGCTCCGCCTCCTGCCCCGCCTCCTGCCCCGCCTCCTGCCCCATCCAAGGAAAACTGTCTTCCACACACACACAAAAAAACGGTCCCTGGGGCCTGGGAACCACTGCCCTACAGCCTTGCTATGTGGCTGGGTGACAAACAAGTTTCTCCTTGGCCAGACACGTCATTTCAGAACAAAGACGGCCCCTCCAGAAGGAGTACGTCCCCACAAACCTCGGTTCCCAGATACTCACGCACCGAGCCCGGCAATCTCGAAGCTGCTTCCGAAAAGGACTGCCTGCTCCTGCCCTTTGCCACGCCCCTTCCCTCCCTCTCCCACCCCGGAAGACTCGTGCGCTGGGCTGCCAAAGTGCCTGGGAAAGGCGTCCACCTACACCTTACTGGCCTTGAACTTAACTCCACTTCTGACCTACGGTTTTTAAGGGTTGTAGGGGAAATGCTTAATTTCAAAACTCCAAATGGGTCTTTGCTCAACTCAGGATAGGGATGGAGACAAGTTCACCGTGGAAGCTAACAGGGTCTCCTGTGTGGTAGGGGCAGGGTCTCGAGGACAGGACAGAGGGACAGAACGGGGTTTGCCTGCGGGGAGGCGGCGCGGAGAGAGGCCGCGCAAAGCTCCACAGAGCGGCAGGCACGCCGCGGCGGCAGGGACTGCCACTCTGACACCGCCAGCCAAGCCAGGTGTGCGGGACCCCACGAGACCGAGCGTGTCTCGAAGGGGATACAGGGAGTCCATGGCAGAGAAGGGGTGGCCGCCCGAGTTCATGGTGAGACACCGCACGCAGGTTACCTCTGCTCCCGAAGCCCTTTCCAACGGCAAAGCCGCCCGCTGCGGAGGGCGTCTCCCGCCTGCCGCTCTCGCCAGCATCTGGAAAGGTTCAGACAGAGTTAGCGCTCCTCGACACGGAGCGCGACGCATGTCACACACCAGGGGCTGGAAGACTCTCGGGGACGTCCGAGGGCAGGGAGAGAGCAGCACAGGAATGCACAAAGCAGCCGTTGTCACGCCCAGCTCCTCCTCTTAAAGAAGCCCGGAGCCCCGGCAGCACGGGGGGGCTGGCAGGGGGGGCGGCGACCGCTGAAGGAAGCTCGGCCTCAGCCAAGCCGCCGTCCCCCTGCGCCGCCACAACACCCGCTCTGGGTTTCCGCGCGCGCCTCGCCTGAGCGCAGTCCACACGCCTCCGAGGGCAGGCCATCGCCCCAACGAGCACCCCCCCCCCGCCCACTGTCCCTCATGCTGCCTTCCAGCGCTGGCGTCCTCGCCTCTCTCTGCCTCTGACCTGAACCAGGGTGGCCCGTGGGCTGCGGAGAGGAGCTGAGAGCCACTGCCCCTCGAGTGCCCTCCGGCCGCGCGCGTCCCCACAGTGGCCTTGCTCGCTCCGCCCCCACCAGGCCCAACACCCCTGTCCCACGGCGCGGGCTCCTGTACTTGCGGCCCTTCCGCGCTGCCTCCCCCAGGCGGGCCCCACGTCCTGCGTCTCCCCCACTGCCCCCCACACCCCCACAGCCGCACCCAGAGGCCCCTCTGCTGGGGAGTCTCCGGGGTCCCCCGTCGCGAGCGACCCCTCCCCGCACTCCCAGCACTCCGTCCGCAGCCCCCTCCAATAACGCTCCTTCCCACGTGGTTCCGCCCCACCGCACTACGAGTTCGGAGGGCAGACCGCTCTGGCAACTAGCAGGGTCGTTTGAAACAAAACATGGTAGCAGCAGATGTCCAAACCGGCGACGGGACACATTCGAGCCCTGCCCTGCGCCCTCGTGGCCTGCCCTGGCTGTCTCTGGGACACCCCGACACAGGGCAGAGGCTCCATGGGACCCTCTGGAGGTGCGTGGGGGGGGTGGGGACCGGAAGCGAGGCCGGCTGGCCGCCATCCTTCCCCGGGCGGCAGGCTGCTCTGGGGTGTGCCTGAAGCGGTGACGGGTCGGTTTCAAAACCACGGTGCTGGCCACGCGAGCTCAGGGAGAGAGAGAACACCGCGGAGACCGACACCAGCCAAAACGTCCGACGGCCGGTGAGGGGGAGCGGCACTCACGGGCCTGGGCACCCCCAGACCTACGTGCACGTGCAGCGTGAGGACGGCGGTCCCAGCGTCAACGCCCCCCAGAGCACTCCTGCCAGACACGCACTGTGTGCTTCCCCCGAAACACGCGGGCCCGGCCACCCGCGGTCCGGCCCGCCTCAGCTTCCGCCTTCCCACTGAAAACGGCTTTATTCAACAACGTTCACAACTCACCATCCAAACACCATGTAACCTGTTCTAAAACAGAAGTTTAAAGTATACCTAAATATTAAATATTCCCCCAAGTGTGGCATTAAGATATTATTTCTAATGTTATTAACAGCAAACAGAACCCACACCTGAACTTCTTTGCAGAATTACATGGCCCAAATCATCAATGCCCCTTACTAAACGTACAAGCTGAGAAAACAGAATATGTATGTATATACTCAAAGAATAAATGATTTCCATTAGTAGCAGGAACATGTCAAAACATAAAATTCACATTTGTGTTAATTGTATCTAAACAAAGTTTTCCAACTATCAAATGAAATATCACACACATCAACCTTTAGTTTCCAGTGAATGAAACCGTCCAGAAATAGCAATAGTTGTTCAAAGGACAGTGTAAGATACACTCAACAGTAAGTGTTATGTGTTGGCCCTAGCTCGTGACAGTCCGTAGAAAATAAACGGTCATCTGCATGTTTAAATGCATCGAACCCGAGGGTCTGACAACCGCGCAGCAAGGACAGCGCGGTAAAACGGCGCGGGGTGTCTCCCGCGTTCTGCGGCCCGGTCCAAAGACGGCCGGCCGGAGCGTCTCTGGCGGCATCCTCCTCTGCCGGAGCAAGCGGCGGCTGCTCTGGCGGCAACGACGCGGAACCCCAGGCCCGGAGAAGCGGCCCCCCGGCCCGACACGGATGAGACCACAGCAGTGGTTCCCACGCGCCCTCCCCTGGGAGACGCCAACCCCAGCCCCGCGGCTCCGGGCCCCTCCCGCGCCCCCTGCTGGACGTCGGTGGTCGCAGCACACGCCGCAGGCCGCAGCCGCGGCCGTCCCGGTCCTGAACCGGCTGTCCGAGCAGTTCAGTTCGGTTCGGTTCAGCCCGGCGGCGCCCGCTGTGCTGTCCCCCAAAAGGACGACGGCAGCAGGACAAGGGCACTCGAAAAAAGGGCGAGCTGATGACCCCAAGGAAACCTACGGCGCACCGAGTTCCGGCAGACCCGGCCCACCCCCCACCCCACCCCCCGCGGCGTGAGCGCCTCTCCCCACCCCCACCCCAGCCCACCCCCCGCGGCGTGAGCGCCTCTCCCCACCCCCACCCCAGCCCACCTCGCCCCACCCCCCCACCCCACCCCCGCGGCGTGAGCGCCTCTCCCCACCCCCACCCCAGCCCACCTCGCCCCACCCCCCCCCCACCCCCCACCCCCCCCCCGCGGCGTGAGCACCTCTCCCCACCCCCCACCCCCCCCACCCCCCCACCCCCCCCACCCCCCACCCGCCCCCACGGCCGCGAGGCCTGCGCACAGGCGGCGGCGCTCCTTACCTCGGTTTCCCCAGCTCCTCCCAGGGGCGAGTCCCCGCGTCACGAAACGGTCTCGCTGGGAAGGCCCCGCGTCTGAGTCTAAAGCGAACGACACGACACGGGCAGCGAGTCAGGCTCGCCGGCGCCGTGGCAGGCGGACCGCGTCGCTCCTCCCGGTGTGTGGACCGCGCAGCGGGGGCTGCGTCCGGCAGCCAGGAGGGCGGGCGCACCGAAGATCGGGTCGTCCCCCAGGCAGAACGGACCGGGGGCGACGTGTCACCCCCACGCAAAGAAACCGGACGTCGGGAGGAGGCGGAGTGCGCCCGCGCGGAACGCAGTCCAGGGAGACCAGCAAACGCCGGCCGGCCGGAGCCGCGAACTCCCCACGTGGTGCGGATTAGAAACCCGTGTCTGAGAGCGCGCTGGCTGGCGTGGACTGCCCCCCGCACGCACGGACACCGAGCTCACACACACGGAGACGTCTTTGCACGCACCGGGCGTGCTGGCCACAGCGAGCAAAGCGGCTGGAAGGAGCCTGGACGTGCGAGCGAGCGAGAGCCGCCCCGCCCCCCGCAGCAGGGGGCGTGCTCCCGAGCACCGACCGTGCCCACCGCGCGCTCGGGGAGGCGCTGCTGCACAGAACCAAGCTTGCTTAAAATCCCCTCACGCTTGGAAAGGTAGTTTTAAAACACGTCTATGTGGCCCAGCTCACAGAAAAAACTGATGATGGAACCTTAAAACTACTTAGAACTGTACGATAAAAACGTTACTTATCAGTACCTAAGTTTTTATGCTCCAAAATAAGAAGTCAAAATTAATGAGCTAAACAGCCATCTCAACTAGAACGTTCGAAAAAAACAAAACCGCACAAAACGAGAGAAAAGGCGCAGCAATCAATAAAACAGGCAACAGACAACAGAGTGGTTCCCCAAGGCCAAAGCCAGGTTCTTCGGAGAGACCTCCGGAACCCTGCCGGAGTGACCGAGCCCAGAAGGCTGCTGGGGGCGCAGGGGCGGAGGGGGGACAAGGCTGCTGGGGGGCCGGGGCGGAGGGGGACACAGACGAGTAGTGACGTGATGCCACGGAGGTGGCGAGGGCCTCGCAAACAGCGGGGCTGCTGTTCCAGGGGGACGCGGCTCCTGCCACGCCGGACGGGAAGCTCCAGGGCCCACGGCCGGCGCCGCGCCCCCACCCGACACCGACACGGCCCTGCACGCTCGGGCGCTCCTTAGGAGGACACACCCCACGTGACGTGCTTTGCAGCACAAACAATTTACAGGGAATCAACACTAGAGTGGATGAAGTCAAGAATCAAAACAGTGATTTGGAACATAAGGAAGCAAAAAACTACCAATCAGAAGAGCACGAGAAAAAAGCAGCCAAAAAAATTAGGATAATGTAAGAAGTCTCTGGGACAATTTCAAGCATGGAAATTTCAAGCATGGAAATTTGCATCATGAGGGTGCCAGAGGAGAAGAGAGAAAGCAAGGAATTGGAAACCTATTTGAAAAAATAATGAAAGAAAACGTCCCTAATTTGGTGAAGGAAATAGACAAGTCCAGGGAGCGCAGAGAGTCCCAAACAAGATGGATGCAAAGAGGCCCACCCCAAGACACATAATTAAAATGCCAAAGGTTAAAGGTAAAGAGAGAATCTTAAAAGCAGCAAGAGAAAAGCAGTTAATCACCTACAGGGGAGTTCCCATAAGACTGTCAGCTGACTTCTCAAAAGGAACTTTGCAGGCCAGAAGGGATGGGCAAGAAGTATTCAAAGTGATGAAAAACAGGGACCTACAGCCAAGACGACTCTACCCAGCAAAGCCATCATTTAGAATGGAAGGGCAGATGAAGAGCTTCTCAGTTGATCATCACCAAGCCCTTACCATATGAAATCCTTACCATATGAAATGTTAAGGGGTCTTATTTTACGAAGACCAGAACTATGAACAGTAAAATGACAATAGGTATCTATCAATAATTGAATCTAAAAAACAAAACAAACAAGCAGAACAGAAACGGAAGCACGGATACAGAGAACACTCTGACGGCCGCCAGATGGGAGGGGGGCTGGGGGACGGGTAAAAAAGGGGAAGGGGCCAGGAGGTACGAACTGGTAGCTGCAGAACAGCCGTGGGGATGTCAGGTCCAGCACAGGGAACAGAGCAGCCCAGGGGCACACGCGCATGACCATGGACACGGACACCGGTGTGGGGAGGGCCTGCGGGAGTGGGGGGGTGAGTGGAGGGGGCGAAGGAAGAAAAACTGGACAACTGTAATAGCACAGTCAATAAAGTGTAACTTTCCTAAAAAACAAGGCTGAATAACAAGGGAAATGTAACCGCCACACATTGACGGCATGGCCCACAGGGGACGGCAAGCACACAGACTTGCAGGCACGCGGAGTGGTAACTGACAGAGCGGGGGAGGAAGGGCGTGGGCCTGCTGGGGCAGGGGGGGAGGCAGGCATCACGCTGCACCCCGGAGGCCGAGTGAGGGCGGCCGGGGCCAGACGGCATCCCTGACAAGCGGCCACGTCAGCACTTCACGTCTGAGACCCAGAGAACGGGGGCTTTCTGGCTGAACCGGGACAGAGCCGGAGTACACCCCGATGACTCAGACAGCTCCTGACTGTCGCCACGGAGTGTCACAGCGCTGCCTGTCTGTGAGAGCAGCGGTGCAGAGGAGGACGCCTGAAGGCCACTCTGAGGCCACGAGAAGGGTGTGGGGGGTGGGGGGTGAGAGCCGGCGAGCGAGGGAAACGCAGGGCTCTGCGCGCGGGGCCCGTGCGGAGACCCAAACCGTCGGCGTCGGCACGCTGTCCGCGGGGGCCCAGCTGAGGGCCAGGACCTCAGATTCTCTCATTTCTTTTCACCTCTGTACTTCTAAGTTTGGGGGTTTTTTGGTTTTGGGGAGGTTGCAAGAGGATATTTAGGTACTGGTTCAGCATACAGTCATTGGCCTAGTGCGTATCCCTGTGATTAAGAAAACGTGGTTGATGAACGGAGCTACGCAAGTGGCCGCTCTCAGGAGAAGGCAAGCGGGGAGTCCGCCTGACTCGGCGGCGGCGGCCGCAACGCCGGAGACACAATGCCGCAACAGGTCCTGGGTCTTGGTTGGGGGCTCTCCCAGTCTAGCTTCTTGAAGATCCCACACAAAACAATGCTACGCTCTGATATTCAGAAGAAGTAAACCTTCACCCCCCACAAAACCTGGCTTCTCTCCGGCACCTGGAGAACGAGCTTCCTCCCGCCCGCACCGCGGCCGCTGCGGACGGACGTGCTGTGACACGCACCGGCCGCCTCTGCCCACCTGCCCTTTGACCGCTGCGAGCGCACACACGCACGCACAGCTCGTACGGCGGAGGCAGTCAGCCTCTCTCGGCAGCGACCCCACGGAACGCTCCCCACGGAGCACGGCACTGGACGCCGATGATGAGCGGTGGGTGCGGCCTGACAGCAGCCGAGGGGACTCCACGGCACTGCGCCGCTCGTGAGAACGGCTCTCCGCTTCCCGCGACCACGGGACGACGTCCGCTCTAACCCTCCGGCCCCCAGCACCCCCCAGACTTCCCCACTGGGGGGCGGGCTGCCCGGCCCTGCTCCCCTGGCTGTGAGGGTCTCAGTGGGCCCTCCCACCTCTGATGGCGCCCCCAGCCCTCGCCCTTGCTGCGGTTGGTGACTCCGGTTCACAGAAGGCAGCCGCGGGCCGCCAGGGGCCAGCGTTTCGTGGGCATGAAGCGTCAGCGTGGGGAGATGAGACGCTTCCAGAGGTGAATGGCGGTGACCGCCGCCCAGCAGCGGGGGCGTGTGCATCCCCAGCGAGGCTGGGAGTCCCAGATGCGCACGGCGGACCGCGCACACTGCTCCGCGCTGTTCCACGTGAGGGCCCTGAGCGCCCACGGACTCTGACCACGCGGGGTCAGTGCCCCCATCTCCCGCCTCGCTTAAGAGTCAGCTGGACTTAATGCCACTGGCTTGTACTCTTTAAAAAATGGTTGAAATGGCCAATTTCATGTTACAATTTTTTAATGCAGCAGAAATAGCATTTCAGCCTGCTTTGGACTTCAGCAAAATGCAAGGCCACCAGCACAGGGGTGGCCTCGCAGGAACCTTCTGAGCTGAGCCCTGCCGCTCCCACCCATCCCGCCGTCTGTGTCGACACCACGCACACCCAGGTCAGCCAGCAGAGCCAGTGGCGGGGGGGGGACCGCAGCTGCCTCCCCGATTGCGTGTCTCTTCCTCTCTCAGACCTTCCCCCCACGCAGGGTCAGGTGCCAGAGACACCGCTGGCACCAAGCAGGAGCAGCAGGTCCGGCAGAGACAGCGGCTGCCCGGTCGCCACCACTGCGTCGGCCCCCTCCAGCGCACCCCCCCCCCCCGCAGTCCAAAGGCCTGCCCTCTCGCCAGGGCCCCGCGGCCTGCCAGCCGAACGCATGGTGTCCAGGCTGGGCCAAGGCCTTAGGCCAACCCTCCCGGCCAAACAGAACCACCCACAGCGCTGGACGCCCTCCTCTCTCCCTTCTCTGGCCGGGAGTGGCCCCCACCCCGTGCTCTCCGAGGAAGACGGACTCCCCCAGGACGTTTTAAAGATGCCCTCCGAGATGCCCGCAAGGCAGCTCTCGCTCGTGCAACAACACCCTCCACCTGCAAGGGCCCCGCCTCCCGCCTCGACACCCACCTGCCGACGAGCCCGGGCTCCTGTGGAAAGTGTCTCCGTTCGCTCCCGAAGCACACCTGTCCTGTGAGGAGGGAGAGAAGACGGGTTTTCTACCTGGAATGACGAGAATGCGTCGACTGCTCCACAGACACTAGCAAACCTTAATCGGTGGGCTTTGCTCAGAACAAGACGATGGCGGACTAATCCGCCTGGGTCACTGGGTGCTCCCTTATCAGCTGCCCCCAAATCTTCACACCAACTTGGGTGGAGAGCGTATTAACACACCCCTCAGCACCGAGGTGGGCACACTGCAGCCGGGAGCCGGGGCTGGAGGCCCCACCCTCCTCCCTCTGGGCGTGTCTGCGGCTGCTTCCGCTGGGCTCACAGAGCTGTGACCGGGCTGGACGGTCTGCAGAGCCCACAGTACTCGCCGCCCAGCTTTTTCGGGAAAGGGTTTGCTGACCACTGAAGTGGAGGCCTGGCCACCCGTGAACTTGAGAAGTATAACCAAACACTGTGCTGTAAGCGAACGCTGGCCAAGGGACACGTGGACAAAGTGACGCCCGCCAACGCGCAGCCCAGCTTAGGGAGGTGGCGCGCGCACCCAGTCGTTGGCGGGGGCGGGGAGCAGTGCGGAGCAGCTTCTACCTGTGAGACTCCCCTCGCGTTCCCGCGTGCTCCAGCCCGCAGAAAGGAACCCACGCCCGAGGAAACTCCTCCCGTCTGCCCCCGGGAGCCCCCTCGTGAATCCAGTCCGTGGCTTCCTCTCACAGGAGCTTCCCCAGGGAGCCATGCTCTGAAACTCCCCCATGCAGCAGCAGCCGGAATCAGCGTGGCCACACGGGGGGGCCTGCAGGGCCTGCCTCCACAGCACCCCCTCCAGCACAGACCCAGAGCTGCCGCCGGGAGGGAGGGAGGGCACCACGTCAGGTGGCCCCAGGCGATTTTCTAAAGGGTCTTTCCCAAGAGACCCTGAATGGCTTTCATGAGGCTTGAGTGTCTTCCAGTCACTTTCCCTAGGAGCCTCCGGTATTCGGGGGTGCAGGGCACCGCAGAGAGCTGCAATGTCTGCCGTCACCGACATCAGAGCCAACCGGGGACCCCCTTTCCCTTCTCAAGGGGGACCCCTAGAGGCCTTTTTCCTCCTCAGGGGCCAGCGCAGGACGGGGCGGGGAGAGCACCAGAACGGGCTGGTTGGGCAGCAGCTGCAGAGCCGGCAGAAGGCAGGGAGAGACTCCGGCACAAAGACCTGGACGCCTGTTACCAGATGATCTTCAGGCCTGGAGTTCAATATCCCACATACATGGAACTTACCAATCTCAAGGCAAGTTTTGAAACATCAAAAAATGTGTTCGATATAATCAGTTCAGCATAAAATTCTCAACCCTTTTCATCACCCTAGAAAGAACGGACGTCTAGTCCCCTCCAGCTACCGCCCCCTTCCCCAGCCCCCCCGCCCCCCAAGTGGAGCCCCCGCCCTTCCTCTGCGGGGAAAGGTGGGCGACCCGGAAAGGAGGAATGGGGTTGCTGCGGGCAGTGCGTCCTGCAAGGGAGGGGGGGTTGGAACCCCACTTGGTCTCCGGAGCACACTCCATCCGGTCCCGCCCACCCCTGGCTGCTGCCCGCTCTGCCCGCCCCTCGGGCCCCTCGCTGGGCCCTGACACTGGGCTGCCCCAGGGCCCACGGCTCAGCCATCCCAGTGTCCCTCTGCCCAGCTCTGCTTCACCCAGTCTCAGGCCTCCGAGTCCCACTGATGCACAGAACACGCCCCCACGACCCCTCCCCTGAGCAGCAGCCCCACGGCCCGACCGACGAGCACCCTCCCCGACGCGGGGCCACACCAGCATCACACCCTGACCACCACACGCGGAGAGCCCTCACCACCCTCCCCCACCCGTCCTCTCCCGTGGAGTCCCTCCCTCCCAGGGCGCGGCCGGCACCCGTCTGGTGGCTGGAACCGAAAGGCCAAGCCAGCACCCTGGGGTCCTCTTCCTCCCACGACCAGCCCGGCCGCTCAACTCTGCCCGCAGCTCCGCCGCCAGGACCCGCCCCCGCTCCCTTTTCCTCCCTCTTCCACCTGCCCGGCCTCCTGGGCGTTGGCCAGGCCGGCGGGGGAGGCTGAGCGAGGGCCCCCCAGAGACCAAGCCCTCTCTGCGGAAAGGGCTCGCCCGCGGAATTCCGGACGGCGGGTTTCCTGGGTGGGCCTCCCCGACCTCACAAGTGACCTGGTGAGAGAAAGGCGGAGGCCGTCCGCGAGGACGCAGAGGGGACCGCAGGAAGATGCAGCCACAGAAGCGAGGGGCAGCTGCCGCCCCCGAGCTGCGGGGTCACGGACTGGCTCCGGGCGCCTCCAGGAGGACCGCAGCCCTGCGCGCGCCTGCGCAGTGGACGGCGGGCCCGCACGCCCTCCCTCCCCCCGCCCCCCAGGACCCACCTCTGCTGCCGCGAGCCGCCCACTCTGCGGGCACTCGCCACAGCAGCCCCGGGACACCGCTCCTCCTGCGGCCCTGGGCCCCGAGTCTGCGCCCTCCCCGGGGCCTCGGCACCGGGTGCTCTGTTGTCCCAGGGAGGCGAACCCTCGCCACCCGACCTCAGTTCGGCCACCTCTGTCCGTCTGCCTGTGCGTGCCTCTGTCACACACACACACACACACCTCTCTCTCGCACACACACTTTCCCCAATTTTTTCCATGGCACTGCTCACTGTTGATAGTTACTTGGCTCTCGAATGCACCTGTCCTGCCCCCGCCCGGAGGACACGGGGTCCGTGAGAGCGAGCCCCTCGCCCGCTGCGCTCAGCGCCGCCCCCGCCCCCGGCGGGCCCCAGGCCTTCTCATCAGCTCACCCGTAAGAGCATATGCAACGACAAGCACTCCTCACACGCAGCTGCAAATCATCTACTTGTTACGATAAACAAATTTCTTCTCCCTTGTAAGCACCCTCATTATCTTCCATTACGGAACATCATGCTGTTGTAAGTCTTTTGTCTTTTCCAAGCAAATGAGTGCTTCCATTCACAAGCTGAGTTGTTTTTCTTTCTAAACACAGGGGTCTGCTACTCAAACGAACTTCCAGCAGGACGACGTGTTAGCCTTGAAGACACCCTCCCCCGCCCCCCTGAAGGTCCAGCCCCCACGGCTCTGTGTTTTCCGGCCCAGCCCCGCAAGGGCCTCTGCAGACACCCCTCGCACTTTAGGCCCAGAACCCCCTGGAAGGCATCGGGGCCGCACAGCAGCTTGTGCCGAACACCAGGATCTCACCTCCTGCTCCAGGCCCCGCACCAAAGAGAGCTCAGGAAGGCTGCCCACATACCCTGGACAGACGGGCCACACCCGCCGGCATGCCCCACACGTGTAAACTCTGAACAAACAGTGAGTGCAGCTCTCCTCCCTCCGTCTCGCACACGCTAAAGCCCCACGGTGTGGACACTGCCGCCCTCCACCCCTTCTTCTGACCCGTCAGTGCAGGCAGGGCAGCACAGCCCATTCAGGCCCCAGGTGAGGTCCAGCCCCTCCCCCCGCCCCTCCGTCAGCTGCCGGTGCTGTTAACGCCACTCCTCTGGCCCGGGCAGAGCCGGGCCTCGCCGAGTCTCAGGTGTCGCTCGCAGACCTGAAGTTCCAGGGGGCTATCCGGTCACACAGGAAAGAGCAAAGCACCTCGAAATTTAGAAGTAACCACCAAGGCCCAGAAATACATGTGATTGTTGCAAGAGCTTATAATCCAGGCCCTCATTTCTGCGTGGAAGCATTTTCCAAGTAATAGCCATTTCCCCAGACAAAAACGTGCAGCAATCAAAAACCTCACGCTGAGGCCATCCACTCCAGGCTGCAGCGGCAGAACCTACTGCAAGCACCGGCAGGGGCAGGCCGAGAGGAGGGGCAAGGACCAGCGGCTCAGCACCCCCTGCTCCCGGGGGCCAGCCGGACCCACCTCCAACCAGACTCTGCGGCCTGGTTTCTGCCCGTCCTCCTCCAAAAACGTCCACTTTTCACGGTCTCTGGACCAGCTCCACCAGCCTCTCCACCACCTCTTCAGCCTCCTCGGGCCCTGTGGCCCTCTGCCCTTGCCACCCTCCTCTAAGACTCAAGGAGGAGCACCCTGTCCATCCCCCACAGCTGGCCCTACTCGGCACGCGTGATCTTCCGTGCCCTCCATGAAGAGAGACACTATTCTCCCGCACCCCGGTGATGACTAGACTCAGAAACTGCTAGAAATCTTCCCCAGGCGCCGGCACTTCAACTCCCTTAGGCCTGCCAACTCAACGATGTCCAAGGACCACATTTTTTTCTGCTGCTTCAGTAGTGTTGTGCACGGAGAAGATGCAAACTTGCTTATCTCAATGATTATTACAAACTTTGCTTGTGGACGGACCAATTCTTTCAAGCTGTTTCCACTTTAATCGTTAGAATACGTGCCTGCTGAGACGTGCCACGGGAAGCCCCTGAGGTCAGAGAGAAGTGACCCCTGCGAGGTCTCAGAACAGGAGGCACCGCGGCCAGGAAGCAGGCCCCACCCTGCCCAGCTGGCCACGCCCTCGAGCACACCCCCCCCCCACACACACTCACCCCAGCAAGCTCCCGGGCGGCGGGCCAACCCCTGCGTGCTCAGTCGTCCGCACTGAACACCTGTTAGGTTGTCAGGTGTGTCCCCACCTCACACCTTTCGCTGCTGACCACCCTCAGGCGGCACACTCGCCTCGAAACCTAGAACCGGCACAGGCTAACCGCCACCAGAAGAACAGTGTCCAATTGCTCAAAATGATACAGTCATGTGTCCACATTAGATCTCCAGGTGAAACCCTGAGGAGCACTCGGAAAAGGCCGATCACAGACATGAAGGTGAAGTCAATCCAAGGCGGTCTCAGAGCTGCTGCAAGTTTAACGAAACGGAACACATTCAGGAAAAAAAAAAAATCAAAACTGTGCCTCTGAAAGACACTAGCTGAATAAAACTGGGCTCAGATTTCCCCTCCATATAAATGTCATTTAAAAAAGTTGCAGACCCTTCCCTAGCTTTGGCCCTTTATATTCAGCCAGGGCAGGCAAAAAGGCTGTTAACTGCGCCATGTTCCTCCAAGTCAAACAGGCCAAATAGCTACCGCAAAACCCAGCACCAGGCGTCATGTCTGCAGACATGGAGAAATCCGCTACAAATCAGACCCACACACGTATGTATAAAGAATCATAAGGTAGATTTGTTAACAGAAGTTATATTCAAGTGAGTATTCCCAGTATCATGAAACGAGGTAGGTTAGTGAATAGCACTGAAAGTTCTAAAAAGGTACATCTGAGAGATGTGAGTCAGCCGTACAGAATTTCAGACACCTTATGCAACAAACACACACGACACGCTACAGTGCAGTGCGTTGTCTGGAGAACACTTGACGAAGACAAAATCTTAGACAAAGAAAAAATAAACATCAGACAGCTGCCTACTGAAGTCCACTGGAGAAAGTGTACCTGTAAATTAAACTTTATATTATAACAACTCCATTGAGAACCAAGAGAAAATAGAACCGTAAAATATTCTTTGATCAAGTCATTCCATTTTTTAAAAAGCTCCCAGATTAAAACAAATAAGCCATAGATATTTGTGACACTATTACAGTGAAAAGCTAACGACATCCAAATTCACACCACCAGCAAATCAATTATATTATGGCAGAGCCTTTCCATGAAATGTTAAATAACCACAAGAAATTGTTTTTAGGAAACCAATATGGAATGGTGAAAAACGAAAAGGCTAGAATCAAAAATTGCAACTGTAATTTTCCTATCATTACCACCTATATAAAAACATGTTTGGAAAAAACAGAAGGAAATTAACTAAAACTAATAAGAGTTCACCCAAAACCTTCCCACCACATGATTTTTCCACTTTGATCAAATCCGTGGCATTTACGAACTGTAAACTTTAAATTGTACTACCTTCTCAAACACGGGAACGTAGGAAGACAGGTGGGGCGTGATGATTTCTGCTTCCCAGTCTTCGTCTCCCATGGTGGATTTCTGTTCTGTTTTCGTGAAAACACAGACACATTTGGCCTCAGTTACACCAGCACCGTGTCTCCAGAAGCATCAGCGATCATCGCCTCGCAGACACGTGAAACTTCTCAGCTAGGGGGTCATCTCCCCGCCAGTGTTTTTGGAAAAAAGGGGACTAAGTTTGGTTTCTTACGGGGAGGTGGCATGTAGAGCCACCCTTGTCGTCTTTGCAAGTCGGTTCGACCACTTGTGTAACCAATGACCCGGGCAACCCCCCTGACGCTCCGGAAGCTCCAGCTACGCCCCAAAAGCTGGTCGCCAGGTTTACCTCCTCCTGCGACGGGGCCCCAAGCGACGGGGAGGGGACGACTTCAGGTCCCTTAAAAGGTAGATAAGGCGCTGGGCTCGGGATTTTGACAACTGTCTTAGGGAAGCAGGCCTAGAGACCAACGAACGCCTTGGAGTTGGTGGGCAAGGCGACGAGGGTCCCGAAGGAAGGCCTAGGCCCCAACAGAGGTCCGAGGGTTCCGAAGCTGCTTCTGCGCAGACCGGACCGCCCCGCCCCTCGGCCTCCCCACGACGGGGCTCGCCCCGCAGGCGGCCGCTGGAACCCCGGGCAGGAGGTGCCCCCCGCAGGCGTCCACCTCCCGTCTCACCAGCCCGCGCCACGGGCCACGGCCGCCGCTCACCCCTTGGCTGCGACCTCGTCCCCGGTCCTCGCAGAAAACCCCTAAACGGCCGCACGTGCAGGACGCCGAGCCTGCGTCAGCTGCGTGCGGCAGCCATAAATGGCCCCGACGGCTCGCGCCGTCAACCAATCAGCGCCCCAACGGCGCGAGGCCCCGCCCACCTACTCTGCCCCCACCTCCACCATGGCCCCGCCCACCAGCGGCTGGGAAGTCCCAGACTCTGCGGCCCGTTAGGCCTAAGGGGGCAGGGCTGGGCTGTGGCCACTCGTCCCTCCAGCCTTGGGGAGGAGGGTCCTCGGTGTGCAGAGCCCCTGTATTTCCCTGTGCGAGCGCCACCGGACACACACGCGCCCCCCACCCTTTTCCTAGCACTGAACGCGACAGGGGACAGGGCCCGAGCTCGCTCCTACCCTGTCGCGGGCCCAGCACCACCCCACCCCCACCCCCACCCCCGCCACAGCGCGGCAGTTGGCCCCTCGGGTGATGGCTCCTGTCTCTTCTCCGGGGACCCCAGGGTCTGGTGGCAGGGTGACACTGCCCGCCGATGTGCCAGGAGGCTTCGTCCTACCAAGCCAGGGACCACGTCTTGGCAAAGGAGCTGCCCTCGGACGCAGAGGAAGTTGTGCTGCGTGGGTGGCTCATCCAGGCTTGGACGAGTGACCCCCCCTGACCCCAGGGGCACAGGTCGAACCAGAGTGGCCGGGGGCCCTGCCGAGCCTCCTGCTCCCATCGGTCACGTCGTGTGTAAGTGACGTCCAGCAGCTTTGGCCATCGTTCCAGGAAGCGTGGTGCTGGGGACATAGCTAAGGGAGGAAGTCAGCGGAGCCGGGGTTCAGTACACCAGCGGGCTCGGGGATGCGGCGCCTCTGGAGCTCTTCCAGCGACAGCTAAGGCGACAGTTACCAAAGGGGGTACGCATGCCACTGATTTTAGCAATCCATGGACAATTTTCACTTTGATAGTTATTTTTAGTGTTTACACTTAATATTTAACGTGTATGAGAAAACTATAGCCCGTCAAAACTGTGATTTCAGAAAATAATTGCTCCTTATGAAGCTAAAATAAATATTTTTTAATTAATTAAATAAAAGCTTCATCGCATTCATTGATCCAGGGATGGCAAAAAGCACGAAGGCTGTGTTGAAAAGACTGCAGTGTGGTGGCCATGGGTGTGGAGGGGAGAGACTCAGGTCTGGGGACGGTCGCTGGAGCCAGCAGCGGTCAGGCGGAGCCGTGTCCTCTGCACCTCTCCTGATGGCACGCTCACTCAGCCCCTTCCTGGTTAGCACCGCTCAGCTCCCCTGGGGCACTCTGACGGTGAGAAAGCAGACCCGGCAGACAAGACTCATTTGCTCCCCACTGAGAACTAACACATCGAGGTTCTGGGTTAGGAAGTAGTCCGGCTGGAATTGAACTGGTGTTCCTGGAGACCCCGCTTGTAGTCAGCCGGGCCTCCTAACTGACACCCCTCCAGTGGTCCCTAAGCACTCCTACAAGACTATTTGTGAGAGCTTGAAACGAGTGCAGGGTAAAAGGTCAAATGCTGGGTTAGGGCGCCTCGGACGATCCTTTCCTCAGGGGAATTCTCGGCCCTTGGCGGCACAAGTGTTTCGTCAGTGAGTTCTGGAGTTGGTTGAACGGTCACTAGGAAAGCGTAGCATCCCGAGGTCTAGCCCTGTCCATTCCCACTACATGTTGGCCATTCCTAAGAAAGGTAGCTGGCTTTTCTGTACCGCCCGGCAAAGGAGGAGGGATTTGTGAAGGTCGTCACCTTCAGTCAGGGTACGGAAAGAGGACGAATTCGCCCTGAGAAGCAGGGACCAGGCCCCATCAAGGAACAGCGAGGTATCTCTTCTCGTCCCCGTCTCCGAAGATGGAAGAGTCGGGGCTGCCAGACAGGGATGGAGGAAGCAACCACCAGCAGCCGGCTGGAAAGCTGGCCCTGGTTGTCCACTCGTTAACCACATGAACCTGGGCAGGCTACCTGGACAGCAAGGCCACCAGACACGGTTCTGGGTGTCAGGCCCTGCTCCGGGCCGAAAGACATCGCCCATGGTGTTGCAGGGTAAAACAACGTTCCTTTGCTCTAGGTTGTCTGACTGAGATAAGAGAACTAAATTGACATAAGACAGATTAACAGGAGAGAAACTGAACTTTGTACGTGCAGGAGCCCCATACAAGTATGAGACTTAAAAAGTGACCAAAGCAGGACATTTTTAAATGTTTTACATAGAGAAACCATAAATTCATGAAGAATTGACAAAACAAAAGGGTTCCGTCTTGAGTTGCTACAGTGGTGAAGAAGTAGCAATGTCTGTCCATACAGCCTTCTGAGCCCTGAATCCCCTGTCTGGTGACCAGGATGCCTGCCACCCTCTCGGTATCGGGGGCAGGGTGGGGGCTACCGCTCACACGGGAGACTTGCCTCATGATTTCCGGGGGACAGAGGAGGGGGTCCTTGCACCGGCCGTTTCTCAAGCACCTTTAATTCCCACACTGTGCCGGAGTGGCTTGGGCTACTCCCCTTCGGCTTCCGGAGCAGCTGTGCAAAGGCGCGAGGACTGTCTCAGGTGCTGGTCTGGGGCGAGCACGAGGAATCGGTGCTGGGAAACAGGTGCAGAGTCGCATGTCCAGTACTCTAGCTCACATTTGCTTATTACGTATTTTTAAATAGAAGGATAACCCAATGTGTATACAACGCCCATCTGGGAGAAAGGAAAGCGGGAACAGGCTGAGATGGGGAAGAACGTGCACCAGACTCCTCTGAGTGAGTGGATTTGATTGTAAACCCACGTGATTGTTACGCAAAATCACCAAACAAAATGAAATCAAAATCTAAAAAGCAACCTTAAAATTTAAAGCAAAAAATAAAGACACATCGGTAAATATGTATTAAATTCATGGATTAACCACACAGAGAAGAGTTATTTCAAGTGATTTAAAATACAGCATTTTGACCATAGGTTCCCAGTGGGATATATCATAAAAAGAACTACAAAAAATAAATGAATTGTATTGTTAGCAATAAAATAGTATATAGTTAATGCTTTTGTGAGAGAAAAGAGATTGAAACAGAAAATCAAAGAGGTCAAGAAACAACCCTATATTCCTAAATTTGAATTGGAAACATCAATATGACTAATGACGTATTGCCTTCAAAAAAAACACAAGAGGGTTCCCCAACTGTGCCCACTGAGGAAAGCCTAGGAACAAGGACCCACCCATAGGCGATGGGCACGCCGGCACCCAGACTGGGGTCTCCGAACCCCATCTGCCACTACGAGAAACCAGCGCTCTTGGGGGGAAGACAGATGCCATGCGGTCGGGGGCCAGGAATACACAGGACCAGCCCGAAACATCAGCTCGTATAAAATAAGCAAGAAAGCTTCCAAAAATGATCGAAGCACCAAGGAACCAACTGGATGGGCTGCTCCTAGCCAATCGGGGACACTTTAAACATCAAAGTAAACGATGATACTAACGGATTATAACCCATTGAATAAAATAGAACCCATGTAGCAGTGGGCATTGGAACAGTGGGGAACTGTCACCCGCCCCACCACTCCTTTGGCGTGGTTTCTGGGAGCGAGGACCTGCCGAACATCATGGCTGAGCCTGGCCTGCCTCACACGTGTTCAGAACGCCTACGGTAACCCATGGGTGGGCAAACCCAGCTAACAGGATGGGTGTGCTGTAGCGTATTGGTGGTTCACCCCCGTGGTTGCATTGTGGCATGGGAGTGTACTGCACCCCGTGTCCTTAGCCTGGAAAAGATCAAAATTCAAAATGCAAAGTATAGTTTCCACTGAAAGTGTATCACTTTCATATCAGTGCAAAGTCAAAAAGTCGTAGCTCAAACCATGGGAAGTCTGGACCGTTTGCATTCCTTATGAGGCAGGAGAATGGGAAGCTGGGGAGGTTCCTGGGCGAGGGGAACAGGGAGACTGAGACGGGAACGGGAAACACGGCCAAACCGCTCGCACGGCTCAGGGCCACTGGTGAACCGCAGACCTCCCCGCCCCTCACCCTCTGACCCCCTGACCCCTGACCCCCCGACCGAGGGCACTGGAGAGCAGGTGCTTTACCCCCTCCTCCCCGACCAGAGAGCACTCAGCCTCCCCGGCCGTGACCCACAGGTGCCGAGAGGGGAGGGGGTGCTGAGGCAAACAGAGATTCTCGACACAGAACAAAGGGGGCGAGCTGGGGGAGGGGCTGCAGCGTCCCCTGTCAGCCCCCTCCCCCTCCCCCCAAGAGAAACAGCAGGTCCTTGCTCCCCCAGGAAACCCCCTCCCAAACCCCACCTTTCCCCAATGTAAACTTGCCTCTGAGAGCTCAGGGGAAGGTGGGTGTCGGGGTTTGAACCTGCCACCTTCTCAGACTGCCGTCCTCTGACAGTAATAAAAGCGCAGTTACAGTCCGATCCCTGTCTCTGCTCCGCGGCTGAGCGGTGACCGGCAGCACGAGCCCCAGACTCGGTGGCCCTCCGTTTCCATTGTACCACTGGCCACGCGTCCGCCACGCCTTCGGTCACTGTGGCAATGTCAAGCGTTGCTGGACAGCACGACTTCGGACCTCAGTTTGAATTCCAGCTCACCGGCCTCCTACTAGCTGTTTGGCCTCGGGGCAAATCACTTAAAGTCTCCAGGACTGTTTCCTCCTCTGCGAAACAGGGGTAAAAGACGCTTCTAGAATCACGGTGAAGACTAAATGATGTATATAAAACGCTTGGCACTCAACATTAGCTGCTTCATTTGGACGTGTTGGCTCGAGTTCTTTATCACACTACAGGATATTGTCGGGGTTTTTCTGGTGGTTTTGTTAAAAAACAAAACAAAACAAAAAAAGGACCACCGGCATCCTATGGACGATGGACGTGGGTAAGCTTCCATGCGCTCTTCACAGGACCCACCTTGAGCTGACTTTTTATGACAAGCACGCTGATCTTACTTCGATTGTGTGTCTATCTGAGGTAGCTTTGTAGAAATGCCTGGGGTTGGGAGGAGGTGCCCAAACCCTCCCGAACGCCTCTTTCAGCCTAGAGCGGAGATTTTTCAACCCTCCTGCCGTGCCACAAGCATTTTTAAAACACGCAATACCGAGCTATTTGGCCAGGGGACACTGACTTTCCCCTTACATTGTCAGATAAAAAATGCCAACAGCTAACACAACTACAGCCTGTTGGGTGTGAATGAATCAAAATTATACCTATTTTTTCTGTCGGATGGACCTAAAATATATTTTTGGCGTGCTGCAGAATTTTAGAAGTTTACGCGTGCCATGAGATAGAAAAGGTTGAACGTGTCCGGTGTAGAGA
Source organism: Phyllostomus hastatus (assembly GCF_019186645.2). Taxonomy (NCBI): domain Eukaryota; kingdom Metazoa; phylum Chordata; class Mammalia; order Chiroptera; family Phyllostomidae; genus Phyllostomus; species Phyllostomus hastatus. Next base: position 1,151,726 of record NW_025333854.1, read on the forward strand.
TGAAGTTGGCCATGCATTTAAAGGGGGAAAAAGGACACAGCGTCTGGCGGGGAGGAGTGCTGACCTAACACTTTTCTGCAAACCGGCTTTCCTCCCGTGCAGAGTTCAAGCGGAACGTGCCGGAGCCCAGAATGTCACCCGGAATGCTTGGGCCACACAGCACGGGAGTCACGTGGCCTGCGGGCTGTAAGGACTGCCGGCGCTGGCGTCCTTCCTTCGAGAAGCCTTGGAGCCCCAGGGGCAGGAATGTGACAAGCGACACGGGGGCGGGGGGGGCGGGACAGTGCGCGGCTGACGCCGAGACCCGCGAGCACCGGTCCCGCGGTCCCGGCCGGAACCGGGGGCGGGGGCTCCGCGGCCGGGGGCGTGCTGCCGTCGCAGGGTCTTCTGGGAGTTGTAGTCCGCAGCGGGGCCCGGCACTCTCCTACTTTGATCCCCCGACGGCCCCCGCGGCCGGGCCGTGGCCACTTCCTGCTCGCGGGACGCGAAGCCGGGCTCCCCCCACCCCGGTTCCCAGGACCTGGGAGGGGTTCCCAACCTCCTGCCTCGCTCTGGAGGCTGAGGGCTTGGCCCGATCAGGTACAGCATATTCCCCGGTGTTGCAACCCGCGTCTCGGGAGGGAGCGCGGCGGGGGGGGCGGCGGAAGAGCGGAGCCGGCGGAACGGCAGGGCGGGCGGAACCGCTGAGCCGGTAGGGCCGCCGGCTGTCACGGGGAAGTTCTGGGGACGCGCGTGGAACATTGGCTTCTTGGGGGAGCGATGAGGCCAGAGCCGGGCGGAGATCGCTGCGGAGGGGGGCGCGCGCGCGGCTCCCGGAGCGCGGGTGCGAGCACGTCTGGGAGACGCAGTGCGAGTGGGTGTCCGCCAGAGTCTCGGGGAGGGCGGGGTTACCTTAGCTGCACACCTGGCCGAGACGGGGTGCTGCAGGAGATCTGGGGTGCGGGAGTAGGAGCGTCCTTCTCTGTCCCAGCAGAGTGGGAAGGGAGGAAGCTCCTTGGGGCCCGAGCTAGGGCTGCAGGTGGGCTGAGGCCAGACGAGTACGCCCACCCCAGGCTTGGCTGGACTCGGGGCCGGGGAGACCGAGTGTCCCCATAGGTGGGCGGCTTGGCCTCTTCGCCTGAGAATGCCGGCAGACCCTGGGGTCCCGAGGAAGACCACCGCGGTAAAGCGGGCCGCTTGACTTCTTTGGTTTCCCTGTGCGTAGTTATGTCGACGCCATTCTGTAGCCTACTGAGTGTGTTGTGGCCTTACGTCTAACAGTGGACGGATCCTCGTTGAAGATGCTTTAGTGCTAAAAGTTGCTAACCGTCCTCTGAGCCCTCAGCGGATGATGTCTTTTTGCTTCCACGCTGACAGCTCTGGGTAGTGGTGGCTCCAGGTGGGGGTGGCTGTGACACTTCTTAAAACAACACCTGTGTTTGCCACACAGATTGACTGCTTTCACACACAATAAAAAACTTCTCTGTAGTATGCGATGCTGTTGTTTTTGGTTTTGTTTTGTTTTAAGCATTTTACCCACAATAGAACTTCTTTGATCATTGGAGCCAGCCTTGTCAGACTCTGCTGCGGCTTCCTGGGCTGAGTGCACGTGACATCCTAAGTCCTTCGTTGTCATCTCAACAGTCTTCACAGCGTCATCACCAGGAGCAGATTCCATCTCGAGAAACCACTGTCTCTGCCCCTCCATACAAAGCAGCTCCTCCCCCATTAACGTTTTGTCGGGAGCCTGCTGCCGTTGGTCCCGGCTTCAGGCCCCCCTGACTCTGGGTCTCTTTGCCCTCCCCACCGCGTCTGCAGCTGCCCCTTCCGGTGAGGTCGCGCGCCCCTCGGAGAGAATCCTTCCCGAGCGCCGGAATCCCCGTCTCCCAAACTCCTGTTCGCGCTGATCTTTTCACCTCTTCCCAGGGATCACAGATGTTGCTCGTGGCGTGTGGGACGGTGAATTCTTTCTAGAAGGTTCCGATTTACTCTGCCTGGGTCCATCAGAGGCGTCACGGCCTAGAGCCTTTGTAAGGCTCTAGCCCTTACAAAACGTGTTTCTCGAATAGTAAGACTTGGAAGTGGGAATTGCGCCTTGACCCTCGGGCTGCGGAATGGATGCTGTGTCAGCGTGAAAACGGCGCTGGTCTGCTTGCCCGTCTCCGCCAGGGCTCTCGGGTGACCAGGCGCCTCACCGACCAACAGTCGTTCTGAAAGGACCCTTTCTTTCTGAGTAGGAGGTCTCAGGAGTGGGCTTGAAATATTCAGTACACTGTGCCGCGAACTGACGTGCTGTCGGCACGCCTTGCTGTTCCATTCGTAAAGCACAGGCAGAGCCGACCGGGCATGTTGTTCAGGGCCCAGGGGCTTTTAGAATGGAAAGTGAGTGCTGGCTTCATGAACGTCGACGTCAGCAGCTGCGTGAGCCCCTCGCAGGAGAGTCTGCCTGCTTGTCTTCCGAAGCTTTGAGGCCAGGCCCTGCCTCTCCTCTGTGGCCAGAAGGTCCCGGAGGGTAACTTCCTCCAGCAGAAGGCTGAAGCATCCACACAGAAAGTCTGCTGTGTAGCCACCTCCGTGGGCCGTCATCTCAGCTGGATCTCCTGCAGGACCTGCTGCTGCGTCTGCGTCAGCACCTGCCGCTTCGCCTTGTGCTCCTGTGTTAGGGAGACGGCTCGTGTCCCTAAACCTCGTGAACCCACCTCCGCCAGCCTCAGGCCTTTCTCCGGCAGCGCCCTCACCTCTCTCAGCCTTCACAGAATCGAGTAGGGCCAGGGCCCCGCTCTGGGTTAGGCTCTGGCTTAAGGGAATGCTGGGGCTGGTTTGGTTCTGTCCAGAGCGCTGAAACTCCCTCTGTAGCAGCAAATGCGGTGGGTAGAGGACCAGGACAGAGCTGTGGGACTCTGCCATTACAAGAAGTCTGGGAGACAAGGCGCAAAGAGCGAGAGAGACAGAGGAGGAGGAGGAGGAGGGACCAGAGAGGTGTGGAGACGGCCCGGAGCCCTGGTGAATCCAGTCTGTTGAGGAGGGGAGTGATCCACTGTGGCAGGTGTTTCCGATCGGGCCAGTACGTTAAAGCAGGAGCACCGGCCCGGCCCGGGTGCCGGGGGCTCGCCCATCTGGAGGCCGCTGGAGACCCCGCAAGAGCAGCCTCTGTGGGTGCCGAGGAAGGCAGCCCGATCAGCCGGCCTAGGAAAGAATGGAGGGTCTCACCTGTTCTGTGCTTTCCGTTTGATGTCCTACCTCTGTTACCTTTTCTTTCTCTCCTTTCTTGCCCCTTTTTAGGCCAGTTAATTTTTACCATTCTCCTTTCCCCCGGCTAGACTTTCCGTCATCGGCTGTTTTCTTCGGTGGTGGTGGTGGTGGCCTTTAGAACCGCAGCCACATGCTGCTATCGTTTGGACAACACCAGGACCCCGGACACCTTCATATTCAAGGGCCTGCACGTCCCTGCTTTTCTCTCTGGTCGGGAATTTTAATTCCTCTCCCCCCAACCCTATAACGTATTGCTCATTAATTCCGCGTGGACTCATTGAGTCTGCAGATTATCTTTCACGAGTTCTAGAAATTTCTCAGCCGCTATCTCCCCCAGCATCGCCTCCGCTGGCTGCTCTCCGGTTCTCCGGTCATGTGCACGTCAGACCCTCTCACCGCGTCCCCACGTCTCCCAGCCGCTGCCACGCTCGCTGCCCCCCCCCCCCACTCCTGGATCGTTCCTTCTGATGTGATCTTGCAGGTCCCTTCGCTTTCTGGTCGACCTTTAAAACCACGTGTTGCTGAGCTTTACATTCTGGCTGTGTCCTTTTCTAAATCTTGGCCTCACGATTCCCCCGGGTCCCTTTCCAACACGCCAAGTTACTTTGTGGAAGTGCCCCCGTTTTGTCTGTTTGTTTAGCCACGGCAGGCGTGTCGTTCTATAGTTCTGCTCTGAGGACCCCACAGCCCCGGCCCTCGGGGGTCACTCTCCGCGCTGTCGTTCCTTCCCGGTCTCGCCGGCGGGACCTGTTTCTCTGCGTTACTGCTGACTGTGCGTGCTGACTGTGCGCTGCTCGCTGTCCTTGAGGGTGGTCCGCCAGTCTTCTCTGGGCCTGGGTGGAGGTGTGTCCTCCCAGAAGGGGCTCACGTTCTGCCGGTCACCTAGAAGCCTCCAGGTGTCCTTTGGGCACCTGCGCACACACTCGGAGCACAGTTCCCAGCGTGTACTGCCCCCCGCCACGTGTGCGCAGGCCGTGCCCGCTCACGCACACGCTGCACGCTGTGCTCTGTGTCAGGGAAGCGTGTCTGCGGGTCCCTCGTGGGGAAGAGAAGCAGCGTGTCTTCTCGTCGGCCCCCGTGGGACGACGAAGCTGGACGAGGGCGTGTGGCGGCCCAGCCCCGTCATGGCGGGGACGGCGAGGGGGCGACTTCCCGCCGCAGTCACGCCTCCCTCCGAGCGCGTCCGGGCTCTGCCTCGAGCCTCCTCGTGCGCACGAGGCCTGGAGACCTCAGCCCCGTTACCCCCGGGACAGCAGACACCCCCGTCCCCCAGCAGGAGCCGCCCCCTAAGCTGTGCACCCACCTGGGCCCCTTGACCTGTCCTGCAATCGGCCCGATTGTTCTCGCTGGTTTTGACGCTTCCCCAAAAAAATGTTTTTAGTATTGTACCCAGTATTTGGGGGTTTTTATCCTGCAGAAAAAGGGGTCCAAATGGCCTTGTCTGTTTTCCTGCTGGAAATGGATTGGCCCACTTTTTTGTTGAGGTGAAAATAAGCAGTGACTTTGTTTCAACTTATGAGTTTCTGGTGAAGTAAGGGTTTGGGGCACAGGCTGCGTGGAGGTATCTTCAGCGAATCCCTGTATTTTCCCAGTGTCTCACGCGCGTGGATGTATCCTCTGTCTCCTCCGACTCACACAGGACCGGCGGCGGCGGCGGCGGCGGCGGCGGCGGCGGCGCCCGAGTGTGAGCAGCGTGCCGGGCATGGAAGGCGACGCCGCGCACCTCCTCGGCCCCGAGGCCGACCTGGAAGTGAACCCCGGACCCGGGAACATCCAGTTCGACTCGGCGGATCTGAGGTCCAAAAGGCGAGTTTAAAACAGAACGCTTGTTTCCTAATTAGGGTTTTTCATTACTAAAGGAGAACTAATTTTAACCAAACATGTATAGCTTTAATTATAAAATATCCAGTTTCCTATGGGATCTGTGTGTTTGTAGTGGGAGGGGATAAATACGAATACTGTTTCCTCATTTGTATTTGACTTTTTCGACGAAACCGAACATCTCTGTTGGGGGGGGTTAGTTTTATGAAGTCGGATGCATTTGTATAGTTCGTGTAACAAATATGTACTGATCACCGGCCTCATGCAAGGTGATGTGCTCGATGCTGAGGATGGAACAGTGAAAGTAATACCTAGTCCCGACCTGCGTGGAGCTCAAATGCCAGCACACAGCTTAAGATCTGAGTGTAAAATTCGCCTCATTGCATACGTGGAAAACCCAAAAGCATCCACTGAAAAATTGTTGTCAATAGTCAGAAAATTCAGTAGGGTGACTATTTACAAAACAGGCAAAAATAAGTAGCATCCCGGTGAGAAAGTATAGTGAAGGACAGAAAAAACTCAGAGGGTGGCCTTCAGGATGTGCCAACTCTGTACGAGAGAAGCTCTGAAATACCCCTGAGGGGCCTGACGTGAGGTTGGAGCGTGTCCTCAAACCCGAGACGCCGCCCGTGAGTGCCGCTGCACGCAGACGCCGCTCTCGGGGAGCCTGCCCCCAGGGCGGCCGATGCCGTGTTCTCTCGGGCTCAGTTTTCTGCTGTTAGTTTTTTGTTTACTGAGGAACTCTTGGACGGACTCGGCGTTTTATTCCGTGTCGTTTATCTCTTGTGCAAGTCTAAAAGTGGAAATAGAAACAGTGTATCAGTGGAGATATTAATTACTACTGTGATTCTTCCGAATCACTTTTCGGGGTCATGAAAATCCGTGTTTTTCCGTCATACAGAATTGCCCTTTGTCCCATGAAGAGCACTGATAATGTAGCATTTCTGGAAAGAATTTTCTTCCAAGTCACTGATGCTTTTGGAGTGTCGATGCTTGCACTTTCCCGGTCCCACCAGAAGGTGTCACCGGAGGCCACCTAACGACACCGCGGCTCCTCTTTCTCTCCCAAACGGTCAGCCAGTGTCCTGACCCCAGACTGGAGCAGGGGTGGCGTTTCCCCGCTGCCCCGCCGCCCCGCCCCCGGGAGTGGTCCCCTGCTCCCAGGGGTGAGAAGGTGTCCAGGGCCGTGTGATGCGTCCGTCTCTGAGAGGTGTTCCGGATGTGTGCACGGTGCCAGAGTTAGTAACATGTGAGTGTGGCAAAAAGGCGTGTTCTGCTCGCAGTGGGGCGGCGAGAGCAAAGCGCCTGTTGTTTGGTGGGACCCCCCCCCCCACGTGCCTGCAGCCAGCTCCGGAGTTCAGGCGGCCCAGCAGTCTCTCTCCAGAGCGTCAACCCCAGTGTCAAACAGTGCACGTGCAGGCTGTCGAACGCAGTGTTTTTAATACTAGAAAAGGTCGGAAGAACTGTCTTTCCCCACAGGACTAGGTAAGCAAAGCATGGCCTGTGGCTACAGTGGGGCGGGGCAGTCTCACCCACTGCAGAGCAGGGAGCGGCTGTAACGCACATCGGAGTGGAACAAGAGTCTTCAGTGTCCGTTGCTCAGCGGGAAAGCCAAGGGCGGGGAAAGACCCGCAGACTCAGTGCGGGGGGGGCAGGGGCAGAGGGTCCACGGGAGCGAGCGGGAGCCTGCGGGAGTGGCGGCCCCTCAGGGAGAAGCCTCAGGCCCCGGTGGCAGGGGCAGGGACCCTGCAGGCAGGTAAATGCCGGCAGGCAGTCAGAAAACCCCCCATTCCTGGCCCCAGAGCCCCGACTCCGTTAAGGGCCGCGGGCAGCCCCGTCTGGGAGGTGAAGGGGGACTGGGTGAAGCCGGTTTCAAGGGCCCTCTTTCCGTTTCCCAGACACAGGCAGGCGTCGCTGACTGATGGGGCCGCCTGCCAAGAAGCCCGTCGCCAGGTGTCCCCTCAGTGCAGATGTGCCAGGTGCCCATACCCAGACCTCGGCCCCCCAGCCTCCTGCTCCCCCTGCCCCATCCCCGGGCTGGATGGCCCGGCCTGTCCCCCCCAGACCGGCCGCCTGTGCAGCGTGCCGCTCCGCACCACGGGGCGGTGGCCACCGGGCTGTGCTGGGGGACAGGAATCATTTGGCGGCGTCATGGTCCCTCGGGACCACCGTCGTACGGGTGGTCGGTCGGGCACCCGAATGTAGCCGCGCGGCGCTGACTGTGCCCCAGTCTCAGTCTCCCACGCAGCCGGGGTGGCCGTGCGCAGTTCGTCACAGGCAGGGGGGGGGGGGGGAATCTGCCATCGTCCTGCACGGTGGCCGTGCGAACGACCACCTGTGTGCTCCAACCCCGCGACCCCGCGAGCTGGTGAAGGCCGACGGGCGCTCAGGGTTTCTGGGCAGCCTCTGGGTTCCATGATAAATAGTCGGCCCCGGTGACAGCGGAACCGAGGCCGGCGCGGGGCATTCCACTGCGGGCGGGCGGCAGGAGCTCGGACGGTGCTCGGAGAGCTCGTCAGACCGCGGAGAGAGAGCGGAGACACGTTTCACACGATGAAACTTGTCGAAAGGAGCGGGGATCGGCCGTTTGCAGCCGCGGGGTAACAGCCCGGGTAAGGCATCTGGAAGGAGACAGATGCTCGTACAGGCTCAGCAGGTGTCCAGTGCTGGTTTGTCTGTGAAGTAGTTCATGCCGAGAACAGAAACTGTTACTTGGTAAGGGAAAAAGGAGCATCCGAAACATTCTTACCTCTGGTGAAATTGGAGTTACTTCCCTTTGCATGTGTGAGTCAAGGCCAGACACACTGGGGAGAGTTTGTCTGCGCTGGAAGCACCAGCTGAGAGGAAAACTCCGGTTGCTTCAGAGTGACCCTGTGACTTTGGTGACAGCCCTCAGCTGCCTGTAAAATCTACATTTTAATGTGTTTTAGTTACTGACTTTTAGAAATCCGGGTTAATGGAGCCTCATCCCCCCCTCGTTCGTACCTGGGTCTCAGGTCCCCGCCCCGGTCTCAGCGTGGCTGCTGGCAGGCACGTCTGTCCAGGGCCCTGTGTCAGGGGGGCCGTCCTTGACCAGCTGGTGGCTCCTTCTGGCTCTGGGAGAGGCAGAGGAGGGAGGCAAAGCGAGTTTGTTGTTAGTGTGGGAGGGGACTCGGGCCCCCTGGAGCGACTGGAAGAGCCTGCCAGGCCTTGTGGTGTCGTGCCTGGGACTCAGGGGTCCGCGGCAGAGACAGGAGGGTCCTTTCTCCAGGGGCCAGTTCCAGAGCGGCAAGGGTCGCATTTTGAGGAACTTGTTGTCCGTGTCAGGTGGAAGGGCCGAGGGCCTTGACCGTGATCCGTGCCCTGGGGCTGCCGGCCCCCTGCGCCCCTCCCTCTCCTCCTGCTCCCCCTCTTCAGGCCTCTGCTCTCGCCTCTCCGCTCCCCACTTTCCACTGGTGCTTTTCCCGGTGTGACCCTTATTCTAAACACGCGAAGAAGCCAGCCCCAGCCCCGGAGTTGCAGACGCCGTGAACCGTGTGCAGCTCACGTCTGGGTGCCCGCGCCAGGGTGGGTCTGACTCCCGGTCCCGGCAGGACCCTGCACGACCCCTGCACGACCCCTGCACTCTCTCCAGGTCGCAGTCCTTGCGTGGATTCCTCCTCGCTCTCTCCCCAGGCGCCTGGTTGCCCCCCCTCACCCCCCCGGTCCTCTCGTACTGGGTCTGCCGGCCTGCTGCCTGTGTTCTGTCTTCGGTTCCGTCGTCGTCTGCCGCTTGTTCCTGTAGCCTGCGCTCCGGCTGTGCCTTATTTTCGTCCCTCCCTCCCTCCCTCCCTCTGAAGACATAGGGGCCCCAGTGAATCTGTGGGCGCTCCTCAGGGCCGAGTCGGAGCCTGTTTTGCCGGAGGAAGAGCTGTGAGGAGTCCGCTGTGGCGGGCGGGGGAGCAGGGGAGAACCTCCCTCTCACCCTTCTAGTTCCCGCCGGCCGACCCGGTAAGTGAGTCTGCACCGGAGAGACTGACCGGAGCAAATGAGCGAACTTAATTACACACGTATGTACGGGAACTCCCGCGTACCTGGGAGTGTCGCAGCCCCACACACGTGACGCAGAACGGTGAAATGAGGTCCACGGGACGTCCGGAGCGAGGGCCGAGCTCAGGGCCCTGGGGCGTCGGGCGGGAGGAGGGCCGTTCCCAGGATGACGAGGACGGCAGGTGTTCCGTGATCAGCTGTTTTCTGGGCGGTGAAAAGGGAGCTCTGGCACTGGCTGAGGGGCCAGGCCCCTCATTTGAATCCTTCTGGGTCGCTCCGGGGACAGGAGTTTCCCTGCAGCCCGGCAGGGTCTCCGCTACCGTCAGCCCCAGGCAGTGCAGGTGCCGAAGCAGCGCACCTGCGAGGCCTGCCCCGAGCCCTGCCCTGAGCTCTTTCGGGAGCCCGGAGCGCTGCCGGAGGACAGAGGAGGGTGAGGAGATCGCACACACATCCCTAGTCTCCGTTGACTGACCCTCGGCCTGTCCCATCGGGGCGGCTTTTCCTGGCGAGGTGACAGCTGTGGGGAGGTGGTGGGGGACCGTTTCTGTCGACCCAGGGAAAAACTGCGGGCCTGTTAGTTCCTGTTTGCGGAAGGTGCTTCTGGAATCTCAGTCCAGGGAACTGTCCCTGGTGTTCCCATGATGCTTTTAGTAGAAACGAAACAACTGCTGCATTTCTTGCATTTCTGTCGCTGGTCCTTCTGTAGCCGTAAAGGTGGAGATGATTTGTTTTCGTGACGGTAGCATTAAAACAATTTACAGATTTTTTTTTTTCAAAACAAAATTTGAAAGCATGAATTGCATTAAAAGAATTTGAAATTCGTTCTTAGCAAAAATCTGTGTTTAATTAAGATATATGGGCCTGAGAATTAACACTCACGTCAAGTTCTTTGTCCATGTGTTGTTGGTGAAGGTGCTTATTAGCAACTGAGGAACAGCTCAGCGCTGTGCCACGAGAACCCGGAGTCCTGAACCAGGTGTTCGTGGGCACTCACTGTTCCCGTCGGCCGCTCTTACCAGTTAAAAATAATAGTAGCAGTCTTGAAGTCCTGCGCCCACGTGTGTGTGTGGGTATGTATTTGCACATTATGTCCACGACCTTCTGTACTTCTGTGCAGTATAAGACACGAAATGGGAATTTTAGAATTACAGGATGCAAAATCAATCTTGATAAAATTACCTTTGACTTACTAGTTGTACATTACAACTTCCGCTTTCACTTTATAATGCTGTCGGTGACAATTGCACATGCTTTGTTTATTTTTTAAAATCGTGCAGCAGCTTGCCACACAGTAATCCAAACTGCTTTGGATCACGTCGGTCTCATGCAACAATTGGGGCAGAGTTTGTGTTGGGACTGCCTGGTAAATTTCCACCTCCCTGGTGCCCCTCAGCCCTCACGGTTAGTGACTGCAGTGCAGGTTTAGTGACTGCAGTGCAGGCGCGTGTATTCGGGTGCCCACCCTGTGCTGGTTCGAAAGCACAGAACCCTGGCGTTTTTGTCTAATGCTGCAGACTTGGAAATGACCAGTAGCATTGTTCACCTTTCATTCTCCTCCTCTGCGTTCCTGTCATCTTCCTAGACTGACCTCACTGCCCAGTTCCAGCGGTTACTCTGGCGGGAGGGTGGGCACACCCCCCAACCCCCCCCCCCCCCCGAAGGAAAGCTCCAGCACTGGTTCGGAGAGCACCTTCGGAAGGTGGCTGACCTCTCTGCTGGGGGAGGGGAGGGGTCCGGGGATAGCACCGCCCTGCCTTCCGCCCTGCCTTCCCGGTTACCTGGGTTAACTGGGCAACAAGTCACGGCAGCTCTGGGAGAGCTGCCCTGGCGGGGGAGGGGGGCCACCAGCGTTTCCCCAAGGGGCAAGGCCTTGCTAACTGCCCCTCTTCCTGGCCCAGTCCCTTCAGAGGGGCCCGTCAGCAGGGTCCCCTGGGCAGAAGGATGCGTGGGCGGGGCAGGGGGGAGCATTACAGGTAGTCATACCTAGTAATTTACATTAGAATTACAACCTTTATGTTTGTACAAATTAATGTTTCATTTGATGCTATGTAATGCTTGCAGATTTCCATATTTGAAATACGTGGAATGTTTAATTTCACTGATCGTGAAACATTTTTTACAGAAAATACTGCGATTAGTCCTTGTGTTACATGGAATGAACAGCAGGACACTAGTGTTGTCATGTGCTCAGTATTGCAGTGATTACTTTGGCTGTTTTATGTTTAACAACAGGCCTCAAGGCCATTGTTTACATTCTACGTTTGCAAGTTCTCCTGTGGCAGGGAAATTTTAATCCACGTGTATCAGATTGCAGATGAGCTTTCGTTAAGGACAGATGTCACTTTCAGCCGTCAAATTGTGTCCCAGCGGAAACGCTTCTCAGCCTCCTCCCTCTCTCCCTCTCTCCCCTTCTCCCTCGATTGGAACTGCGCCTCCAGCAGATTAGACTCCTGCCCTCATCCCGTGTTTAGGGCCGCGCTTCCTCCCTGGCTGGTGCCCAGGGGATCTGAGTGCTCCTGGAGCCTAAGGACCCCCGAGGGGAGGAGGGGGGCCTGGGCCGGGCGGTCCGCAGGCCGGGAGTCCCATGCCGAGAGGGTGTGCTGTGGATATCGGGCGGGGGCCCAGAGCCGGGCTGTGAGGCTGGGTCACCGGTGGGTGGTTCTCCTGCAGCGAGCAGAGTCCGGTGCGATGGCTCGGCTACCTTCTCCTCCGGCGTCCGTGCTGAACGCCACCGCAGGCGCGCACCGCGCTCCCTCCGGAGTGGGCACCGTCAGGCACAGCGGGTTCGTTCATGTGAATGGTCGCTCGCGTGACATTTTCCGAGTGCCCGATTCCCTTCTCATTCTTTTGTTTTTAACGAACTGCCCAGTCTGGCGGGTGTCTGGGCGCCTTGGCCCTCGGGTGTGTCAAGAGGAGAGCAGGTCTGAGCCGAGGGTCTTCGTGCGGGCGTGAGCCCTCGTGAGCTGAGCGCGGGGAGCTGTACTGAGCTTCAGAGCAGACGGGCGCAGCTGGGCTGGGGGGGCGGGGACAGACGGGAGGGCCAGGAACGTGGAGGGATTCACGCAGTGGGACCTAGGGACGGCTTTGGGTGGGAGTAAGGTTTCCTTGTTTATAAGCACGCTCACTGAAAATACGGGGTTTTTGAATCACGTTTTAAAGCATTTTAAAAATTTTGCTGAACGTTAAAAGTGTTTTCTCTGCAGCGTGCCCGTACACCTTTACACTGTGAGACAAACAGAACTCCTCCACGAAGGGCTGTGCTTGATTGTCAGTGCGGCGGGGGGGGGGGGTGGCCACGCATCGCCGGGCAGCCCTTTTCTTTCCCGCGTGCGTGCGGGGTGGGTGTTGTCTCCCGTGGGCGTCCGTCTGGCGGGGGGGACAAGGGGTGCCTTTCCTCGGCGGCTGACCCCAGCACTCCCGGCCGAGTGTCCTGGGTCAAGCGTGTGTCCCCCCCGCCCCCCCCAGGCCCTTCTGCATCGAGCCCACGAACATCGTCCGTGCGGATGACGTCACCCCGAGGGTCAGCGACGAGGCCTCCGCCATGAACAAGAGGATCCAGTACTACAGCCGGCTCACCGCCCCCGCAGACAAGGCTCTGGTGAGGGGACGGGCACCGCCCGTGGTCTGGGGCTCTGGGGCTCGGTCGACAGGGCAGCGGAGGACAGAGGCCGGGGCCCCTCCCAGGGGCCAGGGGTGGGACTTCCGCTGGTCCCGCTCTCCCCCCACCCCGCCCCGCTGGAGGGCATCGGGGAAGGTCGGAGACAGTGATGAGCCAGTGCGCGTCCCACAGCCGAGGCCAGCTCGAGCCCGCGCAGCCTGGTGTCGGGAACGGCCCTAAGGTGTGGACGCCGCCCGGGAGGACGGCGGGGTTGACTTCCCCTGACCCCCGATGCCGGACGGTGGGAGGGGGGCGGCTGCCCCTGAAGTAGTTCAGTGGCTGGTTCGTGTCAACGATGAAAGGGTCTGGTTAGCCTGCACAACCCTCACGTGTGAAGCCGCAGGGAGAGGTGCCTGCAGAGGCCTCCCCCAGGAGGGGGCGCTGAAATGTGTCCCCGTGTGTGTGTGTGTGTGTGACGCCCTCCCAGACGAGAACCCGGGTCAGGGGGCAGACGCCAGGCGTCCCGGGCTCTGCGGGCCACACGCCGCCACGCGTGCGCAGTCCTGCTCCCGTCGTCACACGTGCGAGCACCGGGCTCAGCAAGGGGCTGTGAGAAGGTCAGGCGAAGGCCAGATCCACGGGCCGGAGTGCGTCAACCCTTGGTCTTCAAAAGTCTGTGTTACTGTTTTAGGGTCAAAAGCATTTACCATAGTTAATCTGGTTGCTCATAGGAAGTACCACTGTGAGGCATTCAAATGGAAACATTCTGTGAGAAGAGAGAATGGCTCTCTCAGAGGTCAGGATAACAAGGGGGAAGGGGGCAAGGGTCGGGCCAGTCACCTGGTCTCTAGTGTCTCCCAGTCCGAGCACCGTGCAGCAGTCGGAGCCCCTCTTGTGCATGCAGCCAGACGGGGACCCCCCAGTACTCTGGATGGGGTGGCGCCTCCCCAGTGCTCCCACCCTCTCCCCCCTGGGCCTGTGCATTGGCAGTTGTGGTGAGGCCCTCGCTCCATCCCAGAGTTGGCTGAGCCCTCTGGGGAGCAGGGAGTAATCCGGCACCTCCAGATCCGGCCCAGCCCCCCACGGCCTGCGCTCACCCCGGAGCTCATCTGCACCACGCCGGCTGGGCCGGATGGCGCGGCGAGTGCCTGAGAGCTCAGCCCCCGTGGGCAGCGAGCGGAGCCCCCTCTGTGAGCGGGCCGGGAGGTGACACCACAGCTGCAGGCGGGGACCTGCCCAGCCCTGTGCCCTGGCCCAGTTCCGGGACACGTGTGCATGTCCCCACCATTCCTGGGAGCCCCAGGCTTTCAAAAGCCTTCTCTGAGGGAGGCGGCAGAATTCCGGCAGGAAGCTGCTTTCCCCCCACCCAAAGCGGGAAGGCGGAGCCGGAGCCTGAGATGCGCGCCAGCCCCCCCCTCCCCCTCCCGTGTCTGTGCCTCTCTGTCCGCTCCTCCCCCAGTCTCCGTCCTCCGTGTCCCCCGTCCCTCTCTGGGACCCCTGCACTGCCTCTTCCTCACGTCCCTGCAGCTCGCCTGTGCCCGCAGCTGCTGAAGCGTCTGAGCGGCCTCCCTGCCCTTCTCCTGCCCTCCCTCGGTCGGCCGCTCCTTCCTGCCCGGCCGGCCGCCTGCACCGGCCCGCCCACGGTGGTCCAGTGACCCAGGGGCCGCTGGGTCCTGGAACTGGCCCTCGGCCGAGGCCCAGGCCTCTCCACCCGGGACCCCCGGCCCGTCTTCGCCGGCCCTCCTGCCTCCTCCCCCTGAACCTGGAGGGGAAACTGACCCGACAGACGCACATTCCGGGCGTGTGTTCTCACTTCGCAGGAGCGGTCCCTCGCACAGGGCCCTCACAGTCTTGCTCCTCAGGCCTCTGCCACGTTTAGCGGGGGCTGCGTTCGTGTCTCAGGGACGCGGGCTGTTGTTCGCTCGTGACGTTCAGACGTGTGTCTGCCGCCAGGGGCCCCGGGGCGCAGACGACACCCCGTCGTGCGTGCGCCGCCCCGGCCCTCACGCTCCTGTCTCTGTCCCGCCAGCTCGCGCCGGACCATGTGGTCCCGGGCCCGGAGGAGTGCTACGTGTACAGCCCCCTGGGCTCCGCCTACAGACTGCAGAGCTACACGGAGGGGCACGGGAAGAACACCAGTGTGGTGACCATGTGAGTGGGTCGCTGGGGGGCGGGGGGGGCGCAGCTTCACCTCGCGCGCGTGGAAGTCCCCGACCGTTTTAACTCGCGTCGCGACGAGGCCGCGCGAGGAGCGAGCCCCCGCGACCCGCTGCCGGGACGCTGTGTTTTCATTTTCAGCTTCATGATCTGGAACACCATGCTGGGCACGTCCATCCTGAGCGTCCCGTGGGGCATCAAGCAGGTAAGGAAGCGGTTCCGCACGCCGCGACCCTGAGTCTCTTCCCCTTTGTGTTGCGAGGTTTACAACAGAGGCGGGTTTTCGGTGCCTTCGAAGTCAGTCTGTTTTCAGGGGCACCCAGTGTCCCGGGGTGGCCTGGGTTCAGAGAGAGGGTCGCGTGGGTTTCGAGCGGGCCTTTCCGTGATAGGAGGTCTGTGTGCTGCCCTGCGGGCCCGCCCCCCGAATTCAGACCTCCGATGCCACTCCCGCGTGGGGTGTAAAGCTGACACCCGTGGGCACACGCATCGCACAGCAGAGGCGTTAGAGTAAACCCACCTACCTTTTTAAATAAAGAGAACAGACGACCGTGTCTGATTCCACACGGAATGCAATGGTGCCCCCGTGACTGCGTGTCAGGCCGCACCGCAGGACGGCGCCGGTGTGCTGCGCCGCACCGACCCGTGCCGTCCCGTGTCCGACCCCCCCCCCCCAGGCCGGATTCACCACGGGCGTGTGCGTCATCCTGCTCATGGGCCTCCTGACGCTGTACTGCTGCTACCGCGTGGTGGAGTCGCGCGCCCTGATCGGTGAGCTGGCCGCGGGC
Source organism: Phyllostomus hastatus (assembly GCF_019186645.2). Lineage (NCBI taxonomy): Eukaryota > Metazoa > Chordata > Mammalia > Chiroptera > Phyllostomidae > Phyllostomus > Phyllostomus hastatus. Next base: position 1,167,326 of record NW_025333854.1, read on the forward strand.
ACGCGCTCGGGGCCGCCCCCCGCGCGGGGGCGGGGGCGGGGGCGGGGCGCCGTGGGGCGCCTGATGCGCATGCGCCGGCTGTTCCCTGCCCCGGGACGTGCTGCCCGGTCCCCAGCGCCGCGCTGGCCGGATCGGGCCGCCCGAACGTCCCGGGAGGCTGGAGTGCTTTGCGGAATGCACTCCCTCTCCTGCGCACCGCCTTATAAGAACACTTTAAAAGTCATGTTTTAAAAACAAGTTCTCTGCCAGAGCTAAGTTAAGAAGTCTGTGATTCTCGGTCAGTTAACGGTGATTGTTCGACCCCCCCCCCACTGAGAGGCCTCAACGCTGGACCCTCCTACATGTAGAAGTCGCACCGAGAGGAACAGGACAGTGGGGGCGATAGTCCCTGGTAGCGAGGTCTCGGAGTTGCACCAGCACAGTTCCCCCGCTCGCCTCTGGCAGTCCTGGGGCAGGGGCCGCCCTCTCCGGTGGCTTTAAAGGACCCTGGGGCCTACACGGACGGGCGTTAGTGAGTGGATGCTCAGCCAGTGGGAGTCCCCAGACCAGGCTGTGTCCCCCCAGTTCCTGCTGTCCCCCCAGCCCCGGTCAGTCCCTGGTGCCCCCGCGGGTCTGTCTGCTGAGCTCTCCGTGCAGCTCTCGGGGTGAGCCCCTGTCCGCCGGCCCTGGTCGGGGCTCCCCGTTGGGCGTGTGAGCGGCCGCTGTGTGGCGCGAGCTTGCTCGTCTGCGCCCGCCCCTGCCCTGCCGCTGTGATCGGCCAGTGGGGGGCGGATGGACGCTCAGGTTCTGTTCCTGCAGGCTTCCACCCCTCCCGCTCCCTGGTTTGTAAGCCCGGCTGCGGGAAGCCTGCACCGGCATGTATGGTGGCCAGTGTCACTCGGGAAAACTGCTCCCGTGTCGTTAGCCAATGTCCCCAGGCGTTCTCGGGGCCCAGCTTCTGGCCCTCCGCGGGCATCTCGCCCGGCCTGGGCTCCCCGCCGGCTCCCGCCGGCTGCCACGCTGTACTGTACTGCCCTGGGGTCCGTTTCTCGGGCGCTCTGTCCTCCTCCGCTGACCTGCATGTCTTCTCACGCGTGTGTGTGTGTGTGTGTGTGTGTGTGTGCTCTGTCGGGTCTTCGCTTCCCTTGTCTCGTCACACGGTCTCATGCCTGTTGGCGGGGCACCGCCCTCTCGGACCGAGTTCGGGTCACTCTGGGGAGGGCGAACTGCGGCAGCGGAGTGTGTGACCGACGTCTAATCCGACTCTCCCCCCAGCGTCGGTGGACACGGCGGCCTGGGAGTACCCCGACGTCTGCCGGCACTACTTCGGCTCCTTCGGCCAGTGGTCCAGCCTGCTCTTCTCCCTGGTGTCCCTCGTCGGAGCCATGGTCGTGTACTGGGTCCTCATGTCCAACTTCCTCTTCAACACCGGGGAGTTCGTCTTCAGTGAGTGTCCGCGTCGGGCGGTGCTGCGCGGGTGCGTCCGGGCACAGCCGCCGCTGCGGTGGTGGTGGTGGTGTCTCCGTTCCGGCTCCCATTCCGGCGTGGGAGGAGCGCAGCTAAAAGTACCGGTGGCGATTCTGAAAGAGACGCCTGATTCCGTTTGTTTTCTACGGTTCCAATCTCAGGTTTATGGGTGTGTTTACTTCCAAAAATTTCATTTCATCCCCCAAATTTAATTTGGGATTAAGTAACATTCCTTCAACTTCTCTAATTCATAGAAAACATTTCTACGTTCCAGCAGATATCTTAAGCATTGTTTCGACCGTAACCACAACATTTTAGTGTAACGGAGCTCACGGGGGTCACTGGCGTTTGTCACTGGAGACTTTGCTGCGCTGGCCTCGCCTTCCCCTTCCTCGCACTGTCCTGGCTGAGCCCCGCGGAGCCAGGCACCCGCTCGGCCCGTCACAGGGGAACGGCTCCCTCCCCCGGTCCGGAGACCAGACGTGCAAAGTGGAAGTGACCGGGGGCTCTGCTCCCCGAGAAGCCTCTTCCGGCGCCGGTGGCCAGCGCTGGCGGGGCCGTCCTTGGCCGTCGGCTCCGTCTTCGCGGGACCATCTTCCCTCCACACGTCGGTGTCCAAACTCCCGAGTCCTCTCCGAGGACGCCGGGCACTGAGCTCGGGGCCCGCCCTCACCCAGTCCGACCCCGTCCCACCTGGGCGGTACCTGCGGAGCCTCTGCTTCCAAATGAGGTCACAGTCTAGGCCCCCCGTGGACGCGGACCTGGGGAGGCCTGTTTGACCTAGCGCACGTGACGCCCGGACGTTCCCGTTTGCCGGCCTGAGGCAAGTCCTGGCATCAGGAGCTGCAGAATGATTCCGAGCTTCTGACCGTACACCACCAGTAGCCGCTGGAGACGCCGTGAGAACCGGAGCCTGAACCACTTCTCCCCTCTGGCCTGACCAGCGCACCCTGGGGAGGAGGTTCACCCGTTCACCGATGTATGACCTCACAGTCTAGCCCGCCGTCTTCACGTCTCGTCTGGGTTTCCATCGGACACTGTTACTGATTGTCACCAAGGTCGTGAAGGGCAAGGTCGAACAGAGTGAAGGGGGGCGCTCTCAGGCCGCAGGAGATACGTCCTTCACCCGCCCTCCCTCGCCGGCGAACCGTCCATGTCCCGGCGTCCCCCGGGCCGCTCTCTCTCTGCCTCTTGCGGAGCCACTGAGTGTGCACGCCTCGGTCTGCAGAAGCGTCACTCTGCTTTGTACAAACTTCAGTGACTTTCCAGCTAAATTCGGCCGTCGCCGGTGTTGGTTTCCCCCTTTACAGACTCAGAAGTTGGTCTGAGGTGTGACTGTACTGATGTAAATCAGTGAGAGTGTAGGGGGAAATGCACACAACATCTTTATTCTGGTGCTTTGAACTAAATTCCGTCTCTGCGCAGGTTTTAAAAATCCCCGCCGGGCCCGAATGCCCAGAGTGGGGGGCGCAGCTGATGGCTGCGCCCCCGTGAGTGCAGGGGGCTGCCGCGGGGGAACCGCACTAACGGGGGCGGAGTCTGGGCTCGGGCCCACGCCGACGATGCCCCACGTGACCTGAAACTGTTGTCACAGACGAAACGCTGCGGCAGTGGCCAGTGTGGCACCTCCCGTTCAGTGTTAACCTGTGTTTCCCCTTGATTTTCAGACTTCGTCCATCACATCAACGACACGGATGCCGCTCTGAGCACCAATGACAGCAGCCCCCGTGAGTAGTTGGGAGTTCAAGGTTCCACCTGTGTCTCACTCCCCACCTTGCCTCAGAAGGGGTGTAAGGTAGGGCCCCTGACTTTGTTTTAGGTCAGCGGTCAGCACAAAATCGTTATCGCCACGTTCCCCGGGCCGCGATGAAATGGTTGGTAATCAGTGCCTTTAAAAAAAATAAAAGAAAAAGAACAACTCCACCAAAGGCTGCACTGACGTGAGCGAGACAATATTTAGTTCACGTTAGACGGTCACCGCGGTGGCCCACGTCGGTGAGAAGCTCGCTCACCTGGGAATAGTCCGCCCACGTTCCAGGAGCCTCCGCCGCTGCAGGGTGTTTCGGCCCAGAAGCAGAGCCCTCGGTCTCAGACACTCACTGTTTTCGTTGCCAGGGTGTGCGGGACACACACATCCGTATCCTCGGGATAATTAGTGTCCTAGTAACGAACAGACGTCAATAAATGTGGACAAACAAGTTGAAGATTTGGCAGAAAGAATCTTAACTTTCTAGGAAAGTCTCTGTAACGACTAAACATGAGCGTCAGTGGCGCAGGGGTCTGCCCAGCGAGGCAGGCGCGGGGAGAGGGCGTGAGGGGTCACTGCGACCCCGTTCCGGCCGGGCCGGCGGGGGAAGCTCCGCTCAGCAACTCGGTTTCCGCGATGCCGTGGCCGCTGCGTCCGCTCCACATTCCAGGGCCAGAGGCTCAGTTTGTCGTTTCACGAAGCCTGCTCTTTGGCCGTGGTGCGGGTTGTCATCCCAGCGAGCGGCGATCCTCACGTCACCGTGGACGGCCGGGCGATCCCGGCCGGCCCCGTGTGTTTCCTCTCCGGCGAGGGAGCCGGAGGGCCTGGTGGTGGGGTGGTGTGACAGTTTCCGTAGAAATGAAGGGTGTGCCTCGGGGTTTTCTAACGCTCTTCCCCCCTAAGTGGCTGTCGGTGAGAGATTCCCGATGCATCTGACTGTGAGCCTCAGTTCTTCCCAGAACGGACAGGCCGAGGGTCCGGGCTGAAGGCTGGGGTCGGGGAGCGGGCGTCCGGGAGCTGCTCACTCGTGTCCCCGTCCCCTGCCCCCTGCCCTGACCGGACGGTCTCCCGTTGCAGTGATCTGCCCAGGGCGGGGGAGCGGCCGCCCGGACAACGGCTCGGGGGCCGTCCACGCCAACAGCACGGAGCTGCAGCTGTTCGACACGTGGTGGGACAAGTCCAGGACGGTGCCCTTCTACCTGGTGGGGCTGCTGCTGCCGCTGCTCAACTTCCGGTCGCCCTCCTTCTTCTCCAAGTTCAACGTCCTAGGTGAGCCCGGCCACGGGTCCGAGGTGCGGCCGGCGGCGGGGAGGGCCGGGGCGGGGAAGGCTCGTGGACCACCGGGACGCTCAGCACGCCCCCTCTGCCCTGCGCACTGTGCCCGAGAGCGGAGCCTGGGATCCGCCCGCCCAGCAGGTGCCCCGGCGGCCAGAACCTCGCCCACGCGAGAGCAGACGGCTCCGGGCCGTCGGGCTCACCGCCTTCTCCGACGGGCCTGCCACCCGCACCCACGACCTGACTTTCTGCCTGTCGCGCACCACGCGTCCTGACGGGCTCTTCCAGCCTGCCGGCCCCCTCCGAGGCTCCCGTGCAAATAGTGGTCGGTTTCACGTCGTCTGTGTTCTCCCACGTAACGGCGCCGCCGTGGGGGCCTCGGCGCGCACCCTCCGCTGAGCTCGGCCACTCGGGGGGGCCTCAGCTTCTGGCCGCACTCGAGCTGCCTTCCCCTGGGCCCGTGGGGCCTGCCCCATGGTCTCTGCTGTGTTTCCCAGTGACGCAAGGAGCCTGTCTCCGTCCTCGGATCCCGCCTGGGTCACCGTGGGCGTCACCAGCGACAGGACCGGGTTCCGGGCTTGCCGGAGAGGCAGGAGCAGAGGCGGACCTTAAACGGCCTGTAAAGATGAGAAGGTGACAATGGTCTCTGCCTCTCCCCCACAGGCACAGTGTCGGTCCTCTACCTGGTGTTCCTCGTCACCCTGAAGGCGGCTCATCTGGGGTTCCACCTGGAATTTCACTGGTTCACGCCGACAGAGTTTTTTGTGCCAGGTGAGCTGCTTTAGCCCAATAAACAGTTAGGAAATGGCAACAATGTGACCTTTAAGTTGGCTACCTTTGACTGCTGGGATTCTAAATCCAGCGAGGGCAGAGAGCATTCTTCGTGATGGGGATTTTTATTAATGCCGTTTGGCTGAAACCAGAGTCCAGCTGAAATCGCTCTGGTCGCCTTGCCGTCGGGGGTGGCAGCCCCTTGTCATTTCTGCCTGGGGGCAGGAGTTCATGCGAGTCACAAGTGCCCCTGAGATACCAGGAACGCATCTTCGACGCCGGGGTGTCCAGCCCGCGGCCCAGGGTGGCTGTGCGTGCGGCCCGACACGGAATTGCAAACCTGCCTGAAACACGATGAGCTGTTTTTGTGATGGCCTGTCGCAGTGCACTGAACGCGGGGCCTGAACCCTTCTCCCCAGCATGGCCCAGCCATGCCCCAAGGCTGGACGCCCCCGGTGACTTTCCGAGCAGACGTGCCCCGGGGTTCCAGAGGCTGAGCCCGGTCGGCGATTGGTGCGGGCGGGCAGGCTTGCCCCCCAAGGCTGTTGCTGCCCTTTGGGTTTTCCTTTAAAATCGCCATTTTTCGGGCTAATGGCGATTACTACATGTTCCCTCCCGTCTTATTTTCTCACGGTTGTGACTTGGCAATTCCTCAAGTTTCCTCCGAGTCTAGAGGACTCGCACACGCTGAGAGCCCGAGAAAGAGTGAGTGGACGGTGCTGACCGAGCAGCCGGGTCAGAGAAAGGAGGTGGCCGTCCCCCCGGTGTTGGGGACGTGAGCAGGGGATGGTGGCACGAGGTTCCCGCGCTGGTTCAGAAGGCAGCTGTGTTTTCGTCTTCACCCATGGGTGCAGGCCGTGTGGGGTCTGTGGTCGTCACCGTCCGGTGGGGACCGGGGTCACCCTCCAACGACAGCAGTCCCGTCGCCTGCCACCCTCTGCGCTTGCGGCGGCGGCGTCCCTGCGGGTTCCCGGCGGACTGACCGGTGCTCACAGGAAGGAGGTGCTCGTGTCAGTTGCCGTGGCTGCCCGTGTCCACGGCGCCCAGCTGCGTCAGCTTTGCTTTTGCTGGGGGTTTTGTGTATTCTTTCTATTGGCAGCCTGCAAAGACTAAAATAAAAGTCCGTGCAGATTGAGGACAAAGGAGGCGCCGGGGCTCCATCCCCCCTCCCCCCACAGCGCGCTGCGCGCTGGGTGCGGGCGAGCGTGGAGACTCGGAGCTGGTTCTTCCGCCGCCGGTTAAAAATAGTCTTGGGCGTCCCTTCTAAACTTGGGTCCGCGCTGGTTTATTCTTGGAGGCTCAGTGATAAAAGTTTCTGCTGATGGTGGGACACGGGAGGTCAACACGAGGGGGAGGGGAGCATAAACAGTTCCTCGGGAGATGGAAGAGCCTGTTTAACTAGTTGCCAGGCCGTTCGCTTCGCTGCACTTCTGAGTGACAGGAAGGGCAGGACCGTGAGGGCTGGAGGTTGTGTCAGTGCCCTCGCGAGGTCACCACGTCCTTGTCACAGGGGCCGCTCAGGAGTGGAGGCTGGCTGAGACCCGGGGAGCTCTGGGGGTGCCCGTCCTCACCGCCCTGACGAGGGGTTCGCGTCACCTCCTGGTGCCGACGGAGTCTCTGTTGCTGTTCTCGTTCCTAGAAATCTCCCTCCCGGTGGTGCTGTGGGCCGTGTGGCCCCGCAGGGAGCTGGGGAACGAGGAGAGTGTGCGTCCCCACGTCCTCGTGGGCAGCAGCCCAGGAGCGGGTTTGCTGGGCCCGAGGAGGGTGTGCGTGTCTCTGCCGCATGAGAATGGCAAGAAGGGCGGGGCCGGCCCCGCCCCTGCAGCAGCGTCCCAGCGTCCTGCGGACAGGCCTTCGCCACACCGGTCTGCCCTGTCTCCGCCCTCCAGCCTGGCCGCTGGGCCGGGGGCGGGGGGGCGTGTGGTTCCCACCTGCACTGTGTGTTCACCCCCAGTTTGGATGGCCTCCTTTGTCCAGTGCCTCCTCAAGTCTCTTGCCCAATTTTCTACTTTTTAAGTTGATTTCCAGGCATTCTTTATACGATCTACACACGCGTTCTTTGTCAGACCCAAGTACCACAACGGTCTCCCCGCTCCCCCACCCACGCCTCCCTCTTCCTCGGCGTGCCCGCTGAAGGGCCTGGGGGGCGGCTGGGAACCGGCGCAGGCGGGGGCTCCTCGAAGACCCCAGTGTCGAGGGGTCCGAGTGCCCCCGCTCCCTGCGCCCTGGGGCGTCGGCCTCCACGGGTGTGGACGGTCCCACCCTCACGCCCGCTCCCGCGGCCCTGGTCGGCGGTGGCTAGCAGGGCCCCGTTTGGGGCCTCTCCTTCTTTGCTGTTTTGTTTTTCTCAGTTCGGCCGCTCCGTGTCCGTTGTGCAGAGAACTTAGTCTGTGTACCTTTGAACCGATCCTTGGTAGGTACGGACTCGTCCTTGACTTCTGGTGGTCTCGTGCCACATTCCTCTCTTTCCATTTGTGATCTGATGACTTTGAGTTCTTACGGAAGAGTCTTTCCGTCGCTTCTCTAAAAAGAATGTCTGCGAGTCGTGTCCCATGCGAACAGTAACTTCGCCGTCTGTCCAAAGCCGGTGCCTGTATCGTGATTCTGGGAGTGTGACGCTGACCCCTAGACGCCGCCGCCTTTACTGCTCGCGTGTCACAGCGACTCCGCGCCTATCGCAGCTCGCGGAGAGACTGCAGGTGCGGGGATGCCGGGAAAGGAGCGCCGTGAGCCGGGGAGCCGACCCTTCGACCCCTCGCCCCCCTGTCTCCCCTGCGCACTCGCGGTTTGTGCGCCGGATCGCGGGTTCTCACGCCCCGCCCTCCCCGAGCGGCCCCGCCCACCGCCGCTTCCCTCCCTGCGGAGGACGGGAGCTTCCAGCGCCCCCCCGCGGTGCTCTTGGCCTCGGCGGCTGAAAATGTCACGTGACCGACGCTTCCCGCCCTGAGTCCTGCCCTAAAGGCGCTTTCCCGGCAGGTTCGAGTATTGGGAGAGGAGGCTCTGCAGAGCCCCACGGGCCCTGGACCTGAGCGCTGCCGCGCCGCTGTGCGCCGGCTCGGGGCCGCGGACGGGGGCCCTGGGGGGGCAGAAGCAGTCCCGCTGTTGGTGGGGAAGCCGCTGCGGTGGTTCGTACAGGACGACTCGGGAACGGACTCCGTGCCCCGCGAACTCACCGCTGCGATGTGAGCGCTGCGGCGCCGCGCGCCGGCTCAGGGGCTGTGCGGGGACGGGCGTGACCGCAGACCGGCGCGACCGCTGCCAAGCCCCCCCCCGCCCCCCCCCAGGCGCAGAGAGGCTGCTTCCTGGCTCCTCCCCGCCCCGTCCCCACCCGCTGTGGCTGAGCGGCGCGCTGGCCGTGCGCAGCTGCGGGAGATGCGCCGGTGTTCTTGTCCCTGGACAGACAGACGCCCGGCGTCGAGCGGTCAGCTGTGGCGGCGTGTGCTCGAGTTCTGGCTGCCGGTGTTAATGTGGTTTCCCCTTCTCTTTCTCTCCTAGAGATAAGATTTGAGTTCCCACAGTTGACCGGAATACTCACCCTTGCTTTCTTTATTCATAACTGTGTTATCACACTCTTAAAGAACAACAAGAACCAAGAGAACAATGTGAGTAACCACGCGAGGAACTGATCTTTGTTACTGCAACTTAACTTGTCAACCTCAGCCACAGGGCAGTGGCCGGCACACCTTTTCTGGAAAGGTCCGGACGGTGCACTTTGGAGCCTCGCGGGACACGCGGTCCCCGGGACAGCGGCCCGGCCCCCGCGGCAGCACTCTGCAGCCGCAGACAACGGGCAGACACGCGGGGGGGTGGCTGTGTTTCCAGAGAATTCTATTCCCCGCAACGAAGAGTGGGCCAGGTTTCACCAGTGGGCCATGGTCCCCAACTCCCACTCGAGCGATCACTGAGAAATGGCGGGGGGGGTGGCCAGTCGCCCACCGGGGTGACAAAGTCTTCAGAAATGCCCCCGAGACCTCAAAGACAGGAAGAGGAAACCAGGTGTAGACGGGACAGACAGGAAACAAACGGTAAGACGGTCGATTTAGGCCAAACGAGTGTTGATAATCACCTTAGATAAAATGGTCCAAACACTGAAATTAAAAGACACAGATTGTCAGGCTGAGTTAGAGAGCGAACCCTAACTGCCACACGCGCCGTCTGCAGCAAACCCACCGCGAGTGCAGAGCTGTCCGTGAGGGCACTGGGCAGAGGGGGGCGGGGTGGCCGTTCTAACGCCGAGGTCGGCCTCAGAGTGAGGAGTGCTGCCGAGGCGGAGGGGCACGCTCCAGCTCATGGTCTCTCGGGACCGGTTCATGAGGAAGACACGCTGATCCTGGATTTGTGTGCGCCCAGCGAAAGGGTTTCCAAATCCCTGTCAGAACCGAAAGGGGGAGTAGACAAACCCACCATCATAATCGGAGATCGCGATCCCTCCCCTAGTAACGGATAGGACAAACAGGACATGAGAACGGACACAGAAAATGTGAAAACACGACCAACCCGCTTCACCTGGTTGGCATTTGTAAAAGTCTTCCCTCCAACACCCGCTGCGGGAGGGACGTTTGTTTCAGACGCACAGAAACACCCACCAGGATCAACCACGTGCTGGACCCTATACATCTCAATACATTCACAAGGTTTGAATCCGTATCACGTATTTCTTTTACCGCAGTGAGTTAAACATCAATAAGAGAAAGAAATTTTGGAACTTGACACATATGTGGGAATTAATCAATGTATTCTTAAATAGCTAATGGGGAAAGAAGAAATTACAAGGGAAAAAAAGGAAATACTTTGAGATTATTAGAAATGAAGACCAAGCACATCAGGATGTGTAGGGTACAGCTAAAGCAGTGCTTAGAGGGAAATTCACGGCTGTAAACACCCACATCGAGAAAGGTTCAGATCAATGCCCTTCCACCTTACGACAGTGGGGAAGGAGGAGCAAACTAACCCTAACCCCGAGCAGGCCGACATCCCCCGCTCCCTGGGGCCTGTGTGCAGGTGTCGGCCTTCATCTGACAGTTGACAGCCGCGCAGGCGAAGGCCGCAGTGAAGCTCTCACCGAGAGGCCTGCCGGGGTCGGTGACGCGCTGGGCACGGAAAGGCCTGGTGCGCGGGGGACGCCGGGGGTTTCCTGTGACATGCGGCAGAGCCACTGAGAAGGCGAAACAAATCTTACCAGGTAGCAGGAAGCTAGCTCTCACCTTAGGCCACAGAGGTACGTCGTGTCTCGCACCTGGTGACATCTGTATGGCCAGTCACCTCTGAGTGGAGCTGGAGCTGAGCAGATCTGGGTCTCCCAAATTCCCTGACTGGGTGACCTTCACATTTCATTCTCTTCCCGTGACGCCGTCAGGCTCAGAACCTTCGGCCCGAGCACTGGTTCTCCCGGTGCCTCCAGGGGCGGGTCCTTTCTCTGGGGAGACGAGCTGAGCCCGTGGGCTCTGTGACTCTGGTCACGTCAGCACGCAGCGGCAGGCGCGAACAGCCGGTGGTGGCGGGGGCAGAGCCCGAGCCGAGCTCCACGCAGCTGCGGCCACAGCTTCCTCGGGGGTCCCGGCGCCGTCACTGTCCCATAGTCCGGCCACCACGCGGAGAAGACCGCTCGCCCCCAAAGTTCTGAAACGGAACCCCTTTTCTGGCAGGAGGGGAGCCGGGTCGGACCCACCCCGAGGCAGAAGCAGTAGCAGAAGCTGCTCGGTGCCTGTTTTGCTCTGTTCTCCGTTTAGCCTCAGAGCCCGTTTGTTCCTGAGAAGCACGTTGCAGAGCCTCACGCCGTGCCTGTCCTGGCTGCTTCTCGCCGAGCAGCTGTGCAGCTCGGGTCCCCGCCCATCGTGTCTGGGGTGGGTCAGGGCGGTCGGCCGCCTCGCTGCTGCGAGTCCGGTGTCTGCCGGGGAGCGTTTCCACTGTGGCTGGGAGGCGGGGACGTGGGGCAGACGAGAACCCACAGCCGAGACGCGGGACGCGCCCCGACCCTGTGCGCCGGTGGCTCTGAGCGGACGCTCCTGCCGCTCTCCGGGACCAGCCCCGCGGGCCCGCGGCGCTCACGCCAGACGCGGGGCACAGACCCGCACAGCGGGGCTCTCGGCGCATCCCTCTCCAGACTGTCGCTGTGCCTCTTCTCAAGTACGTGTTTCTACTTGGAGCCTCGAGTTCTAAAACACAGCCTTTCCCACCGTTTTCCACGACGAGGGGCTTTGCAGAGGCTGCACGCCCTGGCCGGGCACAGGGCCGGCTGGCGGTCCGGCCGGAGAGCAGCCAAGTGTGCGTGTGCGTGTGTGTGCGTGTGCGTGTGGGCGGTGCATGGCCCGGGCCCTCCCCCGGGAAACGAGGGACGCCGCCGCCCCCACAGGCGGCGGGTAACGCATGCAGCGAGTGTGCTCACGAGCGCGGAGCCGAGCGCCTGGACGCGCCTCAGACCGCAGCCGACGCGGTTTGGTGGTGGTTTACCGACACCCGCCCTACTGTGGTGAGCGAGCCCCTGCTGTGCGCCAGAGTCCCGGAGACGTGATGGTGGGGAGGCACAGCGGGTCCCGCCGCCAGGGTCTCCCGGCCTGGTGGTGCGGCCCAGCTCGAGGCCGGGGGGATGGAGATGGGACGCGGCCTGAGGACCGCCGTGACCCCGGCTGCTTGGTGGACGTCGGGGGCGTTCTCTTTCCTCTGGAGACGCATCACGTGAGCGTGCGTCACCTGGACAGTGAAGGCGACTGACCGGTCACCGTCCCTGTGCCGTAGCTGAGACGGGTGCACAGCACTGCGAGAACGGGGAGCAGGGGAGAGCCCCCCGCTGGGCAGCCTCGCACACCCGCCTTCCTGTGCATCAGCCGCCCCCCAGGTTCGCTGTGGGGGGGGAGGGGTGTGCCTCGGCAGGAAGCCTGGCCCAGACCGTGCGGTGACCGGGGCGCACGGGGCAGGGACCGCCCGTCGGGCGGCAGCAGTGCTCCCCTCTCTGCGGAGCTCGCTCTGGCGCAGCCGCGTGGCCCCGGGGTCTGCGCACTAGGAGACCGCCCTGGTGCACGGTCTGGCGCAGAGCAGGCGGCGGGGGGCGGGGGCAGGGGGTGGGGGGGTGACTTCGAAGCCTCGTGATCTGAGGACGGGAGAAGGAGAGTCGTGCGGTTCCTCTCTGTGTGTCCACACAAGCCCTCGAGGCAAAGTCGGGGTGGGTGGGCAAAGTCTGTCGGCGGTGATGACCCCAGAGCTTCGCGAGTATGGAGCCCCTGGGGGCGGGGGCGGCCTCTCCTTCCTCAGCCCCGAGTGACTGGAAGCTCTCGGAGGAGACTGTACCCCCCCCCCGCCTAACCCGGGCTCCCAGGGCGCCCCACTAGGGCCGCATCATCTGATCCGGAGGGACCCCTGGTTCGTGGCCCAGCTGGATGGCAGCTCAGGCCTGACCGTGGGCCTTCTCCCAGCGTGTCCCTTGGTCTTGAACTGCTTCACCAGCACCCAAGTGGGCAACTCTCTGCTGCTGCTTTAGCTCGTTTAAGGGGGGAAGTCGTCCAACAGTCGCCAACACTCGTCCAGGCACCGCGTTACTGAACCCAAGTAAAACCGTGTGCAGTTTCTCCCGTCTGTTTCCTTAGCGGGCAAAGCAGTCTGTGTTTGCGCTGAGGACGTTCAGCAGTTCAGCCGTGCTGCCCTGTGTGGCCACCACTTGAGCTCGGGGAGCTGCGGGCCTGCCGGGCGGGGCCCCGACAGCCGGCCGGCCGCCCTCAGTATCTCGGAGCTTTGGACTTCACTTGGGAGCGGGAGGCCGGGAGGGCGGAGCTGACCCCGGGCGGGGGGCAGGGGGAGGTGGCCGGCTGCCCCGGACGCCTGCCCACGCTCGCTGCCCCGGCTGCGGGCAGCTGTCCTCTTGCCCCCTTCTGTGCGCTGCTCGCTCCTGACGCGAGTCTTCAGTGCCTGCACCCCCCCCCCCGCCCCCGTCTGCTCCGCAGCCGGCCGTTCTTTATTTGCTACCTTTCATTGGGTAGCCGTTTCTTTCGGTCCGGGCGTGCTTTGAAGAGTTAACTCACTAAAAGAAAAAAATGTAATGCCACAGGTCACAGGGGGCTTAGCCTTGCTTCCTTGTTGTCCCTCAGCTCTACTGTTTTAGTAAATATTTTGTGATTCGGTAAATAAACCAGGTCTTGGCGCGAAGCCAGCGTTGCTGTCTCGGGAAGCCGCTGCGTGTGCTGCTAGCTCTCGGAGTCGGGCAGGAGGCAGGCGGGCCGCTCCAGGGCAGCGGACACACGGTCAGGCTGGCTGGCTCGCGGGCCGTGAGGTTGTTTCCATGGGGCCCCGAGAGCAGTGGGCCCCAGAAGGTCTGTGTGCCCTCGGCACGCACGCGGCCAGAGAGGAGTGTCGTGGGTGTCCACCCCCCCATCGCCCTGCTCGGACAGACCCACTGCAGGGGTCCCCGTGCCGTGAGCTGCCGCTCTCTCCCCCCAGGTGAGGGACCTGTCCATCGCCTACCTGCTGGTGACGCTCACCTACCTCTACATCGGAGTCCTGGTTTTCGCCTCGTTTCCTTCGCCGCCGCTCCCCAAAGACTGCATCGAACAGGTGAGCTCTGCCCTCCGCGTGGCCGCCCGGGCGACGCCACCACAGGGCTGCCCTCGCTGCCGCCCCCTCACCCGGGGGCTCCCAGCCCCGCCCCGGCCTCTCTGAGCTTCCCTGTGCTCTCCCGCGGAGCGCGGGCACGCCCGTGCCAGAGGTTCTCCGGTGGGCCATCTGAGGAGGCCCTGTCCTGCCGGCACCTGTGGCCCAGATAAATGGCCTTGATCTTTCTGGGAAAGGTCACAGCAGCGGTCGAGGGCTCACAGCACCTCCACCGCGAGCACGTCCAGCTCCCGCGGGCTCGGAGCCCAGGCCCCAGGATGCCCCGGGTGAGCCGGCCCGGAGGTCAGCGTGTCCTGCTGACGGGCAGCAGAACAGACAGAGGGACAGACAGACAGAGCCCAGGAGACATGTTTTTACTAAGAGGCTGCCACAAGTGAGATTTTGTCCGGCTTGGCCCTCCGTGGACTTAGGTGTGGTGTCGTCTGGAGTTTAACGTGACGGTAGAACTTCCCACAAAAACCCAGCAGCCTCCCACGGGGGCCCGACTCCCGGTCAGAAGGGGGCTCGTCTGGGGGAGCGTGGTGCAGGGGACGGCGTGCCTGGCCCCGGAGGAGCGGCACTGGGCGCCGGGCTCTGGCTCGGGCTCTGGCTCTGCGGGGAGGCCGGTGAGCGCTCCGGCTGCCATGACGGCCTGGGGTGGCCACCCCCGCCTCCCGGCCTCCAGACGCGCTCGGCAGCCGCGCATGTGCCGACCGCCCCCCCCCAGATGGGAGCCGACCGCCCCCCCCAGATGGGAGCCGCCACGCCAGGCCAAGGCCCCCTTGGGGGTGGGAATAGCTGCGGGGTTTCGGCTCGAAAGGGAGAGTGAGCGCTGAGCCGGTTTCCCAGATGCCAAGCCCAAGTGGAGAACAGAGCCCTGAGAGGGAGCAGACACAAACCCCTTTCCCCTCGGGGACGGACGGTAAGAGGTGCTGTTCCTGGAGATGGAGGCGCTCTGTGGCCTCGACTCCAGAAGGCTCCGGGGTGCAGAGCCCCTGCGGGCCCAGCGGGCAGCCGGGCGAGCACACGGCACGTTGCGGCGGGCTGTCGCCGGGCCCGCCACACAGAGCTGCTCCGCTGTCCCCGGCGGAGGACGAGGCCTTTGCCGCGTGACTGCCCGATCAGCTGCAGCCTGGCTCTTCCCCCGCACGGACCAGAAGAAAAACGTGCCAACATCGCCCGTCTGGAGACGTCGCGAAACCCCGTCGGCCTCTGAACTCCGCACCCCGAAGGGGCCGCCCGGCCGCAGCTCAGCGACCTGGGCCCCGGGCTCCCGCCGGGCAGCGGCAGCCCCTCCCCCCCGTGTGCAGGCACGGAATCCGAGCGTTCACGCGACTCCGTTTCTCTCCCGGGCCAGAACTTCTTGGACAACTTCCCCAGCAGCGACATCCTGTCGTTCATCGCGAGGATCTTCCTGCTGTTCCAGATGATGACCGTGTACCCGCTCCTGGGCTACCTGGCGCGCGTCCAGCTGCTGGGCCACGTGTTCGGGGACGTTTACCCCAGGTAAGGGCTCCTGTCTGGGCCAGCAGGTGTGCCGCGCCGCCAGCAACGGCGCACACGGGTCGTCCGGAAACGTGACTCGTCCTTTCGCTGTAAAAACCGGCCTCGCGAACGTGGTTACGAGGGTAGGTCGTTGCTGTCGTTTCCCCTGAAGACTTTAAAAATAGGAGACGCTTCCTTGTCCAGAGTCATTCACAGTTCATCCGGTCGAGTTGTGTTAGGTCTGATGCCAGTTACATCTGCCTTACGATTTGGTTGCTGTTAACCTACACATCGCCAATAAGCTAATGATACAAAGAACCTGCGTTCACTGATGAGAAGCAGCAGCTCTTTAACTGGAACTAGTGGCGATTTGACTGATTGGTTACCAGTGTGTTCATGAACATCCGTCCGTTTTCACGTAAATGAGAGTCGATCACGGAAGGTGGGATGGGTAACGGGAGTCAAGTCTCCGCCTTTGTGACCCCGGCTGCGATGCCCTGCCCCTTCCTGGCGACGGCGGAGTCGTGAGTCCCCCTCCTCCAGGAGAGGTGTCCACCTGCCCGGCCGGGCTCCCCGGGACTCCCCTGGGCGGCCCTGACCGACTCCGACTCTCGCCACTGGTTTCATCCGAGATTCATCCGAGTGGGAAGTGCCTACCCCTCACCTGTTTCACTGGGAATACGTGATCACAGGCGAAGAAAACTTGGATAAAGTTTGAAGAAAACGTTACATTTACAGTAACCAACGCACACACGGTCTTAACCAGCACCTCCTGGAGGGAACAGGTGTGGTCTGTCCCCCGTTAGATGAATCATGAGCTACAGAGGTGTCGGCTCAGAAGCCGTGAGCCGTTCAAAGGAGGGTCCAGAGTCACCAGGCCCCGAGCGCTGAGCGCAGCAGCAGCCCCGGTGCTGCCGACACTCGGCTGGAAGGCCAGACGTGGGCGAACAGCTCGCATGTCTGCGCCTGTGCTGCGCCCTCACTTGGCAAGGCCGGGCCGCAAGCGGCGAGTGCACGGACGAGAGCTCACAGTCAAGACCAGAGCGCACAGACACAGGCGAGAGCACACAGACCAGAGCGCACAGGCAAGAGCGCACAGGCGAGAGCACAGACAGGCGAGAGCGCACGGACCAGAGCGTGCTGGGAGGAGGCGTGGCTCCTGCTGTCTGCCCTGGTTTGCACAATGGGGGCTGCTGGGGCGTTTCTTCTTCCGGGAGAACCTGGACTCTCCCCGGCCACCAAGAGCACACCACCGCCCCCCTCCCGCCACAAGCCGCCCACAGGCTGTGCCCGTCGGGCGCCCTGTTTGGTCGTGGGCCCCGTTTCGCTCTCAGAGCCTTTTCAGGGCCCCAGGAACCTCGGTTTATATCTGTCGCCGTCTAACGTAGAAGTGTTAGCACCGTGAATTTTAAAAATGTTAATTTTTTAAAGGGCAGTGATGAAACCATTACTTATTAGCATAAATCACATTTATGAATAACTATTTCCAAAATAACATGTTTTATATTTTCAGAACTCGTTAATGTCTGATTTACGATAATTGGATCCTTTTATGTTGTGCAATCAAACTGCTGTAATACGTTGTTTTCCTTTAATGTATGAACAAAACCCCTTCTCACGGACGCCCACGGGGCAAGGGAGCACCAGAGTAGCCCTTGCAGATCGCCGTGGGTTTCCCCTGTGCGACTCGGCCGAACGCTGTCTGGCCCTGGTTCCCCTGAGAACCAGCTGACTCTGAAACGCAGTCACATTGACGCCCACTGGTCTGTCCCACACTCGGGATTCCCCCACCCCCCACGCCTGCTTTTGCAACGCCGTGTTTGGTCATCGGGGGCCCACTGGCCGCCGGTCCTGAGACCCTCCCAGATGCCGACACGCCTCACCGTGCGGGGCCAATCACGCGGATGTCCACGTCCCGTCGGTTTCGTCGTGTCTCTGAGTGTCGGGAAACCGCCAGGCTCAGGGCAGCAGTTACACGGTCTCCGAAATTCTCTCCGAAAGCCCCAGTCTCACCACTGGCCACATGCACCACCATTTGTTTTCCCTGGGAAAGCAGGTGTCTCCCATGTTCTGGGACAGGCCACGGGGCGGACCCCACAAAGCAGCCCGTGTGCGGCAGCACCCAGAGGGCCGAGTGCCCGTCCCCAGCCCTGGCCGGGGTCGCCTTCTCTCTCTGCTGTAGTGTCACTGTCAAGTGGAAGACTTTCTGGTGTTAAAGGTGTTCACAAAGAATTGCGTCTTCATGTCGAGGGTTGTCATTTGCCCGCATTCACATTTTTTTCTTTCCTCCAAACTCTCTCGTCACCTTCCAGCGTCTTCCACGTGCTGGTTCTTAACCTGCTGATCGTCGGAGCCGGAGTGCTCACGGCCTGCTTCTACCCCAACATCGGCGGCATCATCAGGTACGCCGGCCGCGGGGGAGGGCCCCGCCCCCACAGGCCCCTGGTGCTTTTCCCACTGCTGCTGCGGCTGCGGCTGTGCGTTGACCGGGCGCTGGCCGGCGTCCGGGGCTGGTGACGCGCGGGCGTGGTTCCCCGGCGTGGGCGATGGTGGCTCGCTGGCCGCCGCTTCTGCGCGGTTCCAGCTGGGACCGCCATGCCCCTTCGCTTGGGGCCCCCGCTCCTCTCTTTGCCCCGTTTCCTCATTATTTTCTACGTATTCCCGTCTTCCTTCCCAAAATAAAGGCTTAGCGTTTAACAAATACTACAGAGCCTCTTGGGGTACCTGGGAAGTCTCTCCCCCGTCACGGCTGCCTCCTCCTCTCCCTCATGTGTTTCTACTCAGCAGTGAGCTTCAGCGTCGGCTGTGGTCACGGAGGGAGAGTTTGGGGAGGATTCAGATCCCAGATGGCTCTTCCCTCAATACCTTTCTTCTGGAAACTGGAAGAACATTCTGTCCTCCGAACACTAGTTTGGAGGAGGCCAGGAGCAGGTCGGGAGTGGGGTCTGACCTCAGGGTCTCCAGGAACTCCAGGGTTGCCATGAGCTTCTCTGCGATCCCCCGGGGAGCAGCGCAGAGCTGCCACCGCCGGAGCGCCAGCCTCGCCCGAGACGGCAGCCGGAGCCCAGGCCCCGGGGGCTCGGGGGCTCGCGGGTCCCCAGCAGGCCATGCCCGGGAAAGCGGGGAGGGGACGGTGGGGACAGTGCGGGGCTTGGGTTCAGGTGTTTTCGGGGCTGGCTTCGGTGTTCAGGCTGCGTGCCCGGGAGGGGCGCCGGCCCTCACTCTGCAGCAGATGCTCAGAGCGGGTGATCCGCTCAGGAAACGTTGGGGACGGAAAGCCGCCCTCCAGATGTTTCTGGGGAAGTGGCCCCGGTCACAGAGACGCAGAGGCACGGCGGAGACCTGAGAGACGCATGAACGTCTCTGCGGAGCAGATGCCCCAAGATGAGCAGGAAATGATGCTCTGTGTTAACCTAGCGAGCAGAACGAGTTGCTTTCCTTATGCCAGCAAGAAAGGGCTCACGTGATTCCGTTCTCTGGGGCCGAGGAGGGTTTGGACCGTCCTGCACGCGTCTCGCTGGTGAACGGGCAGAGGCCGGACGCGGGATGGGTGCATGCTCAGAACGCCCTTCCCTTGCAGGTACTCGGGCGCGGCCTGCGGCCTGGCCTTCGTCTTCGTCTACCCGGCGCTCACCTACATCCTCGCCCTCCGCCAGGACGGCCAGCTGACCTGGCCCAGGCTCCTGGCGCACGTGGCCATCATCGTGCTGGGCCTGGCCAACCTGATCGTCCAGTTCTTCCTGTGACGCGCTCACTGGCCCCGAGAGGCCCCCACGGTGCTCCGCACTCCGGCAGCAGCCCCACGCCGCCTCGCTCGCTCGGGAACGCTGCCGTGGCCGCAGCTCCGACACGCCCCCCGGGGAGCCCGGAACAGGGGAACCTCGACCCGCCCGCTCCTGAGTGGCCGTGGTCAGAGCAGGAGAGGGGCGATGCGAGCCGCCCTGGCCCCCGTCCTTCCCGTGGTCCCTGGTCCCTCGCCGCTGCGCCCCCCCCCCCCCAGCATTGCTCCCACTGTCTGCTCCGCGCGGGGCGTCGCCCCCGGAAGAGCGAGCCGTGCTTTGCTCCTTGATCTGAGGTGGGCGGCCTGTTTGCTGCAGTCAAGATCCTCAGGGTGTCTCACGGCGGCGCTTCGCCAGGTCCTGCTTCGGTTCCCGTCTCCGTGGGTGTGCGCCCCCACTGCGCCACTCGCTGCGCCGCCGTTCTGCCGCAGCTCCCCCAGCCCCCGCTGTCCGGGGCGGTGAACCAAATACCTCGTTTCTAGAGAGCCATCCCCCTGACGTGGGTGCGATAGAGTGAGTTTTTTCTAACCATGGCCCCCATCTCCCTCTGGGACAGGGAAGGGAAGGGGTCACTGCAGGCCCCACGGTTGTGGGAATTACGCAGAATAAATGGACTCGTGGAGTTTGCTGCTGTCTGACCTTTCTTCTGTTTCCGGCCCCGGACCAGAGACTTGGGTCCGAGTTCTAGTTCCCCAGCCATGTTCTGCATGGGCCAGGCACGCTTGCCCCCACAGGTGCAGGCTGCGTCTGGGTGTGGGGAGGCAGGGCCCGTGGGGACGGGTGTGGGGCCCCGGGAAGACGGGAGTGGAGGGGGGGCCGGGCAAGGGCCCCTTCCCGGTGCAGCCTCCAGGGAAATGGTCCGTCAGGACAGGGAAGGGGCGGTTCTGCGCGAGGTGCGACCTCCAGAATCGGCAGGGGGAGGGCAGGTCCCCCAGAGAAGACTCCGTGGGTCTGACACGAGGATTGGGGGATCTGAATTCCTGGAACTGACGCTCTCCTCTTTTCCACGCAAACTAGAACTGACCCGGAGCCGAAGCCCATGTCTTCCGTATGATAAAGCCCCCTTGTTCCACTGAAGGGTGCAGATTTCTTTAATTTTAGGCTGACGTTAAAAACTGCTCTGTGTCAATACACATCCCACACCCCAGGACGGTGCATAACCTGTGTCCTTCCCCCTCGGAGGAGGACGGGTGCAGTCGCTTGTTGAACCAGTGAGGAGCCCCACACCCGAGGCCCCTCCATGAGGCGTCCAGCCCAGCCCAGCCCAGCCCACGGTGCAGACGCACACTGACGAACATACTTCCTCAGCTCTTGTAAAAAGTCTCCCGTGGCAATTCCAAGCACACACAAAAGCAGAGAAAATAATATGCTCATTTACAATTCAGAAAAATGATGATGATGATGATGATAGGCGAACACCCCCATGAGGCCCAGCCCCGAGATTCCGTCCCGATTAGACTGCCCCCTGCCTCTCTCTCCCACCGAAGTATTTACAGCCGGTCTCGGGTGAGACGTCATTCCTTCCCGACGCACCCTGGCGTGCACGACACGGCCTGAGCACATCCTGCCGCTCAGTGATGGAGACAGTCTGCGGAGTGTGTGTCCGCTGGACCTGCTGGCAGAAGCTGGCCTCACGAGCAACTGCCCCTGCTGACCACGCTCCTGCCGCCCCTGCTAGCCTCCCGGGACTGTGGGGCCTTCCCACGGGGCCCGGGCCCACGTACCTGCTTGCGTTTCGGCACGTTCCGTCTGAGATGAGCTTTACGAGACGCGTCTCACTGCCCCCGTACCCTGCGCTTTGTTCTGTCTCTGCATTGCGCACACGGCATTGCTGCGCCCGTGACTCCGGCCCTCGGAGAGCGAGTGGTTAATGGGGGAAACAGTGACGCCCCGGGCGGGACTAAAGGGAAAGACGCCGTCAAATTCTCTGCAAGGACTCGGTGAAAGGCCAGCGTTCAAGCGCCGAGCGTGTGAGCTCCGTGGGAAGAGCCAAAACTGGCTTCTTCACGGGGCACTGACCTCCTGCTTTCCAGAACCGGGTGCCGGCTGGTTTTCTCAGCCCGGGCCAAGTGTCCAAGCTGAGTGGACACCCAAACACTGGAGCGTGACCCCGGCCTGTGATCCCAAGTGGGAAGCGCCAGCAGCCCGCAGGGCCCCCGGGGACTCGCTATGGATCCAGTAAACATGCATTGCAAAACCGCTCTGACGGGAACCTCAAAACCTAAACAGAGCTCTCCGAAATGTAACTTGTTGTTTTTTTAATATAAAAGAGATTAAATCAAAACGATGTTTAGGGAAAACAACTCAGGGACTTTGTTGAGCTGTGTCTTGCCAGGAAACGCCGTGGCCCGGCCCCCCGGGCCCCGAGCAGAGGGACGCCGGCGCTCCCCTCCCACGGAGTCCGACGCCTCCCACCCAGCCACTCGCATGACTGCCGCCCCGCCGAGCCGGGCCCCGCGGAGCCCCGCGTGTCCGATCCCGAGGATGCGCCGGGCCGGCCGCAGTGCCCCGGACCTAGAGGGGTCCACCATCTTGGACGGCACTCAGCACTCTGCTGGGCCTCGCCCCGGAGGGGCCTCTCCCTGGAGGGTCGGGTCCCTTGGTGTGCGGGGAGCCCGCTGCTGGCCGAGGGCATGGGACTGCCACCATCTGGGGCCCATGACGGCAGCAAAGATGCGCCCTCTGCCCCCCTCAGTCTGGTTCCTCATGCCCGGGTCACTTTTCTGTGTCTCCCTCTCCCCCTTCTGCAGTGATCAGATGAGGCTCCTTCTGCTGGGCGAGAAGCTGCCCCTCCTCCTCCTCCTCGCTGTCTCCGAGGAAAGCCGGGCCGAGGCACCCCCCGCCCTGTGGATGCCTCCTCCCCCGGCCCGCCCTTGACCCCGGGTGGACATTCCCGTTTGGTCACAGTGGGCACTTAACTCTTGTTTACTCAATCAATTCTTGGATGAGGCGGGGTTCCACGTTAATGGGAAACATCAAGTTCACTGCATTTTTTAAAAGATTATATTTATTTTTAGAGAGGGAAGGGAGGGAGAGAGAGAGAGGGAGAAACATCAATGTGCGGTTGCTGGGGGCCTGGGGCCTGCAACTGAGGCATGTGCCCTGGCTGGGAATCGAACCTGTGACACTTTGGTTCCGCAGCCCGCGCTCAATCCACTGAGCTACGCCAGCCAGGGCAAGTTCACTGCATTTTAAAAGATTTCACTCCACGTCTCCAAAAAGGAATGGGTTCGGTCGGGGTCAGGATGCGTCCCTCAGTCCGCATGTGAGTGCCCTCGGGCCGGTCCCTGGGCCGGGGACACAGAGCCAGAGCCCCCAGCCCGGCCCTGCGCCGCCGCTGTGACGGCGCTGCGTCCAGGAGAGAGCGGTGATGAACACGACTCTGGGGTGAGCCGAGTTTCTGAGGACGCAACTTGTTAAAGCCACAGGCCACGTACAGTGACATAGAATTGGCGGGGTGGGGGGGGGCCTGCGTCCGGAGCCCGGGAGGAAGGGCCACAGAGAATGAGCACAGGGACCCGGTGACTGTGTTCTTCACGCGACAGACTTCCTGAAAGCCTGTCTGGGACAAACCGGGGAGGCGGCGGCGGCGCGCAGGAGTGAGTGTGCACTCGGCCCGCGGAGTGTGGCCCGAGCACCCGAGCACGAAGAGCCTCCGCCCGGGTGAGAGAGACCGCTGACCCCAGGGGCCGGCCGGGCCTCGGGGGCCTGGAGGTCGGTAGTGTGATCCAGAATGCCCTCCCAAAGGAGAGCCGGCAGGACTGGGAAGGCGCCCGTGCACGCGGGGAGCCCCGACTGCGGCTCCAGGGGTTGCGGGGCTCAGGGGGCGGAAGGAGCTGTTGGGGCGCTCTGCTCGCCCAGCGCTGCGCCCCTCCCTCCGCCCTCCCACCAGGTCCGAGCTTTTCCTGCCGCCAGAGTCGGGCTGGACGCAGCAAAGTGCCGCAGCGCGGAGTGTGCTGACTCGGTAGCGGTTACTTGGGGATCAAAACAGGACGTCGTCCCTGTTTTAGACGAGAAGTTTTCCCTGAGGATGGATCTGGCAGCATTTTTCTTTCTTCCTTTTAATCTGCACGGAGACGGTGAGGAGCCCAGAGAACACTGTCGAGGTGCCCAAGAGCCCGCGGTCAACTTCCTTCCAGGGACGACGGGCCGGGGGAGGGCCTCCTCTGCAGGGGCCGCGGACGCGGCCGCCCCGCCGCCCAGCGCGGCTCCGGAGACGGGCAACGCCGCTCGTCCGCTCACCGCGGAAAGGTGCCGCTTCCACACAGTAAAAGGAAACCAGCTTCGAAGGCTTAGCTTTACAACTTTCAGGGACTACATCGGAAACCCACGGCCCTCGGGAAACCCGGCTGGTTCCGACAGCGACCCCGCAGTGCGGGGTCCCGGCCGTGGGCTGTGTGTAGGCGAAGGGAGCTGCCCCACGCAGGGAGCTGCCGCTCTCGCGTGGCCCCGGGCTGGGAAGTGCAGGAAGGGAGTCTTCCTCCCAGTGCTGCCGGGGCTCTGCCTGCAGTGTGACACGGCTGGGTCCCTGGTGACAGTGACGGTGACGCCCTCCAGGGCCCCGGCATGGAGGCCGACAGGGGCCCGTGGGGCGGCCAGAGCTCCACTGGCAGCAGCGGGTAAGCCCGAAGGGAAGCGAGTTCGGGTGGAACCCCCGACGCAGGCTGGAGGCCCGCCTGCAGCGCGTCCCGTGAGAGAGACAGCCGGTGGCGCGGCTCCACTCACAGCACACGACTCCCGCGGGTGCACACACGCAGGGCAGGCAGCAGAGCTGGCGGCCCCAGGCGGGCGCACTGCAGGTGGGCGTGAGGGCACTTTCCAGGGCGGCGGGGGTGCTCCAGAGGCGGGCGGTGGCGGCGGTGGCACCGCTGTGGGGTCGCCAAGGTCCTGGGGTTGTCCCCTGACACTGGCTGAGTGTTCCGGTGTGTGAGGCACCCGCGACGGCCGGTTTGGAACGTGCGGCCTCCCCAGCAGAAAGCGCAAAGGGCTTTCTATTTCCAAACACTGACATGTCGGCGGCACGAGCGCCTGCCGGAGGGCGGACGGGGACCCTCCCCGGCGAGTGTCGGTGTGGCCGTGGCCGCGGGCTCTCTGAAGGCAGCCTGGCCGGGCGAGCCCTGGTCCCCCGCAGGAGGCAGGCCCCGACGCCAGAGTGTGAGCACACGCGCGGACTGCAGTGTTTGTCGTGGAAAACTGAGGGACCTAAGCGCCCGACGGGACATAGAGCACGGAGTGTCCCTCTGCAGAGCACTGCGCAGCTGCAGCTGCTTTACCTGAGGGTGCAGGTGTGGGTAGGTGGCGTCAAAAAGATGTTTGTAAACCCAAGTGAACAAACTTCCGGCCAAGACGGAGGCGTAGGTAGACACCCTGTGCCTCCTTGCACAACCACAAGAAGGACAACAACAAATTTAAAAACAAAAAACAACTAGAACTTTAGAAAACCAAACTGTGTGGAAGCCCGACAACCAAGGAGTTAAAGAAGAAACACTCACCCAGACCGGCAGGAGGGGCGGAGACGGGCAGCCGGGCGGACAGGACTCGCGGTGAGGCGGCGGCTGGTGGAACAGGTGGTCCCACGTTCACGAGCAGATAAACCGGGAGGAACAACTGGGGAGCGAGACAGACCCACAACCCAGGGCCCCAGCGGGGAAATAAAGCCTCAAACCTCTGACTGAAAACACCTGTGGGGGTTGAGGCGGCAGCGGGAGAGACTCCCAGCCTCACAGGAGAGTTCAAGGAGAGACCCACAGGGTCCTAGAATGTGCACAAACCCACCCACCCGGGAATCAGCACCAGGAGGGCCCACTTTGCTTGGGGGAAGCAGGGGAGTGACTGAAAGCTGACGGACAGCGGAACAAGCGCCATTGCTCCCTCCTAGACCCTCCCCCACGTACAGCGTCACAGTGCAGCGACGTGGGTTGCCCCGCCCTGGTCAGCACCTAAGGCTCCACCCCTTACTACCTAACAGGCGCGACGAGACAAAATGGCCCAAAGGAAAGAACAGATCAAAGCTCCAGAAAAAATACAACTAAGCCACAAAGAGAGCCAACCTATCAGATGCACAGTTCCAAACACTGGTGATCAGGATGCTCCAGGAACTCACTGGGTACTTCCACAGCATAAAAAAGGCCCAGGCAGTGAAGGTTTCATTACGTGAAATAAAGGAAAATGTACAGTGAACCGACAGTGAAGGGAAGGAAACTGGGACTCAAATCAACGATGTGGACCAGAAGGAAGAAAGAAACATTCAACCAGAACAGAATGAAGACACAAGAATTCAAAAAACTGAAGAGAGGCTGAGGAACCCCTGGGACAACTTTAAATGTTCCAACATCCGAATCATAGGAGGGCCAGAAGGAGAAAAAGAAGAACAAAAAATTGAAAACTTATTTGCAAAAATAATAGAGAACTTCCCCAATCTGGCAAAGGAAATAGACTTCCAGGAAGTCCAGGAAGCTCAGAGAGTCCCAAAGAAGTTGGACCCAGGGAGGAACACACCAAGGCACATCCTAATTACATTACCCAAGATTAAAGAAAAGGAGAGAATCTTATAAGCAGCAAGAGAAAAGGAAATAGTTACCTACAAAGGAGTTCCCATCAGACTGTCAGCTGATTTCTCAAAAGAGACCTTGCAGGCAAGAAGGGGCTGGAGAGAAGTATTCCAGGTCATGAAAGGCAAAGACCTACATCCCAGATTGCTCCATCCAGCAAAGCTTTCATTTAGAATGGAAGGGCAGATAAAGTGCTTCCCAGATAAGGTCAAGTTAAAGGGGTTCATCAGCACCAAGCCCTTATTTTATGAAATGTTAAAGGGACTTATCTAAGAAAAAGAAGATCAAAACTATGAACAGTAAAATGACAACAAACTCACAGCTATTAACAACTGCACCTAAAAAAAAAGAAAAAAACACACTAAGCAAACAACTAGAACAGGAACAGAAACACAGAAATGGAGATCACATGGAGGGTTAGCAGCAGGGGAGTGGGAGGAGGAAAGAGGGGGAAAAGGTACAGAGAATAAGAGCATAAATGGTAGGTAGAAAAGAGACGGGGGTGGGCAAGAATAGTATGGGAAATGGAAAAGCTCAAGAACTTATGACACATGGACATGAACTAAAGGGGGGGAAGTGGGTGGGAGGGGTGTGCAGGGTGAAGGGCAGTGAAGAGGGAAATGGGACAACTGTAATAGCATAAACAATAAAATATATCTTTAAACAATGCAAGGGAAAACGTTAAAAAAATAAAAGTGAACGGAGAGTATGCGTGTGTAAAATTGAAAACACCTGCTTCCACAGTCATGCGCCTCTCACTTAACTAGGGGGATCCGCTGGGAGACGTGCGTCACTCGGAGGTTTTGTGGTGGCGCGGACCTCACGGGGGCGCACACAGGGCCCGCCGGTCCCCGCCGCAGGTAGCACGCCCTGCCGGCCCGTGGGCCCGTGCAGCCAGGCGCTCGGGGCTGCCACCCCCCGCACAGTGTGGTCGTGGGCGGGATCACCCGAGACTGAGTCCCCCGCGGGAGAAAGGGATGTGGTGGAGAGGCGCGGTGAACGAGACGGAGGAGGCTGCCGTGGGGTCACGCAAGGCGACTCCTCGGCCAGCAGGCGGAGCGCACCCCGGTAACGACGAAAGGTGGTGGAAGGTGCAGCGGGGCCATCGGCCCGCCGGGAACCGCAGGGCCATGCCCGTCAAGCACCACGGACGGCCCGGAACTGCGCCGGCGGCGCTTTTCCACGGCCCGCAGGGCAGGAGTCCCGTGGACACCGCGTGGCACAGGCGCGGCAGTGACGCGTGGCCCTGCGTCGTCAGGACGCGGCCTCCAGTGGCAGGAATTGCTCAGCTCCGCGGCGACCCCACGTGACCCCAGCGGAACCTGCGGCCGGTCCTAGACCGAGGCGGAGGGGGCGCACGAGTGCGCGTGCGCGGAGGGCTGGCGCCCACGTGACGCCTGCGACCCTTAGTCTCCTCTGGTGCTGGGACCGCGTGTGCGTCCCTTACCATCTTTTAACTGTATTCCCGAGTTTTAGAGTGAAGTGTATAATTTTAGGGAAAAAAGCAATAAACGTTTTTTCTTAAGAGAGAAAATACGTCCCGCCAACTGCTCCACACCTGAAGCTGACTGCACGGACCCCCGCCGGTGTCACTGAAAGCCCCGTGCGCTCCCACGCGGTACTAGTTTGGGGCTCCACTGACGGGCGAAACAACAAGAAAACGCGTCGGCAGCTTCTAGACCGCCTACGTGAGGCCTTGGGTGCAGCGTTACCGCGTCCACAGGCATGCAAACCAGTGCACGCACCTTTCACGCTCCTTTATTCCGTCCACCCTGCCCAACCCTCCGAGGCGGCTCCGTCCCCCGGTTGGGGAGGACCCCCCTGGAGAACCGACTCGACGCTTCCGCTGAGTCCCCCGGGCCCTGCTCCTGGCGATCCCGACGCCTCGGCCGCTCGGCCCCTGGCCGGCCCACCCGGCCCCTCCTCGTCAGCTCTGCCAGCGTGCCTCGGGCGGCACCGATCGCGTTGGGCCGGGATTCCTGTTTCTGGCTGCACGTTTGTCCCGCCGGGAGGAGCTTTGCACTGCAGCCACTGGGTCCGGCCCTCGCCCCAGCGGGGGAGCTTGCCATGCCCCTCCGTGTCGGGAGCGCGGGAGCCCCCCGCCTGGCCTCGTGCCCTCATAGTCCAGTGGGGGGCGGGCGGTCCAGTGCAGGGTTGGTCCTGCAGTAAAAGACGGCAGCGAGCACAGGGGAGATAGTGGCCGGTTTTGGCTGGGGGCTTAGGAATTGCGTCCCAGCGCAGGGTCCACGTGAATTAGACGGCTAGACTTCAGGGGTTCCTTCCATAGAAAACGGGGGAGGGGGGGCGGCGGGGGGGGAGGGGCTGGAATTCACCAGTTACCGCCCCACCCTGACCCCAGCTGTGTTCAGCACCAGCTGGCCCTGGCTCCCACTGCCCCAACCTCCCTTCCCTCTCATCATCGCCCGAGTCACCGGCGGTGCATTTGCCGGTTAGGAGGCTGGGCTGGCCGCCTACCTGGCCAGGGTTCTCTGACCTGGCTGGACGTGTGTTTGCATGGCCGGAGAAAGGGTGCCGGGCACAGCACAGAGGGGCTGCTGTCTAATGCTGGCTGTGTCGTGGACTCGCTGAGCAGACCGGCGGAGCAGAGCGGCACGTGCTGGTCCTCAGTCTCTGCCTCTGCAGTCAGGGGCGGGTACGGTGACATGGCTGTTCCCCAGCCCGCAGGACCGAGAGCACCAAGCAGGAGTGCCTCGGTGAGCTGTCACGCTCTGTCCCAACGCTCAGTTTGAGGGTCATGTCACTACACTCCAGGACACACCTTGTGGGACCGCCCGGACCCCGTCTAGTGAGGGGACTCCCAGGCCACAGAGAGAGGCGAGCTGGGAGGAGAAACCGTGCCTCCTTGCACACCCGGATCTGTGGATTCCAGGTCCGTGTGAGCGGTGAGACATCGGGGGTCACAGAGGCAGAGTGTCGGTGTATTCGTTGTGTCACACACGTTGGGACGGTCTAGTCCCGATTTTGTGGCAAAAACCGTGACTGTCTCACATGCAAATACAAAGCGACGCAGCGACCCTGCCGCCCAGCTCCGGCCCCCACACTCCAGCGTGCCACTCACGCTGGTGGATGGCGCGCTCCAGCAAACAGCACCAAGCGAGAGACAGACGGAGAGAGGTTTTAAGGCATCGCCTTGCGAGGGTGGAGGCCGTCCAGCCCAAAGCCGCTGGCAGGCCCTCCTTCTCCAGAGAAGCCAGTTTCGTGGGGGGCCTCCTGTGTGGGGGTGAGGCCCCCCACATCATGGAGAGTGGCCTTGTGTACTCAAAGTCTATTAACTTAAGCGCTAATCTGGTCTAAAAAAATACCTTCACAGCAACGTCCAGACATGCTTAGCCAAATGCCTGGAGAGCGTGGCCCAGCCAGGTTACACGAAATGAACCACGGTGCTCACCACCTGAGCCCCAGAAGGGCAGGTGGGAGAGGGCTCCCCCTCCCTTTCTGGTCTGTCCCCCAGGATTTCCTAGGGCTGCGAAAGCCCAAGGGGGCGCTGGCTGTGCCCTGTTAGGGAACCGGCTTGTCACGAGGGACGAGGCCCCACTGTAGAGCGCCCCAGCCCAGCTGCTGCGGGCCCTGCCGTGAGGCCTGTGGCCGGGTCAGAGCAAACGGCGCCCCCACAAGGCAGCCCCGGTCCCCGTCCCCTGGGCCAGCACCTCCCCGCCTCAGGCTGACCCAAAAAGGTTGCACCAGGCCCAGTTTGGTGACAGTCATCTCGTGGGACGCTCGGGGCCCCTCTGATTACGGGTGAGATTGTTCTCTCTCTCTCACGGTTGCTGGTCCCTGGGAGGTCTCCTTTCGTTGTTGACTGTGCGAAGGCCAAGTCTAAACCGCGCCAGACAGCCCTGCCTCCCCGGGCCCTGACCTGAAATCCGGGTGACGGTGAGCGCTGCTGTTCTCCTCGGCCCTTTTGCAAACGGCCCCCTTGGCTCCCTTGTTGCTGGTGGCTTTTCGCCTGGTGCAGGAGCGCGATTGATGCTCCGTGGTTAATCAGATTTAGCCGGCTGCGGAGATTGCTTTGCTTCATCAAGTCACCTCACGGAACAGTCTGAGGACGAGAAGCAGAGCGGGGGAGCGGGGGCCCGGGGCTCCCCAGCCCTGTCCCACTGCCCGCGGCCTGCCCTGCACCCTGTGCACAAAACTCGCGCCGCCCCCCCCCCGCCCCGCCCAGTGCTTGCGGCTGTCTCATCGTGGACGCCCGGCCCAGCCCCGAGGGGCCGCAGGAAACACGCGTGAGTGGAGTGAGCACCGTACACCCCGACCGAAAAGACCGCAGACAAAGCAGAGGGCACTCGGCGAACGTTTCTCCCCCCTCTGCCTGGGTGAAACCCCCTCGAGTCTGAGGACCGTGGAGGGGACCCCACGGAGACCCGCGCTGGAGGTCTGATCACATAGCACGGTCACACTCTGTGGGCCCGAGAGAACCGTGAACCGAGTCCACAGAGGAACCTCAGCCTGGGGGCAGCCCGGCTGCGTGCACGGCGTAGAGAGAGGGAGGTAATAGGAGGGCATCTAAGGTTCCGGCTCAGAAATGAAACACCAGCATGAAAACGGACAAGTCACGCAGAAGGAGTGCAAATAGCCATAAAATGGCAAAGAAGGACCATTTTCTCACAACCCGTGTTGACAAAAAGAGAAAACAACGACCGTCCTCGGTGCTGGCGAGGACGCAGGGAGTGGGCCCGCACCCCACGCTCGGCCCTGACCTGCAGAGCCAGGGCGGTGACACTCAGAGCCAGGCAGCGAGTGGATTATTCGTTTATTTTTAGAGGGAAAGGAGAGGAGGGAGAAGGAGAGGGAGAGAAACGTCACCGTGCGGTTGCCTCTCATGTGCGCCCCACCACGGGGGACCTGGCCCGCACCCCAGGCAGGTGCCCTGGCTGGGCCTCGAACCAGTGACCCCTTGGTTCACAGGCCAGTGCTCAACCCACTGAGCCACACCAGCCGGGGCGTTTTCTGCCTCTTAGCTGCTGAGACCGCCCCCGAGGAGCCACGCTGCACGCAAGCCTGCAGCGCCCCTCCAGGGGCGGGAGAGGTGGGCGCGCAGAGAACCGCAGCCACGGCAGCTTGGCAGTGCCCCAGAGGGTCCCGGAGACAGTGAAGGGTCATCCTGTCCCCAGTGGGCAGGGACCCGATGTCGCCCACTGGCGTGAGCCGTGTCCTCTACACGTAGCCCACCAACACTTCTTCCCTTCGAGGGAAGAGCCAGCAGCGACCACAGACGACTGAGAAATTGGTTGACCAGTGTCACTGGCAATACTTTTTATCGGGTATCGTTTTCCCGAAGGCCCAGAGACCGTGACGGGACGCAGTGTCCACTCGGGCGCGGAGAGACACGAAACATGACTAAAAACGTCTTCTCTCCACCCCTGGCTGGCGTAGCTCAGTGGATTGAGCGCGGGCTGCGAACCAAAGTGTCGCAGGTTCGATTCACAGTCAGGGCACATGCCTGGGTTGCAGGCCACGGCCCCCAGCAACCACACATTGATGTTTCTCTCTCTCTTTCTCTCTCCGTTCCCTCTCTAAAAATAAATAAATAAAATATTTTTTTAAAAAGTCTTCTCTCTGAGTACATTTCAGTGATGAACGCAGGCCTCGGAACAGAGGAATTGTGAGTCCTGCCAGTTTCGGGATCTTTGTTGTTTCGTTTTACTTTTTTGCTTGCTAATCACAAACCTCGGCATGAAATCCTGCAAAAGCAGAGTGCCGTGGCCAGGCCGGTCTGCCCGGCCCTGGCCAGGCGGCTCTGTTGGTTAGAACGTGGCCCAACACCCTAAGGCTGTGGGTTTGATCCCCGGTCAGGCCACATCCAGGAGTCAGCCAAGGAATGTGTCAAGAACTGGAATAACAAATCGATGTTTCTCTCTCTCACGCTCTCTCTTAAATCAGTTAAAAAAAAAAAAAAAAAAAAGATCAGTCTGGCTTCAAACCATTAAAAAAAAAAATCAGTCTGGCTTCAGAGCCTTCCCAGCTTCCCTGCCTGGAGGACAGATGTGTCTTGCTGAGTCAGGACCATGAACTGCGTCTGCCGAGACCACGGGCCACGCTGCGCCCACACCCACCCACCGCCTTGCACGGTGAGCCAAACACCTGGGAACCGAAACTCGGTCGGGGGCAGAGGCAAAACTCGGCTCAGCCGGGGCAGAGTTCCGCCCGATTCCCAAATGTGAACGGTTCCATTAACGTCCAGGGAAGAGCGGGGACCCAGCCAGCAGATTTGGAAATTTCCTTTCAGATGTCTTGAAATTTTCCTCTGACATTTCCAGCCCAGCACACGAAGCGCTTCCAGGCCCTAGCGCACGTCAGCCGCCCGCTGGCTGCAGGGAGAGCCGGCGTGACGGCCTCCTGTGCGTCCAGGCCTTGTCCAGGCGGCCAGCAGCGCTTTGTCCGGCTCCGTGTCCCAGCATGCCCTCGGGGATCACCGCGTTCCCTCGGGTCCTCGGGCGGCGCTCCAGACGGTGACCTGGTTTTCAGAGGTGGCCCCGGCGGGCGGACGAGGCAGAGCTTCCGTGCCTGCCCACCCACCCCGCGGGGAAGCGGGGGCCCGGGAAGGCGAACCCGGGGCTCCCCGCCAGTTGTGGAAATGTCGTCAGCACGGACACGAAACTCCTGCTTCCCCCGGGGCTCTTCCTCGTTCGCCTGAAACGAAATCCTTCCCGTCCCCGCAGCTCCCGGGAGGCTGTTCCGTCACACACACACACACACACACACACACACACACACACACACCTGGGGTCCCCTCTAACCGGGACCCCCCCCGTTCTCCGGGGCCCCCGAGCCGTGCATCTCGGGGCGCAGCCCTCTCCCGGCTGAGCAGACCACCGTCGGTGGGTCTGCCGCCGTCACGAAGACAGTGTGGGAGCCGCTCGCTGAACGCTTAGATCTGGAGAGCTTTGTCTGTGAGAGCCGCACACCCTGGTGTTCTCGGAGACGCCCTTTGGAACTATCCACCTTAGGAGCCCCGTCCTCATTTTCGGCTCCCAGGTGTTTGGCTCACCTGAGAGAGTGGGCTTAGCCGGGAGAAAGGCCTCGCCCACGGGAGACAGCTGCTGCAGGAGGCGGTGGGGCCACCCTCGGAATGTGGGGCGTGGCTCTCTGGGGACAAGCCCCTCCTCTCTCCCTGCAGGGCTGGGGTGAGTCACAGGCCCTCCCACCTGCTTCCTACGGCAAAGGGCAAAGGGCAAAGTCTGTGACGCGATTTCACACCGGGAGTTCAGAGGTGGCAGGGCCTCCAGTGCCCCCCCCACATCCTCAGGCCTCCCCGCTACAAAAGCAGGTGGCATGTGTGACTGTGCCTGAGGACTTGCCCGGGGACAGGGGCTCACGAGGCTCATGCACAGGGCCGGTGGCAGCCACTGGGCACGCCCTGGCCTCCAGGGCGAGACTCAGGCTGGCAGAGGGGAGTGGGGTCCCATGGGCCCAGGCCCTCCCGCCCCCAGCCGTGCCCCAGGGGGACAAGCAGGCCCCAAGGCTCCCCCTCTGGGGGCTGCCTTCTCTTCTCCGTGTGCAAATGGGTCCTTCC
The DNA here is from genome assembly GCF_019186645.2 of Phyllostomus hastatus. Classification (NCBI taxonomy): domain Eukaryota; kingdom Metazoa; phylum Chordata; class Mammalia; order Chiroptera; family Phyllostomidae; genus Phyllostomus; species Phyllostomus hastatus. The sequence goes on from NW_025333854.1 coordinate 1,200,491, forward strand.
TCTAGGGACATGGGTGCTGTTGGGCGAGGTCCCAGCCCTGTGGCCTCCCTTCAGTCTGCCTCAGCGAGGACGCCAGCTCCACCTGGGGCCACGTTCTGGGGTCTTGGGTGTCGGGCCCGCAGTGGAGAAAACCCGGGGGACACGGAGCGCCCGGCATCCTCTCGGGCCCCGCCCACCTCTGCAGGAGCACGCTGGCCACGGGAAGGGTCCTTTGAAGGCCGGCTTTCCAAGGTTCGCTCAGCCCTGCAGAGGCTGCCAAGCCTGGCCCCCTGGCCACGGGACCGTGAATACAGGAACTTTCCGGCCCGGGCCTGCCAGCCGTCCTGGAGGGGAGTGAGAGGTCCAGTGCTGCAAGGTGGGGTTTGCCTTTGACCTTTGCTCACTTGCATGAGTTCTCTAACCCCACCCACGGCCAGGGCCTGGTGACCTGGGGGGCCCCCTCCGACGCTGACGGCAAACAAGCAAACTGCCATGACGGTTGTTCTCCTCCAGGTCCCGAGGCTCTCTGCTCAGGAGAGAGAGGACACCGCCGGTCCAGGAGAGCCACAGGGTTCTGTTCTCCCTGCCAGTTCGTTAGCAACAGCCGGCCCCCGGGCCGCGGTCCAGGCCGCTGACATCAGTTCCCCGCACAGGACAACTGGAGCTGGGTCTGGGCAGCCGCGGGGCCAGGAGGGCTCAGCTGTACTGATGGGTGGGCCAAGAGCAGAGAGGGGAAGGGAGGCGAGCGGGGGAGGGGGACGGAGGGAGAGAGAGAAGAAAGAGGGAGGGAGGGAAGGAGGGAAGGAAGGAGGGGAAGGGAAGGGAGGGAAGGGAGGGAGGGAGGGGGGAAGGGAAGGGAAGGGAGGAAGGACAGATGCAGGGAGGGGAAGACAGGTGGAGAGGCCTGCAGACGCCTAGGTCGCCCTGCGTCAACAAGGGACTCGGGCAGGACGGTGGGAAGCAGGGCGCGAGGCGAGGTGATGGCACGAAGTCGTGTCTGACCACCATCGTCTCCTGTGAGTGTGTAGGAAAACCGAGGCTCGCGGCCCCTGTGACCCAGCGCCGTCGGTGCTGGAAGCCCAGGCTGCAGCCAGCGTGCCGAAGGGGACCCACCCCGGGAGGCCGGGCTGGACGCAGGGACAGGCAGCCCAGCCCACGTCCCCTCTCTCTGAGCCTCCCCCCGTCTCTCAGCGGGGCCAGGGGCACCACCGCACCCCTCCCTGCCCGAACTGCATTTCTCCAGTCGCCTGACGCCCCCCACTCCACCCCCCGCACGGTATGCTGATCCAGCAAGAGATCTCCGGAGCCCCCCCCAGCCGGCGGGGCGGGGCTTCCTGGAAGCTTCCCGCCTGCAGTCGCTGACCCCCCCACCCTCTTGTCTTGATTAAGTGACAGCCTCCCCGCTGAAGCCTCCTCTCTGTGGCTCGCCGCCAGAGCCCCTCCTGGCCTCTCCCGAGGCTCTTCCTTCCAGCGCCCGAGCATGAGCCCTGGCCGGCACTTCTCGGCCTTGGAAGAGCTGCCGGAGCTGAGCCGGGTGTCCACGTGTTACCTTCTGTCCCTGCCACGTAGGGCGGCGCGGAGCCGGGACGGGGTGGGGAGGCCCGTGGCCGCTCCCAGCCGCCTGGAGGCAGGGCTCGGGCCTCAGGGGGCCTGAACAGGGGGCTCTGCCCCCAAAAACCGGGGCAGCCGCCGAAGAAGCAGGGGAGAGAACGCCGAGGAGGCGAACCGAGGGCGAGCCGCAGTCACTGGGCTCCTCGCTGCGGCTCCACCCCAGGGGCCTGGGGATGCCGTGTCCTCCCCTCGGAGGCTGACGCTGGGACCCTCCCCGTCAGGCGGGGCCCTGGGAGCTCTGACCCAGGGGTGACCTTCACGGGGGTGCAGAGAGCGGAGGAGGAGCCCGAGAGGGCCACAGCCGGGGGAAGTGGGGCCTGGACCCCCCTCGCCCTCGGGAGACGGCTTTGCTGACTCTGGGCACGTGGCTCACACGGAAGCCTCAAGGAGGGAGTCACGGCGGCTTCCAGAGGCCGTTCCCTGAGAGGTGTTAAAACATCGAGGGACACCCGGAGGAGAGCCGCCTCCGCGCTCCTGCCCGCCGAGCCGGCGAGAGGGGCCCGGGTCCGAGCCCCGGGAGCCGCCCCCCCGGAGGACTCTGCCAGCCGAGAAGACGGACGCCGGGGGCGAGAGACAGAAATGCGTAAAGAAGGGTTTTCGGGTTGTCAGTGGATAAACACACAAAGCGCTCTCTAAAAAATATACGGGGGGGAGGGAGGAAAGGGAAGGAGGGAAGGAAGGAAGGAAGGAAGGAAGGAAGGGAGGGAGGGAGGGAGGGAGAGAGAGAGAGAAGGAGAAAGAAAGAAAGGAAGGAAGGAAGGAAGGAAGGAAGGAAGGAAGGAAGGAAAGAAAGAAAGAAAGAAAGAAAGAAAGAAAGAAAGAAAGAAAGAAAGAAAGAAAGAAAGAAAGAAAGAAAGAAAAGGAAAGAAAGGCAAGGCAAGGCGCCCTGGCCGGGCGGTGCGGTTGGTTGGAACCTCATCATAGGCACCAAAGGTTGTGGGTTCGATTCCCTCAGGGCACAGGCCTGGGCTGTGGGGTCCGCCCCCGGTTGGGCTGCGTCCCAGAGGCAACCCATCAATGTTTCTTTCTCGCATGATGGTTCCCCTGTCTCTAAAAGCAATAAACGTATCCTTGGGTGAGGCTTTTTTAAAAATTAAAAAATACACACACACACACACATAAAATAAATCAGACTCGTGGATACTAAACGTGGCCCTGCTTCTTCAGAAATCACATCCATTCACTCGACAGTGAGGACCGGGGGCCTCCCCCCACCCCACCCCCACCCCAGCGCAGTGCTGGGGGCGCACGGAGTAATAGGAAAGGCTTCCTGCCGGGAGGAGCCCCTTGTCCGGGGCTTCCTGCGCGCCCCGCCCCCCCTCAGGGCTCTGGACTGGGGCTCCGGCTCCAACTTGGACCCTCCAAACTCACGGTGCCCATGCTTCCTTTCCAAGAGGAACCGGCTTCCCCGCTGACGCAGAGCGTGGGCCGCGGCCAGACCTCCGCTGTCAGCCAGACGTCCAGCCCCGGCCCCTGCTCCTTCCTGTGTCGGTGCGAGGCCCAGCGCAGCAGCCCTGCCTGGGCGTCCTCTCGGGCCCAGAAACTCGGTCCGCACACCGAGGTCACCCCACGGAGCCCCTCTGGCCCTCGGAGCCTCGGGGGCGCCGCTGCTGTGGGGTCCTGCCCTCTGGTCTCCATCGGGGGCCCCCCCCCTCCGCCCGGCCACCTTGGCACTAGGACAGAACTGTAGGGTCCCCGTGCATCTGAGAGCTCCTCCGTGACCAAGGAAAGCAGGGGTCATGGCGAGCTATTTCCCTCTGACCCCGCCCAGGCTGCCCTGTCCGAGGGGTGCCTGAGCCGGGACCCGCCAGGCCCCCAGAGCCCGGAGCCACCACTCCCCAGCTCCTCACCTGGCCCTCGGCCTCGTCCCCCCACAGAGCCGGGAGGGGCTGCCCTGTAGCCCAGTGCAGAGCAGGCACGTGGACACGGGGCACCCCTCCACCCGTGGGGCCGTGTGCAGCCAGACGCTCCCCCTGGATCCCACCACGAGGGGAATCCAGACGCCCTCGGTGCAGGCGGTCTGCAGAGCAACTGCCCTGCGCTCGTCACAGACGCCGGAGTTTGGGACGCCAGCAAGCGGCTCCACATCCCAGGGAGCTGAGGAGGCGTGGCAGCCGAGTGCCGTGCCGGGTCCTGCACCGGAAAACCGTGGCCGCAGAGGACGTGATAGGGACAGTCACGGTCCTCTGTCTGCGTGTGCGTGTGTGTGTGCGCATGTGTGACTGCGTGTGTGCATGTGGAACGAGAGGGGAACACGAATGTGGCGAGACGCTGACCATTCAGGCATCCAGGCGAAGGGCATGGGCTGTGTGTTGCACCGTTTTCTCAACTTCGCTGCAGGGTCGGTGGTTAAAGGTCACGCTGAGAACGCTAGCTGGTCCCACAGATTAGTGACAGTGTGTGGGAGGGGGCGGTGTGGGCCCCTGCAGGACCCCGGAGAGGAGGGCAGCCCCCGGCGGCTCAGGGCTGGTCCTCGCTGGTGAGAAAGGCAGGAACCGGGCGGAGCACCGGGCCAGCCCCCCAGCCACGGAGCCAGGGAACCCGCGCCTCCTGTGCACCTGGGAGCCCCGCCACCTGGCCCCCAGCCGCAGACTCGCTAACCAGCAGGGAGCCCCAGCACTGCCCTGGCGGCCCCAGGGGCTCAGGCCTGGGGGGGCCAACCCCCCCCCATGCCACGAGCCTGGAGCCCGAGGTGGGGGTGGGGGGGTCCTCAGAGGCAGGGCCAGGCTGGGCTCTGCTGGCTCTGCCCTGGTCACAGGTCACATTGCCAGATGGCCGCTGAGCGGGCCCACAGACGTCACCCCGATTCCCCCCCTGCCCATCTCTCCTCTCTCCTGCCCTCTCTGCGTGACCCTCCGGGCTGCCCCCGTCCCTCTCCCGGTCCACGCCGCGTGGTGTGTGGAGGCCTTCCAGACCGGCCTCCCTGACGCGCCCCGAAACGCCGGAGGGCCGAGGCGCCAAAAACAGAACAGAAAGTAGCCTCGGCGCCGGTTTGGTTCTCAGTGAGACGTGAGGTTTCCAAAGGTCGTGAACTGCGTGCTGAAGGGACCCCCCTCCCCACCCCGCTCTGTCCTCCTCGGGCACGCCCGTCCGGAGCTCTCCTGCCCCTACAGGGGTGGCCGCCCCCCCGCCTCTCCGTCAGCCCCAGCGGCCCCAGCTGCCACCACAGAGGCCCGGGCACTCTGGAGGGCCCCGCCCCTCCCGAGGGTTCTCCCCGGGTGCAGAGCGGAGGTCAGCCAGGGGTCGGTGCAGCCCGGGGGAGCAATGCCAGGCCCCTGTGCGCTGGGGGCGGGGGTGGGGGCGGGGGGTCCAGGAGCGGAGGGACGGACGCCCCCTGCGAGGAGCCAGGAGAGCGGCCGCCGAGCTCGCGCGGCGCGGACGAGCGGGGCTCGCCCGGAGCAGACGCCTCCTGAGAACCAGCGGCGTCTGCGGAGGTGGTGGGCTCGGGCGCCCCGGGGGTGTCCGTCTCGGTGTCTCTCTCGTTCTGCCCTTCGAATCGGCAGGGGGTCCTGCGTTCTCACACACACACACAGTGTGGACGAGAACCGGTGTGGGAGGGAGGCCGGAACTCAGCCGGTCGGGTTGTGGGGGGTGGGGGGGCTGTGGGCGGACACCCCCGCTCTGGTCCGCCCTCCCCCGCGCCCACCCCCCACCCCCACCCCCACCCCCCGCGGAGGGAGTCTGCATCTTCTCCCGGCTGCCGACCCCGCCCCCCCACTGCCCCCCACGCTGCTTCACGCTTCCACGCCCGCCAAGAACTTTTTCGGTCCGATCTGTTGTATCAACGTCCTAACGGTCTGGGAAGTGTCTGTGGACGGAAAATCAGGCTAAATGTCATCGCTCGTGGTGCCTTCAGAAACGAGCGCTGGCCTGAACCGCACGTGTTTCGTCACACGGGAAAAGTCGAGGTGGGCCCCGGGGTGGGGGTCGCCCCTGCCCTCCCGTGGGGCCGGAGGGCGCTGGGGTGGGGGTGGGGGGTCGGAAAGCGCGTCCCGAAGTCTCGGAAAGGTCCGAGTGCGGGAACAGCAGGGCAACGCGGTGAGAGAGGCCACGGGACAGCGAGCCCGCCGGCCGCCACAGTGGCCGAGGCCCCGGGGCGGGCGGGAACCCTTTCCACCTCTTGGGGCCGGGCTGCCCGCAGTCCCGCGGAAACAATGTGTTGTCGGTCGTTAAAACGTTCTGGATGTTTTTGGCTCCCTCCTCGGTGGCCTCTCGTTTTCCATTTGAGTTCATGCGAGGTTGGACTGCCTGTCCCCGGCCTGCACCGGCCGGAACTCGGTCTGCCCCTAAAACGCGCAGAACGCCAAGATCGCCCGGGGGTCCCCACCCTCGCCCTTCCCTCCGGTCCTCATCAGCGTCCCCATCCTGGGAGGCCCCCGCACGGGTCTCACCTGGTTCACCCAAAAGTCCAGGACCACCGCCAGCTGCCGCCGCTGTCTCCTCTGACCCTGCCCATCTTCAGTGCCGCCTGCCCCGCCTCCACCACCCCTGCAGCTGTGAGTGGATGTGTCACAGTGCCTCCAGTGTCCCCCCCACCCCCATGGGCCCACTGCCACCATCACCCCCCACCCCTAGGGCCTTCCGTGTGCACTGCGGAGACGGACATGCTGGAGGTGAGGGCGCTGGGTGACGCAGCGGGGGGCAGGCTCTCCCCTCCGTGGGGGGTACCCGGGCCTGCGTGAGACAGTCCAGTCCACCTGGTCTCCTGCACCGCAGAGTGACGCTGAGGATGCTGGTTGCATCCGTTCGGGCGGCTGTAACGTAAATGCTGCCCACGGGGCGGCTCAGAAACCACAGCGGGGTGCCAGCAGGGTGGGGCCCAGGGGCAGGCCCTGCCCAGGGTGCAGGCTGCTGGCCTCTCACTGGGTCCCCCCAGGGCAGAGGGGCCTGTTGTGATGTCACCAACCGCAGTTTCCCTCAGGAGGACCGAGCCCCAGGGGCTGACCTCTCCCACGGGCCTTTCCCTCCCAGCACCGCCCCGTGGGACAGCAGGGCTTTAACGGGAGGCGGCACGCTGGGTGCCAGCTCTGGGGCGCAGGCCTGTCCGTGCTAGGACTGGGGCCTGGGGCCTGGGAGCCGGCCAGGGCCCCGGGGCGGAGCCTCATGCCCCCAGAACGGCGCCTCCCTCCGCAGCCCTCACCCGCTCTCCGCTGCACCCTCCTTCCCTTACATGGATGGGTTCTCTCCCCCGAGTTCCTCCCCCCTCCCAGGTCTCCGGTTCTGGCAACTCGCGCCTCCCCACAGGCCCAGACTGGCCCGGGGCCCCGGCAGGGCAGGGCTCAGGGTTACGCGAAGGCCACGGCGGCAGACCTTTCAAGTTCAGGTTTTCTGCAGGCGCGTTTAGCCTAGCAGGTAACTGGGGTTGCATCGATGCTTCATCCCTAAGTCAGTCCGTTTCTTTTCTTCTGTCTGTCCCCAGGAGCTCTTGTGCACGCCCCGGGGCCGGCTGGAGAGGCTGTTGCCGACTGTTCGACTTCGGGGCACGAACCCCCGGAGCGCAGCCTGCCGCACTCCTGTCTCCCCGCGTCTCCGCGCCACCTGCCCGAAACAGTTTGCACACACGGGTGTCGCCTCGGACACGGGGCCGTTGGAGCCCCCGCGCCCGGCCGGTGGGGATGTGAAGTGGGGCGGCCACTCTGGAAATCAGCCGGACAGGTCCCCCGAAAAGACTCACCCCAGGACCCCCCACCATTTCCACTGCTGGGTGCGCCCCGGCGAGAGACAAGCACACACGTCCACACAGCCACGCGCACACGGGTGTTGGCCCCCCACGAGCCCTCCACCGCAGCCCCTGAGTGGGACCGGCCCCAGGGCCCGCCGGCTGCTGAAGCACCGACTGGAAGCTCTGGTACAGGCTCGGGGGCGGCCGAGCCCGAAAACATGGTGCAGAGGGAAAGAGGCCGGACTGAAAATGTCTCCTGGTGTGTGACTTCACGGGCTCAGGATGTCCGGAGCGGGCGAGTCCACCGAGACAGAAGGCAGATTCGGGGCTGCCCGGGGCTGGGGGAGCGGGAGGGGGAGGGGCTGCCAATGGATTCGGGTTCCTTCTGGGGGTGACGAAAGCCGTCTGGAAATGGCGGTGTTTGCACAACCTCGTGACTCTCTAAAAACCCCCGAGTTTACACGCGTTGAAAGGGTGACTGTCACGGTATGTGAAATGTATCTCAATTCAAAACAATGGATCTTCACCGCATGTTAACCATTCAGTACACACACAAAAACCTGCTTTTTTTTTCCTTATTCAGATTTCCTTCCCTTTTTGCCTAGCATCATTTTTCTGTCCCCAAACCCTACTTTTTAAAGAAAAAAAGTCAGCCCTGGCTGGTGTGGCTCAGTGGACTGTCGGCTTTCAATCCAAAAGGTCACAGGTTCGATTCCCAGTCAGGGCACATGCCCGGGTTGCAGGCCAGGCCCCCAGTATGGGGCACGCAAGAAGCAACCAATCGATGTTTCTCTCCCTCTCTTTCTCCTTCCCTTCCCCTCCCCTCTCTCTAAAAGTAAATAAAGACAGTCTTTTAACAATTAAGCAATTTCTTTCCTGATCAATGTTTACAACTCACTGCAGCTTCCCAGCAGCACCATGCCAGACTGAGACCCTTCCAGCCCCCCCCCCGGGGGGTGCCAGCGGGGCGCTGGGGCCTGAGACGGGATGGGTGCGGAGAGCAGGCCGCCGCAGGGGGCGGGGGCGGGGGCGGCACGCGGCAAGGACACGCACTGGGACTGTGGGCTGAGAAACCCTCTGGAGCCTGAGCCAGGAGCCCAGAGAGCGGGGGAGGGGGGCGTTCCAGAAACAGGGACAGCGTGCGCCAGGCCCCGGGCCGGCAGAGGACGCGCGGCACATTCTGGGAACCAAGAGCTGTGCGGGGCGGCTCCGGGACAGGGGCCCCGTCCAAACGCCGGGTCTGAGCTGCGTCCAGATGACTGTGTTCAGGAATTCGGTGATCTTGCCAGGGCCGCTGCTTGCGCAGACTCCCTCCGCGCCGAGCGCCAGAATGTCTTCAGCGCAAGCAGCAGCGGGGCTGACTCCGGGGGGGCGGGGGGGCGGGGGAGACCGGGACCTCCACTCTGTCTGGCCAGAGGAAGATGGGGAGGAGGGCGGGCTCGGGGGCCAGAGGGCCCAGGGGCTCAGCCACCGCCTTCGGGACCAGCTCCCCTCTGCCTCTCTCCCCGCCACCCGCCCACGGAGCTTCTTTGCAGGGCAAGTTCCCCTAAGGCCACGTGACCGGGCCGTGCTTCCCTGTCCCCTTTGAGGGGACACGGTCACTTCTCCTTCCTGAGGGCCCCAGCGAGCCTCCCCGGGTGCTGCGTCGGCCCAATTCCCTCACAGGTCCCAGGCTGGGAGTGGTTTTCTAGCCGAGGACTGTGCGTCTTGGGGGGGCGTCCACTGTGGGGAGCCCCCCAGCACACAGCCCGGTGCCTGCGGCTGGCGCTACAGCCCCCAGCACCCACGCGGGGCCCACCGCCCACTCGTGGTCCGGAATCACGTCCGAGTCCCACCTCGGCCGGTGACGAGCTGCGTGGTTTGCATCGCCACGGTTCCGCGAGCATCGGCCCTCCTGCCGGCAGACTTCCTCAAAGTCCTCTTCGAGCCGCGCCCTCGGCCTCAGATTCCCACCCCCCACCACGGCCGCACATCTCCGTGTCTGTCCCTCCGCCCCATCTTCCTCCCCAGACCGCGTGCGGGCGGCCACCGCTTTTTCCATTCCCCCGTCTTTAAATCCGCCGCCCCTCCTCCGCCACACCGAGGGAGGGACCTGCAGGCCCGGCTGCCCGTGGGCCGAGGCTCCAGCGGCCTGGGTCCCGGTCCACCCCAGCGCCTTCCACGCAGTGGCTTGTTGATCAGGACTGAAAGTTACGGACAGTCAGTCTCTCCGAAGGTGTTCTGTACAGTGCCGGAGGAACTCAAAAAAGTCCTGCGGCTTTGGCTGAAAAATAAAGCGACTCAGACTCGTCCAGGGTCACACGGCTTGCAAGCTGGAGACACCCGCCAGCCAGGCCCAGCGAGTTCCCGAGGAGAAAGGCGAGTCTGACAGTTTCGAGGCGAGAGGCACATTCCTGGGCAGAATCCGCTCTGCATTCTTAGCCCCCGGGGCCCCTCTGGCAATAGGGACTGCTGGACGTCCGGCGGCCATCCCCACGTAAACGGACGGCCTGCTGGATGGCCCGGGGTGGACACGCCACACACGGGCGTGCATGCAGATACGGACGCAGCACCGGAAGTTCGGGAGTTCAAGTCCCCAGGTGAGCGAACAGGAATGAGAACAGGAATGAGTGTTTCCCTGCGCCTCAGCCCACTCGAAATTAATGATTTAGCAGCTTGGCCACGACGACTCCATTTTATTTCTTCGTCTGTTCCCTAGCTTTGCTGAGGTCTGAAGTGACCACAAGCATGTCCAAGGACAAACGAACACCGGGAAGTATTTGCAAAGTACACGACAGTCTCCTTAAGGGACACAGTCACTTTTACAAATCCCTAAGAAAGAGATCAACTTCCCAAGATAAAGGATATGGGCTGTCGGTGTATGAGAGGGAGGGAGAGAGAACAGTTAACTTATTTCCAAGGTTGCCCAGTAGATTGGCAAGGACTTAGAAAATTATTAATCGTGGTGTCGCAAGAACATGAAACAGTGAGCGCTGTCGCTGGGAATGCCAGTCGGAGCAACTTCCCAGGAAGTCCACCTGCACCTGTGGAAGTGCCAGTACCTACACTAGGTCTGCCTTTCATCAAGTAATGAACCCTTCTGGGCATTTACTCTGAGGAAGCATTTAGGCAGGGGCACAAAAAATGTATGTGCAAGATATTCGTCATCACCCATTTCTAATAGCAAAATTGAATGACTTTACTGTCCTGCTGTAGGGGTTAATTAAGTGAATTACACTGAATTTGTGTGGGCACAGACCTACTTACCTATGAATGCACCTCTGGACTCTAGCTAGTGATGTGTCTGCGCGTGAATATTTATTGAATAAACAGAGAACTATAATAGACATTCTATAGCCGTTAAAAATGACAATGCACATTTATATTTACTGAATTGGGAAGCTGTCACCAGTTGTTAAAGGAAAAAGCATATTCCCAAACTGCATGACTAGAGTGATCTCGTTATTGTATAAAAGGCGTGTGTGAATGTAACCACAGGAATGAAACTGAGAAGGAGACTTCCGACCAAGATGGAGCCATAGGCAGACACCCTGTGCCCCTCACACAACCAAAAGAAGGACAACAACAAATTTAAAAACAAAAAACATGAACACCTAAGGCTCTGCCCCTCACTGTAACAGGAGCGACCAGACCAAAAAAAAAGAGAGAGAGAGAGAGAGAGAGATGGCTCAAACAGAAGAACAAATCGGTGCCCCAGAACTCATCCTTTTGAGCGACCAAAAGATAGCTAACCTCTTAGATGCACAGTTCAAAACACTGGTGATCAGGAAGCTCACAGAATTAGTTGATTTTGGTCACAAATTAGATGAACAAATGCAGGTTACTATAAAAGAAATGAAGGAAAAGGCACAGGGAACCAATAGTGATGGGAAGGAAACTGGGACTCAAAACAATAGAGTGGACCAGAAGGAAGAAAGAAACAACCAAACAGGAAAGAATGGAGAAATAAGAATTCAAAAAAACGAGAAGCTTAGGAACCTCCAGGACATCTTTAAATGTTCCAACATCCGAATTATAGGGGTACCAGAAGGGGAAGAAGTAGAGCAACAGATTGAAAATGTATTTGAACAAATAATGAAGGAGAACTTCCCCAATCTGGCAAAGGAAATAGACTTCCAGGAAGTCCAGGAAGCTCAGAGAGTCCCAAAGAAGTTGGACCCAAGAAGAAACACGCCAAGGCACATCATCGTTACATTAGCCAAGGTAAAAATGGAGGAGAGAATCCTAGAAGCAGCAAGAGATAAGGGGACAGTCACCTACAAAGTAGTTCCCATCAGACTGTCAGCTGATTTCTCAAAAGAGACCTTGCAGGCAAGAAGGGGCTAGAAAGAAGTATTCCAGGTCATGAAAGGCAAGGACGTACATCCAAGATTGCTCTATCCAGCAAAGCTATCATTTAGAATGGAAGGGCAGATAAAGTGCTTCTCAGATAAGGCCAAGTTAAAGGAGTTCATTATCACCAAGCCCTTATTCTATGAAATGTTAAAGGGACTTATCTAAGAAAAGAAGATAAAAAAAAAACATGTATAGTAAAAGGACAGCAAACTAACAATTATTAACAACCACACCTAAAACAAAACAAAAACTAAGTAAAACAATTAGAACAGAAACAGACTCACAGAAATGGAGATCACAGGGAGGGTCAGCAACAGGACAGTGGGAGGGGGGAGGAGGGGGGAAGAGGTACAGGGAGTAAGAAGCATAGATGGTGGGTAGAAGACAGACGGGGGGAGGGCAAGAACAGTGTGGGAAAGGGCGCCCGCCGGCCCGTGTGGTTTGGCTCGTTTTGCTGTGATAACCTGGGAATGCCGAGGTCCCGGCAGAAGCTTGCCGCTGGGGAAAACTCAGCAAACTGTTAAAGGACGCCAGGACTCCCCGGAGGAGGAAGACCGGCCGGCTGCCCACGGAGCTTTCCAGAAACGCACGGTTGCTGGGGACTGTGCTGGGACACGAGGCTCACGGAGAAGAATGAAGGACAAATGGGAGAAAAGGACACACGATCACGTTTTAAACGTATGAACTGTTGTCAACCTCAAGGAAGACGCTGCAATAAACAAAATGCACTCTTCGCGTGTTCATTATCCTTGTTTCTCTTTTCTGTGTTCTCCTTCTTCTCTTTTTTAAAAAATCCTTCTCCGTGCACGAATCGGAGATCCAGTGACTGGGCCACACGCAGCCTCAGGCGGAAGGTGGGACGGGTGGCCGTCTCGGGCCTTTCTGGCGGAAGGGTCAGGCTGCATGTACGCCCTCTCTGAAGTTGTGTTTTTGCAACAACGACAAAAAAAAAACATCAAAAAGCAAAATGTGTCTACTCTTCGACACGGCGACTTCACCTCCAGAAACGTCTCACACGGAGGCACCCCCACCCCCGTCTTTGTGGACGGAGGTGTTTGAACGCTGCATAGTCCGTGTGTTAGTAGAAGACTGGACACGGCCGGGCAGTCCAGCGGGAGGGTCCTGGGCACAGGACACGCCTCCTCCGGTGGGATGCTGTCTCACCGTCACCGGGGAAACAGGCCGATTTACAAAATGCTCGGCTGGGCTTCGAGGTTGCGGAGGAGAGAAACTGCCGCAGAAGACGGTATTGGGACAACTGCAAACATCTGTCTCGGGACCGCCTGTGAGACGGCGGCGTGGGGTGGGGCCAAAGGAGGTGCACAGTCGTTCGTGCGGGAAATGATGCAGTTAGTAAACAGTGGTACAAGCATCCACCCTTTGCACACTCACACCCGTAAACCTAGTTTTGTCCCCCCCCACCCCGTACTGTATCGATACCAGGTTTTCTGGATTTGACCCTGTGTCATGGCGAGGTAGGACAAGGCTCTCAATCTCCAGAGAGACGCGAACTCGGGTGTGCGGACGAGGGCGGGTGCCGCGCGCTCGGAAAGGCTCCGCAGTGACGTCGACCAGGGAGATGAAATCTCTCTCCCTCTCTCTCTCTCTCTCTCTCTCTCTCACACACACACACACACACACACACACACACAGCACAGCCGGGGCAAAGTGTTCATGGAGGAGCGTGCGTGAAAGGCACACCAGTTTCCTATTCTTGGGCCTTTTCTGAAGGCTTGAACCTTTTTTTTTTAAGATGTTATTTATTTATTTTTAGAGAGGGAAGGGAGAGAGAAAGAGAGAGAGAGACATCCATGTGTGGTTGCTGGGGGCCGTGGCCTGCAACCCAGGCATGTGCCCTGACTGGGAATCGAACCTGCGACACCTTGGTTTGCAGCCCGCACTCAGTCCACTGAGCTACGCCAGCCAGAGGCTTGAATCTTTTTAAAAAGAAAGCGTTGAGAAGGGAAAGAGCAGGGGTGCGGAGCGTCCAGGCTCCCCCGCGTGCTTGCGGGGAGAGGCGCTGCGTCCGGGAGGAAACCAGTCTCGGTCGGCGGCGCCCAGGCGGGGTGCGGCGGTCTGCCGTGCTGCGGCCCCGACTCTGCCTCGCTGTTGGAGAGAGAGAGACACACACACACAAACTGTTAGTATTTTAAAAGGAGCTGCAGCTACTAACCGACCAACACGGCTTCGCTTCCGTCGAGCCAGGGTCCGAGGCACCACCGCGTCCCTCGGTCACCTGGGCGCCCCGGCGCACACTGGTGGAGTCACTGAGCCTCACGCTGGAAGGAGGAGGGCGGGCCCCACAAGGCCGCCGCCCTCCAGGGACAAGCTCGGAGGGGGACCCCCCGGGTTTCCATGTCCCCGTGTCTCCACATTTTTTAAGACTCAGTTGAGATCATACTTACGTAACTTTATAGTCTACCTCTTTTTTTTTCTTTTTGTTGGCTTAATAGTATGTCAAATATGTCATAGCCTTAAAAACTCTTTTTAGACAGAACTTTTAACAGCCGCATAAGGTGCTGTGCTGGGATGTCTGGCAACTTCGGTCCCCAGCCCCGGCTGCTGGGCATCCAGGTCGTTTGCGATTGTTTAGTCATCGCTATTGTATGTGAGTGAGTCTGCAGTGAACGTGGTTACCTGAAATCTGTCGCCTGCATCCCAGTTACTCCCTGAAGCTGGTTCCGGGGAGAACCCACCGGCTGCGGCAGCAACACATGCACCCCTGGACACAGACGCCCGGCCCTGCTCCGTCCGCACAGGCCGCCCCGGCCGCTGTCCCCGGGCCCAGAGCCGTCCAGGGCCTGTGCCGGCGGGGACAGCTCGACAAGGACGGGACTGAGGGTCAGGAGGACGGCACTCTGGCCCCCGCCCGGCCACACACCCGCTGTGTGATCCCGAGAACAGCCACTGAAAGACGTATTCAAAAGTACGCATAAAAGTTCTGTGGTTTTTTAAAACCACGTTCGCACCCCCCCCCCCCCCCCCCCCCGCACCGCACAACCACTGCGTGGAACAACAGAGGAGGCTCAGCCCGGTCCGGGGACGGGTCCAGGGTCGGGGCTGCCGAGTGACGGGAAACACTCGACTCCCAGACCCCCGTTCACAGCCGTCGCGGAACAGCGACCGCCCCTCTTTCCTTCGCCTGCCCAGCACGCTTTCTGGGTGGCCCCCCCGCTCCCCAGACCAGACTGTGCCCACTCGTGCCCTGGGGAACCTTGCGCAATGCAGAGTCCAGTCTCCGGGCAAGGCCAGTGTCCGCGGTCCTCCATTCCCAACAAGCTCCCGAGGGCGGGGGTGCGGCCACACCTCACGCCGAACAGCCGCGTCCGGACTGCCTCGCCAGCTCCTGCCGGCAGCGGGGCACTCCCCGTGCCTGCATTTCCCACCGAGACCCAAGCTGTGCCTCCGGGAAGCCGTCCATCACACAGCCCCCCCAGCTTCCAGGACGTGAAGATCGGGGGACCAACGACGGACCACAGCCTGGACTCCAGAGCTTTCCGCCACAGTGTCAGAGAGCAAAGGATTTTAAAAAGAACACAAATCTAATAAACCATAAAAGCTCCTGGACACCGCGGACACAGGGTGCAGGGCCAGGGCATCCGCTGGGGAGGCAAGAGTTACACTCGGAGGCCGAGGCCGAGGAGTGCCAGGCTGCATGACTAAGGACCGGCCGGGCAGGACTTTCCGGGCGGAGCCCAGCTTTGCAAGCACAGACAATAGGCCTGAGTCAGCCTTTAGGGGCATCTGGGAGGAATGCGCAGGTCTGTGGGCAGATAAGGTCGGACAGGCAGCCCCGCCGGGCCGGGTTTTTATAGCCTGTGGGCGCTCGGTCGGGTGCAGGGCCTTTCCTTGCCAGACCGAGGTCGCTGCGGTTGCAGGGTTTTAGGGGTTTTAGCAACCGGAGCCACAGGATGACTCGGTGCCGCCGGGAGGAGGAATTTTCGGAGGAGGGGCGGGGTCCACTCTCAGGTGGGAGCGGGCGGCCGTGGGAACAAACACGAACGGACACAGATGCGGGAGCTGCTGTGAGGGGCGGGTCGCCTTGGCGGCGCGGGCTCCTGGCCGGCGGCCGTGACGGAGGCATGCAAGGGGAGCGTTTGAGCTCTCGAGGCTAGAGGTCGGGCCAGGGCCACGGGCTCCTTGGCGGACTCGGGGACCCGAGGCGCGGTGCCTGAACAGCTGCCGGGGTCCCCTTGGTGCCTGGGCACGGCCCAGGACACTGTGACCCCGATGGCAGAAGAGAGACGAACCCGAGACGGTTTTGCCTCGACGTCCTGATGATCAGCTAGTGTTTTCACGGTGGGGACGGCGCCCGGGCTGGGTCGGTCTCCCAGGAGACCCGGGGACGCACACACCTGTGCCTCCTTCCTGCCCATCCTCCTCGCAACCGGCGCTGGCGGCGGTTCCCTGGGGTCGAGAGGAATCCCTGCGGCCAGCCCCCCCCCCGCCCCCCCGCCCCGTGGGGTTCAGACTCGGAAACATCGGCGTCGCCCTCCGCATGCACCGCTCTCCGAGGGCACGGCTCCAGTTCTGACTCCACCCTGGTCACGGGCTCCGCTGGAAACCCCCCGCCGGCACCCGAAGTCCTCCCCCGTGGAGCCCAGCTCACGCGTGCTTGGGCCTCCCGACGCCTCCCCCAGGCCTCCCCGCCCTCGGGCCGGCGCGGTGACCGGCAGCGGAGGGCCGACCTTTGCACCCCGTCGGCAGCCTCTGCCCTCGGTGGGGGGGGCGGGGCCCAGCTCACGTCACGTGCAGCTTCCTCTCTGCTCGTCCGTTCGCCGGTGGGCCTCTCGGGTGGTCTGACGCTGTGCCACAGTGGTGAGGTGTCGGGGGGACTCTGAAACGTGGTTCCCGGCGCGCCCTGTACACACACATAGAAGACCTTCGATTAGGGCGGAGGCAACCGAGAACCGCATTTTCTAGAGGAAGAGGGTTGACCTTGGTTGAAGTCACATGTCTTCATCGGATTCCAGCCGAGATAGTTCCACGCGTGAATATTTTTCTTCTCACCTTTAAAAACACTGATTTTGGAGAGAAGGGGAAGGGGCGCTGATGTGTAGTTCCACTTATTTCTGCATTCATTGGTTGATGCCGGTGTGTGCCCTGACCGGGGATCGAACCAGCAGCCTTGATGCATCAGGACGACACCCCAACCAGCTGAGCTCCCCCTCACCCCGCCCCCGGCCAGGGCCTCCTCTCGCTCCTTGCAGCCGGCAGTTAAGAATCTGTAGAACACCCACTCTGCTCAGGGCACAATAACACGCCATTGTTTCGCGTTCCAAACAAGTTACCAATGCAGTGGACCCAATAAAAGGTTTGTTTTTCACCCTTTGGTAATAACGGCCACTTTCATGTGAGCAGCTGACTGTGTCTCAGTGGGAGGGGCACGCGGCATCCTGGGGCATGATTTACCGTAGTCACGTGTGCAGTTTGGCACGGAATGAGACGGGACTTGGCATGCAGCCTCCAGAGAAGGGTCTGTGTCCACCCCCGGCTCGGTGCTCCTGCCGGGAGAGACGTCCCAAACCTGCCGACGGGGCGGGCGCAGCCTCCGCACCGGGCGGCGGAGCAGAGGGCGGCGCTGCCAGGACCGCCGGTCTGGTTTGGCCGGAGAGCCCGCCCCGTGTCCTGAGGAGTCTCCTCGGCCCCTTCTGGAGCCAGGAAGCCCGGCAAGCCCGGGCTATTAGCCGAGGTGTGTTTTCAATCACAGGAAGCCTTGGGAAGGGGCCGGCCGCTGAGTCAGAACCGCCCGTGAACCCAGACGCCAAAAGCCAGATAAACGCACCGCAGCCGGCGTGGGAACAGGCCCGCGGGAAGAGAGGGGAGAACCCCCCGCAGGAAACCAGCTGGGTTTCGTCCGCGGCTGCGGCTGCTGGGCGAGACCCGCTCCCCAGGCACTCCTCCGAGCTCCTTATCCTGTGCGGCCAGCTGGGTCCCTCGAACCGCTGCTTCGGCTTGGCCTCCAGCGCGACGATTAAACCCGAGTGCACGGCCCAGCCCAAACACAAGGCGAGGAGAAGAAGGAACTCGGGTGACATCTGCGGACGATTTGGGCCACAGAGGACCCCTCGGGTGACCTGGGGCACCCCCCTCCACCCGACCCCGGCGTCACTCTCCGTGACGGGGCGACACGGGCCCTGGTGGGACAAGTGTGTCACTTCAAACTTCGCGTCGGTGCTGTGCGACGCTGTCCTTCGAAACGCCCCGGTGGGTACGTTTCACAGGGTCAAACGGCCTCGGGAAGCACCGGAGCTCTCACCGATGTTCGTGCAGTTAAATCCACCGCCTTCGGGACCGCACACGACTCGTTTTCACGTGCCCGGCAGCGGCGTGTGACAGGTCCGGTGTGACGTGGATTTGAGTATCGGGTGTTTTCCTCGTCGCGCCGCGAGGGTGAGGTGTCGGGGGGCGGTCTCGGCGTCGGCAGTCCTACCACTTCCCGCTGGGGTTTTGACCGCGATCGTTGGACACGCACACACACCAGCCGTCAGACTCGGTACAGAGGGCGCGGCTCCCCCGACGGTAGCGAGTTCGGGACGCACAGACCAATGTGGCAGCCAGGACCCCCCCAGTGACGCAACCCAGAGACCTTGCCCCCGGCGCCCCAGCTCCCCCGCACCCCGCACCCCGCACCTGGGGGTGCTCGCGTGTGCTCCTGCGCAGCCGCCATCGGTGCCGTTCTCGGCGTCCGGCGCACACGCCTCCATCGCTGAGGGGGTCCTCCTCTCGCCTTTTCCTCGCTGCACACGGCCCCTCCCAGCCCCCGAACTGTGTTCTGTTTGGCTGACCAGCTAGTTCCCCGCGCAGATTGGAAAGCCAGCACGGACAGTGGTGAACAGTGGTTCTGAGTCCCGCCGCCTGGTGCTGAAACCGCGCTGGGCCATTTCTGTGCGTGACGGCACGGAAGCCCCTAGAAGCCCCGACAACCAGGCATTCTTGGTCCCGTGTCCACAGGAGGAAACGGCGCCTCAGAGCGAATACACCACAGGCTTTGCCGGGCGCCGGGCTGGAGGGCCTTGGGTGTGAAACCAGGTCTGTGCGCCCCCCAAGCCCCTGCTTCCCCGCACGAGCGAATGCACTGAAGACAGGGTTTCCCGCGGGGGCGGCAGGGCGCTGGCTGGGGCCACCGTCCCAGCCCGGGGCCCGCCCTTGCTCAGGGCTCCGAGACACACCCCTCACCCCTGTGGCGCCAGCTCAGCCCTCAACAGGTCCTGCCCGGACTAGGTGTCGTGGGGTGGGGGTGAGGTGCTTCTCCCTCCCGTGTGTCTCCTGTTCCTGTGGGGGTCCCTGTCGGGGTCACTGTCGGGGTCACCCCGGCGGCAGCTCCTCACCGTCTGAGCCGGGTCCGCTTCCGGGAGCTGCACTTGGCTCCAGGCAGCAGGCTGCCCGGTCACTGCCCCCCTCAGGGGACGGCCCCCCAACCTCACCCTCCCCAGAGGCCTGGCTGCGGGCCCTGGCTGGGGGGACCCCTTGGGGTCCCTCCTCCAGTCCAGGAGCCTGAGGTCTGTCTGCAGGCCCCTCTCCAGGTCCACCTTCTGATGGGGGGCTCAAATGTTGGAAAACTTGAGTTTCCGGTAATAGCGAAGACGCTGAGGGATCAGTGTGTGTAAAAGCTGTTGGTCCAGGAATGGAAGGTGTGACCCGCCCGGATTCCAGGAGACCACAAGGGCAGTCCCACCTGTGTGCCTGGGGCACTGCCGGCCCTGGAGACGGAACCTGAGCCGCTGTGCCCCAGGGGGTGACGCCCACTGCCCAGGGCCCTGAAGAAGAACCCAGGTCAGTGGGTGCAAGAACGCTGCAGCTTTTGATCTGGAATTCCCTGAATCCCAAACCCCTTGCCTACACTTTTCCTTGTAAAAAGGCCGGCTTAAAAAGGAATGGGAGACGGTCTGCCAGGGTGCGAACCCGCCGTCATCTGAGGGCGCCGGCATCTGACCAAAGCACCCGTGGAGATTCGATCCCTGTCTCTGCCTCATGGGCCTGGTGGGTGACCAGCAGCCTGCGTGCCGGCTCTCCCGGCTTCGGTTCTGAACATCTGGACCCACTCTTTCTCTCAAGTCCCAATCAGCGACAGTCCTGCCCCCAGCACTTGGTGAACAATTCCTTGCGTTCAGTTCCTCTGTTGTAAGAGTCCGTATGGCTTCCAACTCCTCCCTGGACCGGGGTGGACGGATCCCAGGCGCCAGCTCAGAGTTTGGAAATTGACGAGCAAGATGGACCAAAAATGTGGCAAAAGTGTTTACTCTAGCAAATAGGACCTGTTACAATGTTACGGAACAAATACTCAAAACAAAAATGAGCTTCAGAAAATGACCGTCTCCGCTCAGCCCATCGGTCAATGGGAGAGGCCTCCCCGAGTGTTGCGTAACCTTCTGGGGAGGTGCCTCTGCGCCCGGCTCTTTCCACTCGGTGAGGCTCATGTAAGCTCCTCCAGGTCCTGCTGCTGCTAAAGAACACCCGTTGGATGGGCCATCACAGTTCATCCGGTTACGTTCGACAGGCGCTCACTTAAATATTCATGTCACGGCCCTGCGGTCCACGCGCTGACAGTTCTACTGGGACAACAATGGCCAAGGACATTTCCCACGTGGAAGGCTGCGGCCGCGGCCTGGCCGGCCAGGGGCAGCCACCCTTTGTTGTGGTGATGACCTCCGCAGGCCTAGGCACGTTCCCGAGGGTCGGCTCACCTGGGAGGGGGCCCGAACGAGCCACCCTGCTGAAAGCTGGCTGGCGTTTCACAAAGAGCATCTGGTGAACATTCCAGGGAGCTGAGCCACGGATTTGCTTAAAAACGCCTCCGTTTCGACCCGGGAACCCATGACCAGATAGATCAGTGCTCCAGCCCACCCTGGGGTGAGTCTGGTTGAAGGAAAGTCTTCCAGGCGGCAGGCCCCCTTTTTCCATGTATTTTTAATTCGGTGGCTTCTGTAAAGGGAGAGGATTGAAATCAATCCCCTGCAACTGGGCCTCGGGGAAACAGGATCCCCCCCAGGGCTCGAGGCCGGCGGGCTGGGCTCTGGGCCTGCGCAGAGCCTCCCGGGCCGGTGCCTCAGAGGCAGTCGGGAGTCAGGGCGTCGGGGTGCCCGGTCTGGACGTCCAGGGCCTTCTCCGGCTTGCGGCAAACCTCGTCCTGGGCCACTCCTCCAGGACTGCTGGGCCGAAGGCCATTTCCCCTCAGTCCCAAGTGCCACAGACAGAACGGCCCCCTCACCCTCCTCGGCCAGGAGCCCTGGGGTGGGGGCGGCTGGCACCCTACGCCCCACCCGACGGGTGCAGAGGTCCCAGCACAAACATTAGCTCTCACCCACGTTCCCAGGACTTTAAAGACTTCGGCACTGTAGAAAATAGGTAGTCAGCTTGTGACAGCTACAATCCTGCTCCTGTTTCAGCTTAAAAAAAAAAAAAAGGAGAAGAAAACAAGGAAACCGTACTCATTTCTTCCTTCCACAGCTCGGTGAAGTTCCGAAATGTGGAAAGAATTCCTCAGCTCGGTAGAAGCACCGGGCTGGGGCATTCCTTTGGCCATTTCAGCTGACGGCTGCATACCTCCGGGTCTGACGCGTCCTCGCCCCGGTGCTCTGCCACCGTGCCGCCCGGGCGCTGTCTGTCTGCGGGGACGGGAGAGCCCCCAGCGGGGCCCGGCGCCCAGCCGCACCTGGCCCAGCCCGAGGCTGCACCTTGGGGGAAACCGCAGCATCCCTCCAGCTCTTTCCACGTCGGGAGCTGGGCAGGTAGCAACGGCCTTCTTAGGAGTGCCTGCCTGTTCCCCTCGCATCCAGGGAGACGTGGGAACGTTCGCCCGGTGAAAGGAGACGGCAGTGAGTGTGACACAGGGCAGTGACCTCCAGGGCCACTCTTGCAGGCCGGGACACCCTCCCCGGAGGAAACGGAAAAGCTGACCGGGCCTTTTCTGTCTGGGATCCGCATGCTCTTGGCCCTCTTCCTGCAACAGCTTGTATTTAATTCCTTGTTTTATTTGGCAGAGAGCAAACGAGGAAAACAAGGGTATTAATAATGACGATCGACATTTGAACTTCCTGGGTACAACGTGTGCTTGTACCCAAGTGGTGAATAGAATTTTTTAAAAAAAGATTACTTGCGTGCTATTTGCCACCCACTGAAATCATTCCGTTTTCCTTTGTCCCCGAGAAACCCGTGTTTGTCCCTGTGGCATTTGGGCACACACTCCTCCTTCCTTCTCCGGTTCTGGCGTTGCAGAGGCCGGGTGGTGTCGTGAAGCGGCTTGGTTTCTTCCTCCCGCAGCCCCCGCCCCGGAGCCGGGGCGCGCCAGCGGGAGACGCGGTGGCGGCGGCGGGCGAGGGGAGCGGCGCCCGACGGTGGCCTGTGTTCCGTCAGCGAGCTCCTCGCAACAGGCTCCCGCTCTTTGGTAACTCGCACGCCACGGATCTGGTTGTCTTTCTGGTTTTGTGGTGAACCCCACCCGGTGTGGTCTTGGACCGTGACCTTCACGCTTCCGTCCGGCTGCCATGGACGGCTCCCTGTCCCTTTCCCCCCAGGAAGGTGGGGCGTCCGCAAGAGCCCAAGTGCTGGGGGACAGGGACCGGGGAGAAGTCTCCCGTGGGTGGTCCCACTTACGGGCTGTAATCTCTGGAATGCAAATTCTGGGGCGGCCCAACGTTAATCAGAGCGTGAAAGGACGAAGCCAGCCCCGTTTGCTAAGGTGGCAGCATTGGCCCAGCAGGCCTGTGACCTCGTGAAATGTGACTGACATTTTGCTCTTACGAGCTTATGTCCCCAGGACTGGAAGCGACAGGAAGCGGGAACGGAGCTGACCTCTCCCTGCAGCCACAGGGGAAGATAGCGTCGGGACACACTGCAGCCTGGGCTTCCCACGCCCCAGCAGCCGGGGCCCCGCACAGCAGCCACCGCACCCTTTTCCATCCAGTTGTAACCCAGTCCCAGCCCGAAGCCCCCGCCCCTCAGCGCTGGTGTCCCTCTCCGCACCGAGCCCCTGTCCTTCTGGGGAAAATGAATAAAAACTTGACTTTCTGCCTCACTTTTTTCTCTGTGAATTCTTCCCCAGCCCACGTCACCGACCACCAGAACAGAGCACAAATAATTGTTTAGAATCTCTCATGCTTCCATCACCTGGAAATAATTAGTGTGATCACATGAGTGTGTTCTCCTCCCGTCTTTTTTCTGTCCACGCGAGAAACGTCCAAACCTGTAACAATTTGTGTGAGTGTCTTTGAGCCAGACTCACAACAATCGCCAGGAAGCAAAACCTCAAAAATTTGAGAAGATGCTCCACAAAATGGCAGTTTGACCACTTACCGAAGACGTCAGATCAAAGGGGAAGACGGGAGGGCGTTCCATGGGACCCACTGGTGATGGGTTGGGGGGGTGGGAGAGAGCAGAGGGCGGGGGGCCCTTGGGGTCTGATAAAACGTAACATGACGGACTCGTGCTCGGTCTACCCAGGCGGGTGCAGGCGGGTGGGCCGTCGGCAGTTAGCAGGACGCCAGTGGCAGCGGGGGGGCGGGGGGGCGGGGTGTCTGCGGTCCCGGCTCCTCAGGTGCGCACTGAAGGGCGGGGCGAGGGGAGGGGGAGAAGATACTTGGGCTTCTCCGAGTTGTGTTACCTTGGCGGCAAAGAGACAACAGACAGGCTCCGTTAAGGTGAGGACTGAGCTTTTTTTGGGGGGGGTGGGGAGTTCTGCTGGAGGACACGGCTACCCCTCTTGAACTGCTTTTAGTGAGCGAGGTTCCGCTTCAGGCCGTCCGGTGTGGCTGCGGCCTGTCTCTCGGGGTGTAAGGCCGCCACGCAGGCACCCCCCCGCCCCCACCGCTGAGTGTGTCAGGTTAGCACATGGCTGCCTTTTGCCCACATTTGTATGTGAAAATTTTATTAATGTTGTGTTATAAAACATGTGTATTATAACGTAGTATAAATTGGCATGCTTCCTATAAAAAATCCGTATACAGAAATAAAGGATAAATTATTCCCTACAATCCCAACCCAGAATAGTTACAGAAATTATTGTGAAAAGTTTGGTGGCAGTATCTATGATATGTATATTATATCATTGTATATTATTATGTAATGACATACAATCTAGACAGATATGGTATTAATATATATCTATTACATATGATTTATTTCATATATACTGTTTTGACATTCTTGCCAAATGCCTTACAGTGTACGTTCTGTCCTGTAACTTGTTTTTTTCACGTGACAATGTATCCAGACTCCCAAGCCCAGATAGTGTGTCTGCTCTGTTTACACAACGACTACACAGCCTTCCATCGTGCGCATGCTCCCTGCGTGTCTACCTGACGCCCACGGACGAGGGTTTGCCGTTTCTCGTTTTTGCAGCTGTGGGTGACGTGGTGGAGAACAGTTCTGGCGCGCTTATCTCCCCACACCTGCTGGGGAAGTGGGATTGTCGGATCAGAGGGCAGTGTGCATGTGCTCTAAAACATGCTCATCACTGCATCTCATATTATTCTGTCCTCCACGTCCCCCCCAACTTCTTTCATTTCATGACACCACATTAACTTCGTATCATCTTAATGGCCGCCTAGCACCTCCCCACGGGAACCCATGCTTCTACGCCGGATGAGTGCTGTGTACGTGAGACTCGCACCCCCCGCGGGTCTCAGCTGCTAACCCCAGGGGCCGGCTCTCCCCACTTCCTGAGCCTCGAGACTCCGTGCGGCCGCGAGACGTGTCTCACTGGAGGCAGAGAAGACAAACCAAACCAAAACAACTCGTAAGAGATTCTTAAAGAGATGTGTTACATCTGTAAGGACAGGAAAAAGGTACCAAAAACTTACATGCCATCATTTTTACTAAGAAAATAAGCCAATATTTTAAAGATGAAAGTTATTTTCTGATAGCATACCTAAGCCACCTAAGTTTTCAGTGAAATCTCTCTTTGAAAAGTAACCGTGAGCAAGAGCAGGCCTCTGGCTACCACAGCAATTAGCCCAGGAAACCGCAGCATCTCCTGGTCCCCGAGCGGGCTGGGCCAGCGGGCCTCTCGGCCCCTGGGCGAGGCCTGTGCTGCTCCGGGCTGCCGGGGTCAGGGTTTCCTGCGACCCACCCCCCCCTCTGGCAGTTCAAGCGCTGACCGGCGAGCCTGTGTGGACCTACGTGTCTCCGGGCTGCACCCAGCCACCCGTCGTCTGCCAGGAGCCTGCTTCCCCGAAACGCCCCCATTGTGGACCCTGCAGTTCTGGAAGGTTTTGTGAGTGCACCCTATGGAGAGCTTTGTCCAGAAGGCAGCATTTTTTAAAAGGAGCAAGTGGAACCTTCTTTTTTTTTTTTTTTTTTACAAATAAAAGTCTATATCGAAACGGGATATATAGAACATTAAAATAAAATCTGCGCAGGTCGGAGTGCGGTCCGGCTGCGGGGCCCCCTCGGGCTGCCGTGGGGTTGCAGTAAGTAAGACATGAAGCGGAACAGCAGACGCCGAGGCATCCGGACGCACAGGGACCGTCTGCACGCAGCGAACCCCGTCTCCTGCTGACACGTGCTTCTGAGGGACAACACCGTGGCTGAGACAAAGAACGGCCGGCCTCAGAAGTAACCAGCACTGCGTCACAGACGACGTTCCCTGCTGTGAGGCCTCGCTCGCTTCAATAAAAAGCAGAAAACGGTGTGCCCCCAAATATCGCCAGCCATGGTGCCGCTGACGAGGGTGGCGCGGGGCGCAGTCTGCCCTCTGGACCTCGGCGATGACGCAGATACGAAGCTCAGTCTGTCTCTGCATGTGAGAGTATGCGTGCTTGTTTGGAGACCTGCCCTATTCTGCAGCCCGGCACCGTAGGTTTCGCCCCAGAAGGACGAAAGGAGACTTGGAGGGTCCAGAAATTCGAAACCAGGGAAGCCTCATCTTTAAACACTATTTTAAAAGGTCGTTCCAAAGACCGCCTGTATAATACAATCACCGTGAGATCCTAGAAAGTAGTACAGGTGTTTCCACTTCGCCCCCCAAAATTCTTTTCCATACGGGGCAGGAGCCCAGGACTCTGTACCATCTCAAATGTTCTTCAAATAATTCCCACGTGCACTTAGGCAGGAAGCTGGCGGCAGGGAGCTTCAAGCAGAGCCGGTGCGGAGCTCTGGGCGCTGGAGCGGGAGCTCAGCTGCCAGGACACTGCAACACGGGGCGGTGGCGTCTGGCCTCCGAGGAGCCCCCCTCCCACCCCCCCTGTCTGTCCTGTGGGGGTCCTCGCCACCCTGCGCTCGGCTCTCGTCTTCCACTTGCCCTCTGCCCTGCCCCCCGGCAGCAGGGTGCCCGGCCCCACAGGCTGTCCCCTGGGCTCCCGCAGGCTGTCCCCTGGGCTCCTGCAGGCTGAAGACCTGCAGCGGGGACCAGGCATGGGGTGGGGGGACTGGCTTGGGTCTGGAGGGCGGAAGTGAGAAGCCTCCTTCCTTCTCTGGCTGCAGTTGTGTCTTCTGCAGAGTTTTGGCTTCTGTCAGGCAGGCCCACTGTTGCTGTTGTTGCTGTTTTTAACTGACTGGCGAGACAGAGAGAAACACTGATTTTGTCGTTCCACTTGTTGACGGTGTCCCTGGTTGCTTCTTGCATGTGCCCTGACCGGGGATCAAAACCACAGCCTGGGCACCTTGGGACGATGCTCTAACTCACTGGGCCGCCCGGCCAGGGCCCGCTGTGCTTCCTGCTTCCACGGGCTGCCTCCCGCCCCTGGGCTCGAATCAGATCACCCCCGCCCTCTGTGCTAGAACCGCACGTGTCTCCTGCTGACGCTAGTATCCGGGATGCCACAGATCCCCTACCGACTTCTCAGCGACTCCACCAATCACCACGTACCCGAGTCCCTGCACTGCATTTTCTCTGTTGCAAATACTCAGAACGGTTTCTGTTTTCCTTGTTGGGTTCTGGCTGACCGAGGGCCCCGGCCCAGGGCTGGCTAGGGTCCAGAACCGGCCTCCAGTTACTCCAGAGGCAGGTGGGCAAGAATGAGGCAGGGAGGGCCAGGTCATGGGCCGGGGCCCTGGGGTTCTTCAAAGCTGCGATGGAGCGCGGCGCCTCCCTGCAGGCTGGGTCTCCAAACACGGGTCTCGAGGGTACATCGCGAACCACACCCCTGGAGTGCCCGGCGCAGGAGCTGCTAAATAAATACGTGTTGAGTGGATGTGCGTGATTTTCACGGGAAACTGATCGTATTTAGGGGGAAGAATTCAAAGCGGATTCTTTTCACCTTGTCCCATAAATATTTCCAGCATGAAAAGGAGATAAAAGGTTATTTTATTATTTTTGAAACGATTTTACTTATTTATTTTTAGAGAGAGGGGGAGGGAGGGAAAAAGAGAGGGAGAGAAACATCCATGTGACAGAGAAGCATTGATTGGTTGCTTCCCGTACACGCCCTGACCGGGGACCGAACCCACGACCCAGACAGGTGCCCTGACTGGGAACCAAAGTGGCGACCTTTCACTTCGCAGGATGACACCCGCCCTGCTGAGCCACGCCCACCAGGGCGATACTTCATTTACTGAAGAAATGGATTCTCCCCTAGGTTTTCCGAGAGGAGCACAGCTCTGCCAGCGTTTTGATCTTGGCCCGGGAGACACAGGACGGACGCCGGGCCTACACGGCTGTAAGAACATAATGTCGTGTTGATTTAAGCCTCTGGGTGTGCAGTAATCTGTTACAGCAGCAATAAAAAGCTAATATACGGTTATTTCCCTGGCTGTTGGAAATGCAACTTTTTTAAAAATAGAAAACTAACCCACACGCCTTGTCTCGATGGTTAGAAGAGCAACTCTTTCTGGGATCGCCTTCCTGCCCTGTGGGCCCCTGCCGTTGGCCACAACGCTGGCCGGTGGGAACGCCAGAAGCTCAAGGAGACGCGGGCTGTGACCCGAGCTGAACAGCCCAGAGGAGCCAGGAGGGCGGGCCCGGGCGTGCGTCTGCAGTGCGGCCTGCGGCGCGTGCTGCGGGCACGGACACGGGAGGCTCCTCCTCGGAGTCGCGCTGCCCCCGCAGCGGACGGAGGCCGGCGCAACGCACACACAGTGCGTGAAGCCGCTCTCGGTATAAGAACGAGACTGGTTTGTCAATAAGGACATCATCCAAGCCAGCTCCTGGCATGCCGACGACCCTAACCCCCCCCTCCTGCACCCCAGGGCGGGGCTTGCCTCCCTGAGCGGGAGCCAGCACAAGGGTCTCTCCTCCAAGGTCCCCAACAGCAGGAGGAGAGCACGACCAGGCCAAGCTCTGGGCTGCTGGCCACACGCCCGCAACGGGATAACTCGAGACGCGCCCGTCTGTAGTGGCCCCTTCTCCCCACGCGCGTTCTCCGATGACTTTTCTCCCCCCAGTTGTTTCGGAAGCGTTATGTACACAGAGCTTCAAGACACGTTTCCTGCAACCTCCCAGGAATCCGGGGACCACCCTGGGGGCTAGCAGTTGATACATGACATCAGCAAGCCGTTGTTTCTTGCCACTGTTGGTTGAAATAGTTCGGCCTTAGCTTGCGACGTTGTGCCTACACACACCTGTATCAGTTTGCTATGGCTGTTGTAGCAAATCACCACAAATCTGATGGCTTAAAGTTACAGACACTCATTCTGCCACAGACGTCTGACACCAGTTTCACCGGGCTGAACTCCGGGTGTGGGCAGGGCACCCGCCTTCTCGCCTGTCTGGAGTCGCATCTGCCTCCCGCGTGCGAGTACACTCGTGGTTGCCCGTAAGGCCCACTGGGACGATGCAGGGAACCCCCTCATTTCCAGGTCCTTAACTGAATGGCACAGGCTGTGTCTCCATGCCAGGAAACAGTGGCGGCTTTGGGGGGGTAGGGCGTGGACACGTCTTTGGGGGCCATCGTCATCCCACTACAACACAGCCCTGTGGTTCTGCTCCTGTTAAGTATGCTGCCAGTGCACTGCAAGAGTTTTTGTTTTTTTTTAAGATTTTATTTATGTATTTTTAGAGGGGTAGAGAGGGAGAAAGAAAGGGGGGGAAACATCAACGTGTGGTTACCTCTAGTGTGCCCCATACTGGGGACCTGGCCTGCCACCCAGGCATGTGCTCTGACCGGGAATTGAACCAGCGACCCTTCGCTTTGTAGGCGGCGCTCAGTCTACTGAGACACACCAGCCAGGGCACCTTGAGAATTTTTAAAGCGTGCAATAGCTGACTATTTTGTTAGGGGCCCTGACAGCTTTTCCCTTAGATTGTCAGATAAAAAAATGACAACAGCCAGCACAACCACAGCTGTTCCATGTCAATGAATCAAAGTTATACATGTTTTTTGTTAGATTGGTGAAAAAATATATATTTTGGGGTGTGCCACGGAATATTAGAAATCGGTTTACGTGCCGTGAGATGAGAAGGGTTGGAAATCGCTGCCCTGGCCAGCAGAGCTCCCAGCCGGGCCCCGAGGCCCTCTCGTACGTATGCAACACCACGGCTGAGAACGTCAGGGGGGCCGGGACATGATGGCGCTGGGCCTCACTCACGGCCAGCTGTGCAGACGCAAGCTTGTTCGAGGAGGCAAGGTGATTCGTCACGGGGGTCCTCGTGGGTGGCCACTGGGGAGCCCGGGTTTGCGGCGGCCCCAGGGCCTACTTCTCCAGATCAGCCCTGCTCCCCACTCCCACCCCGGAACCACCTTAAATCTGGGGGAGGGAGCTGGAAAAAAGGGTTTAGGGGCTACAGCTTGACTCTCTCCTGACTCTTGGTTACTTTGCTTTTTCTCCTTCATTTGTGTATGTGAGCAATTTTTTTTTTTTTTTTTTTGACTGCAGGTGAGGTCACGGTCCCAAGCACGGCCCTCGGAGCTGGGACCAGCAGGCTGAAGCAGGCCCGGTCCCTTCGCTGGAGGCGAGCAGCTGGCCAGCCTCAGTACGGGGGCGGGGCCGGGAGGGGGCAGCCACCGCGTGAGAAGAGGGGGTTGTGGACACAGCCCCACAGACTGGGGGTTGTGGACACAAAAGGAATCAGCAGATGAGAGAAGGGAAAGTTTTATTGATTTCTAAAGCAGATGGTTCCAATTAAAGACCTGGAACTGGATGGCAATCCTATTCAATATTTTTTTTAAAGAAAAATACATGTGATGTCTTTAAGGCTCTAGACGTATTCTAGGCAAGTCACTTCGGTATCGCTGGTGGCACAGAGCTCTAAGAGATGGCTAAAGGGAGAATCCGCGAGCGTCTGAGAGGAAGGAAGTGGCGAGCACCAGGCCAGGTGCGGATTTACCAGGAACCAGCGGTGTCGGGCCGGCCCCCGTCTTCGGCAGATTAGGGAACCGTGGTGGGCACTGGGCTGAGTGGGCGGCAGGGAAGCAGATGGGGACTCACAGGCACCTTGGAAAAAATACGTAGGGTGTTAGATCAGACACGTGCTAGGCAATGGCAACCACGGTTTGTGCAATCTGTAGTCATCACAAGAAGCCTACTAAGAAAACATTGTCTTCCTAAGAAACAACATAAAACCCGGGTCCTCCAAGTGGGACCCTGGAGTTGGGTCCTGGTGGAGAGATTCTTGGGGGAGACGGGTCGCACATCCATGCACCCCTGACTCTGATCACAGAGGTTCACTTTGCCTTTTCTGGTTTTTCACCAAGTCTTGCCAGGCAGTCCCCTGTGTAGGCTGGGGCAAGTGCTGTCGGTCGGCTTGCCCCTCAGTCCCCTCCGGCAAAGCTGAAAAGGGCGTGGGCGACCATCTGGGGGCCATAAACAAGATTTTAGGAAGACAGAAGACACCAAAATGGAAACAAGCATAGAGAAGAACTTGAAACTAAAAAGTCCAGTTTGCAAAATCAGGTTTACTCATCCAGCGTTTGGAGTCCAAAGGTTGTGACTTCCTCTCACTGCTGGAGCCCAGCACTAATTTTGAAAGACTGCCCTCAGCAAGCCGCTGTGTATTTTTAGCCTCTGTCCTGTGCCTCCAGGCACACTCTTTAGCTTGCAAGCTTACCTTCTCGAACCTTCCACCAGTCCTCAATGTGAGTTCCTTGTTTTGCCCCTTTTCCTAACCAAGGGCTTCAGAATGAGCCGTAGGCTTTGGCGCTATGCACAGACATCCTTCTGTCTTCAAAGTCTCCTCTCCGTCCGCATCCATTCAAAAGGGTTTCAAGGGCGAGAAATTCCCTGACATGAGCTCAAGTAAAAGGTTGTCTTCGAACAATGCCACCTGTGACTTCTCAGTCATGGGAATCAGAATACTCTTGAGTCTTGTATTGGTATCGCTCGTGAATGAACGTCTTGTAAGCATTTTTTTCCTTCTTACGCTGAAGGAAATCTGGACGGAGCCAGTTGCTGGTCATTACAGTGACTCGACATTGTAAAGACCCGGGACACTTCCTCTTGTCCTTTTCCTCGTGATCACAAGATGACTGCTGTGGCGCTAACCGTCACATCCATGTTCAAGGAAGGTAGACAGGGAGGCAGTAAAGCCTGTCTTTTCCTTCGCTCAGGAAAGCAAAGCCTTTCACAGGAACCTGTCGAAGACTTCTGCTTCCCATTTGGAGAATTCCGCCACACGGCCGCTCACAAGGGAAGTGAAATCACAAGCCACAAAGTATTGGGGGGCAAAATTACAGTATGAGGAATCAGTGTTTAGGATATATAAAGAGCTTCTGCACTTCGATGAAAATAAGATGCACAACCCCATGGAAAACAGGCAAAAGATGTGACTAGGCAAATGATCAGGAGAGGATACATTTCTGATGAATAAACTGAGGAAAAGATGCCCAGCTCCCTGAGAGATGGGGAAATACAAATTAAGACTACACTGAGATGCACAGGGTACCCACTCAATTAGCAAAAATTAAGAAACCTTCAACATAAGCGTTGATGAGTGAGTGGAGGCCCCCCCCCCACCGGTGTGGGTGGGGTGAAGTGGCACAGCCCCAGGGCAGACGGTCTGAGGGGACCCAGGGAGGTGGGAGCAGGGCGTGCCCCGGGAGACAGGGGCACCCCAGAAGGGAGTCACGGCAGCATTTCTGTACCAGCGGCCGTGGTGACAGCGCCCCAGGCGCTCCCTGTCAGCAGAACGAATCTGATGTGTGCACAGGGCAGACGGACACCCGGTGAGCGAAAAAAACCAAGAGCAGATGGCTGTCTGCGGCATCATGTTTTTAAAAGCTAAAAAACCCATAAATTCTTTAGAGATCCGTGTGCATGTAGCTATGTGTTTTCTCAGGAAGAAATAACAAAGCAAGGAAAAGGTGAACGCGAAACCGCGGGGCGTGGCCATCTCCCCTGACGCGGGACAGGAAGGGCCGAGCACACGCAGGTACGCAGACGCCGTGTGTACTGAGTGCAGCAGTGGATTTGTAGTTGCTCCTTTTATGGTTAGGCGTCCTAACTTCCGTAGATGTTATATATTATATATATTTATGTGTCGAATGTCACATAAAACTTAAGCAAAGTAAGAAACAAACAGCTTTGGCAGTGGGCGTTAAAGGGATTATGGCCTGGCTGGCGTAGCTCCGTGGATTGAGCGTGGGCTGCGAACCAAAGCATCACAGTCTCTAAAAATAAATAAATAAAATATTTTAAGAGAAGGATGACAGTGTACCACAACGTGAAACTTGGTTGGGGGGGCGGTGAGGCAAATGCACTAGGTAACGACACATTTCCATCTGTTACTGTTTGGGTCTAAAAGTGCCACCCGAGTGTAGGAGAAACTGTGTTTGCTTCAGTGCAGGGGGGAGAAAGGACACCGGGACACACACAAACACTCCGAGGGGATGTGCCCTCACTACCGTGCAGACACGGGAGGAGACGAGCGAGGGAGTCGCACCGACGGTGTCGGGTTAGCCGTGCCAGCCGAGGGCCACGGGCAGACGTGCGAACGCAGGTGCGTCTGAAGACAAAGTGAACATGGAGGATCTAGACTAGTCTCCTTTTCAAACTGCTTGGTCACGAAATCAGAGAAAATTAGTTTCAAGGAGAGAGCACGTACCCTTCTCTTCCCTTCGGGGAGACTCCAGGGCTGTTGTTCCCAGGCCCTCTCTGCCTTTGTCCGACGCATGCGTCAGGGGGAGAATCCGGGCCCACGGACAGGCTTTGCTAAGCACGTAAGAAAGGTCCCACACCCAGTCTGGGGACACGCGGGCGCCTGCCCCCACAGGTGCTCACGGTGTCCCTGTCCAGTTAGTGTCCCCTCTTTCCTAGTGTCACCCTCACTTCAAGGTTATTTCACTCGTGCTCAGTTCCAGAGGTCACACAAGCATCCAGTCAGGACAACATACGCAGCAAATAGACCAACGCTCCCTCCAAAAACAGACATAAACTCCCACCCGGAAACAAAGTGACATTTCTCAGTCAATCTCTCTTCAGCTGAAGACTTAATTGCTTGTAATTTGAACAGATCACAGATCCCCCCCTTTTAAAAAAGATTCTATTTATTTATTTTTAGGGAGAGGGGAAGGGAGGAAAAAAGAGAAGGAGTGAAGCATCAATGTGTGGTTGCCTCTTGAGCACCCCCTACTGGGGAGCTGGCCCACAACCCAGACATATGCCCTGACTGGGAATTGAACTGGTGATGCTTTGGTTTGCAGGCCTGTGCTCAATCCACTGAGCCATGCCAGCCAGGACACTAAATCACAGAATATGACTTCATATGTCTCAGGGGACCTTATTTTGTTAATTCATTATTGAAGCTGTTACGTGTAACTCCTCCTAAGGGCAAGAAATCTGTTAATATATCAACTATTGATGTTCTTTACTTTCTTCTCACCTCAGTAGTAATTGTCGGTGTGGGAGAACGACAGGAAAGACCAACGTAGGTATCACCGTCCTAGAGAGTGTCTCCAGAGCTCCCAGGTAAAATCCCCACCCCTCCTTGGGTGCCTGCTGTGCACCCTCCCCCTTCATCCCAGTATTTATACAGGCCCGTCTTTCCGACTCGGGAGCCGACTGCTGGAGGGTACCCACCCTGCCTGCGCTCCAGCCCCTCCGCAGCTGTGCGGTGGGTCTCATCCCCGCTGCAGGCTCAGTGTAGAAGGAATGTAGAAGGAATGAAGGGATGAGTGAAGAAACAATGAACAGGCACATGTGAACCAATACGGGCTTCCTTTTGAAAAAGTATTTCAAAAGTGAATGTTCCTTTCAAAAGTTGTTTAGATAAAGCACTGCCCCTGGATTATGTCTGGTCCCCAGTCTCAATGAATGTTTTTTGAATGAATACTGAATACTTGAGAGGCCACAAGTAATTTCAATTTCTTGTGGCCTTCCAATCTGGGGGCCTTTTAATCTGGAAGTCAGAGAAGCCACAGAATAAACTAAGGCATTATCTCTCAGGTATAAATCGTTTAAAGCTTTTAAAAGATAAAAATAAAAAGTGAAATCCTACATTCACAGTCCTTTTAAAGGAAAACTTGCTTCTTCGAATACATTTTTTTGGTTGTGGGGATCACGTAGTACTCTTAGACCCCCCCCCCCCAGGATAACATTATTTATCTCTCCATTGATTTTATTTTAGAAGTATTTTGCAAGAAAAGTTTTAGAGGTAGTAATTACAGCTTTCGATTTGCATGAGAAGATGGAGCAAGGAGGAAAGACACTGATCTCTAACACCTAGAGAGGGCTGAACCTTCTATGAAACACCCGCCCATTACTTTCCCCAGACTTCACCGGCCCCTGACTACAACATAGAACGGGGATATTCGGCATCCAGTTTTACAGGTTGGGAAGCCGAGATGACTAAACCTCAGCTGGAGTCCTCCCGAGTCGGGGTGAGAGGGGAGCTGCCTGCTGTTGAAAGAGAGTAGGTGACACTTGTTCCCGTGGTAGGAGCGGCTTTTGCAAGTACAAGCCCACGGCAGCAGAGGAGCCGCGCTCCGCTCCGCATACCGCAGCACAGCTGAGGGCCAGTGGGTGGAAAATTACCGCCCGGAGCAGTAAGGGCGGGGGCGCGTTACTTAGGGCAGGCCGTGGGCTGGTCTACCAAAGCTGGAGGATGAGAAATCGGATCCCTTATCAGAGGCAACGAGGCCGCAAGGGACGGTTTCGCAGGTTCCGGGCCGGGCTTGCAGGCCCAGGTGTAGGCCTAGGTGATTCGAGGGCTCGGAGACGGAGGGAGGGTCTTCGTCAGTGCCTAGCCGTGGAGGAGAGCCGGCGGCAGCCGGGGCTCCGGGGTCCTGCCGGGGTCCGAGGTCTCCCTACCAAGCAGCAAACCCCCGCAGCTGGTGCGCGGGTCACGGCGCCGCGGTCCCGCCCGCCCCGGAGACGCCCCCAGGCTCCACCCAGCCACCGCGCATCCTGCTTCTGGGGCGGCCCCCGCGAGCCGGGCGGGGCGGCGGGCACTGATTGGCGGAGCGCCCCTGAGTGGCGCCCCGCGGGCCCGCCCCCGCCGCGCCCGCTCAGCCGGGGAGGCAGCGCGCCGCTGCCGGTCCCGTGCTGCGCCGCCCCTTCCCAGCGCTCCCCATCCTTAAAGCTCGAGCGCGGGCGCCCCGCCTGTTGGAGAGGGCGCTGCGATCCGGGCGGTGAGCCGCGGGGCGGGCCGGGCCGGCGGAGAGCGTCCGAGGAGTGTCGGCCCCGACCCGGAGGTTGCGGCGCTGTGGGGGAGGGTCCGGCGCCATAGCTGCCGTCCGACCGCCACCCGCCCGCCCGGTTCGCCCTCGGCGGCTGCCCGGCCGGGACTCGTGCGTGAATCGGCGCGCTGTCCGCCGCCCGGGCCGCGACCATGTTCGACCGGACGCGGCTGCCGTACGTGGCCCTGGATCTGCTGTGCGTGCTGCTGGGTACGTCCGCGCCGCCCCCCTCCGCCGCCGCCGCCGCCGCCGGGACCCCGCTTGGGGCTGCGCCCCGCCCCCCGCCCGCTTCTTCGCGCCCGCCCGTCCGCGCCCGCCCGGCCCGCCGCGCCCGCTGCTGCCCCCGGCGTAGGGTGCCCTCGGCCCTGCGGCTTCGGGAGCGACCGGAGTCGCGGGCTGCAGCCCCGGGGCGGGGGGTCCCGCAGACAGGCGCCGCTGCCCGCTTTATCTCCCTGCTGGGAAGCAGTTTAATTTTCCGACTATAAAAGGCCAGAACGCTCCTAATTAGAAGGTGTTACCAGGTTGTAAATTGTCAGGTTGCGAGGGGGTGAGGGTGCCAGGTTTCTGCCCCGAGGTCTGCAGAAGCTTGCTTTTGCTTTTTCTTTGGGGGGTGGGGGGGCACCCCGAACTGCCGCTGCTCCTCCGCGCGCCCCTCGCCTGCGCGGCGCGGCTCGGCTCTGCTGTGACAGCCCTGGCGCGGCGTCGCCCTGACGCGAGCGCTCAGCCCCGGCTCGCCCGCGGCTCCTTGGCCTGGACGAGACGGAGCTGGAGGCATCCGAACCAGCGATGGGCGTTGGAGGGAGGCACTTGCACCTTTTAAAATACACAGTGTTGTTAAGGCAGGGCGTTGTGAACTCCGTACACGCGTGGGAACCGCGATAAGACCCGCCGGAGGGCTGGGTAGCCCTGCCTCCGTGTGGGTATCGGCGCCACGGCCCCGGCAGCGTCCCAGGCCGCAGCCCGGTGACTCGGGAGCAGTCCAGTGCGGGACTGCGTGGGGGCTCGGGGTCTGCGGGGGCTCCGGGCCTGCGGGGCTCGGGGTCTGCGGGGGGCCCCCGTGGTGGCAGGGAACCCCGGGATCAGCGCAGTCTCGCGCTCCTGCCTCACCCCTGCCCCCTCCGGGCTCCAAGTCTTGCTGAAGACCCATGCTTTCGGTGACCTGGTGTTTGTGGACGGAGATTCCCTTTCGGTTATTTTTATTGTGAAACATTTTTATTGTTTACCGAGACACTTTCTGTATTGTTCCGCAGGCAGTGAAGGCTAGGAATTCAGGTCAGGGAAGGGAAACGCAATTTTGGAGCACCGTTTTTATAGAAACACAGGTCACAAGTGATCGCTTCAGATGTCAGGACCTATTAATAATGCTATTGAAACATATTCAAATTTCCTTATTTTCCACAGGAAGCTTACCTTTGCATTTTGGCGTGTGCTCAGTGTTGCCAGGCTTCGCTCACATTTTCACCAAGGAAGAGGGCCGTGCTGGGTCAGAGGTGATTTGGTTACACTGCCGTTCGGCCAGAATTTCCCCTTTTCCTGCCCTGTGGGAGGTCGTCACTTACAAAGCAAACATCATGTTTCTCTGAGCCCAGCACTGTCTTGCCTGACAAATGAGACTTCATCACACTCTGAGGGAGCCGAAGCTAACGGGACGACGCAGGCCGCGGCAGATGGGCTGCGTGTTTGCCTTTTAAGTGGACGTGGGGCGCAGTGCGGGGTCAGGGGTCACAGCTTCCTCTAGTCTGGGTTGTCACCCAGGCGCCGGCGTCGTTGGCCTTCAGAGGGGACCTGAGAGGCACAGGGTTTCTATCAAGGCGACAACATTGTGCTTCGGGTTTTAAACGTCCTGGATGGTTGTGGAAAGAGCTTGTTTTGGGGATTTATCAATTGAGTATGTTTTCGGAAAAGAAAGGTGATCTATTCGAAACACGTTTCATCTGCTTTTCTATTATTGGAGTTTTCTAGTTTTTAAAGTGGTAACTCAATGTATTGTGACGATGAGACCCAAATTCCCCTTTTCTAACTGTGAAATGAAGCACTGGCCTACTTCAGTTGGGTAATAAGATGCCCGCACAGGTAAGAGCATCAGCTCTGTTACAGACAGCAGTTGGGGGGGGGGGGCGGGCGGGGCGCAGTGATGCCATAGAGGCAGAATCTTCCCGTGCTGTGTTTTGGAAGACGGCGTGTTTTTTTTATAGCAAGCTCACCTTTCTAGTGCAGTCCAAGTCATTTTAAATTTATTTTTATTCACCTTCCTGGCAGCCCAAAGTCACGGTAGCAGAAAGAGGGTTACCAAGCTGGCATTAACTTTCTCCGCGGAGAGCTGCAGGTGAGAGTTGACTGCTCCAGCAGAAAGATGATTAAGCACTCCGCGAGTACAGGGTTATGTGAGAGTGACTCATAATTATAATGTAAACATGTTCCAGGTCCTGATAATAGCCACCCAGCATCAAACAGTGTATCCATTTTAACAGGACAGTGCTGCGTGAGTCACGTGGCTGCTTTATAGTTTTATGGAGGGTGGTGTCTGCCCAGGCGGCCGCGGAGCAGATCGGCACTCGCACCTGCACGCCAACACTGTCGCCCCTGTGGCCGTGAACTCCTCCCTGCGACGCCCCCGGACTCTCAGTGCCCTTGGTAGGGCTGGTGGGTTGTCGGAAAAGGAGTGAGACTCTCCAGAGAGGACGCGCTAGGTCTCCTCCCGGAGCCGAGCACCGTCTGGCCGCCTTCCTCTGGCCCCTTGAGGGTGAGCTCTGTCGGAAAGGCCGTGGCGTTCGGAGCGTAGGAGGAAGCTGCCCTGGGTCTCCCCAGGGCGGGGCCAGGCCCTGCACGAAGCTTGTTGCTGTTCAGCCGCCGAGGGTCGTTCCGGGTTTTATCCACCGTGGCTTCAGGCTGCCTGCCAAGGGACCCCGAGTCCACTGATGGGCTCAGGGCACGCCGACTGAAGGCTGCCCCCTGGCCGGGTCCCGGAGGTGGTGGGGACACGAAGGTGGGTGGGGAAGCCCCGCCCTGAATCAGCTCAGGGTCTAGTGCGGGAGACGCCGCCCAGAGGCTAGGGTCCATCGCGATAAGGAGGCTAGTGGAGGTCTGGACCGGGT
Organism: Phyllostomus hastatus; assembly: GCF_019186645.2. Lineage (NCBI taxonomy): Eukaryota > Metazoa > Chordata > Mammalia > Chiroptera > Phyllostomidae > Phyllostomus > Phyllostomus hastatus. The sequence continues at coordinate 1,238,659 of NW_025333854.1, forward strand.
GCCCTTTGAGTGTGGAGAAGGGAGTGGTCTCAGGGACGGGGCCGTGTAGATAAGCGGGCGTCTGTTTACTGTTAGAGATGCAGCAATGACCACAGTGGCCTGGAGTTCCTTTCAGAGTCTTCCTGTCCCTGTCCCAGGCTGATAGAGGGCGGCAGGAGCTCAGGTGAGCACCTGTGACTTCGCGGGGGGCCGCCCGTGCTGTCCAGATTTGGTGGGACTGGCAAACCGCTGGTGGGCCTGTGTTTTGCGGGGTGGCAGGCACTTAGAATGCCCTCCCGTGCCCTCCAGATCATTGCCCTCTCCCCTGCCCTGCTCTGCGCTCTGGGAAGTGACTTCCATGGGCTGTGGCGGCTGAGCTCCTGCTCTCAGGTGCCTGGTTGGCCGTGGCCGACGGGACGTGAGCGGGAGGCCTGGCCTGCCGCTGGTGTGGTCGCCGGAGCTGCTCAGCGTTTTGTGACCGGGTCACTCCTTCTGTTCCGTGGCCCCTGCGCCCGCCAGCTCCAGGTACAGGTCTTCCTGGGTTCTGGTAACCCCCTTCGCCGCCCGAAGGCCTGGAGGGGGCGGTGCTTCCTGGTCCGGCCGCCGGGGCCTGTTCCACCTCCCTGGCGGTCCCCCCGACGCCCCGCCTCTGCCTGGGAGGACAGTGCCTCCGCTGAGTCCCCTTGAACGCCCGATGGGAGGCGCTGCTCTTCCGCCTGGACTCCACGGACCGTCCTCACGTGCGTCCAGGACAGATCAGATCGGAGGTGGCTTCCCTCCCTGCGCTCGCCGCCGCCGCCGCCCGTGACGGCCGGTGCAGACGGGGACTCGTGGCCTCGGCGTGGGCTTGCCGGGCAGGGAGGGGTCCTGGTGTCCCGGCGTGCTCCCGGGGCGGTGTCGCCGCTCTGGCGGGTCGAAGCCCGCCGTCGGAGCAGGAAACCTTGGCGGCGAGTGTGAACCACGAGGTGGTTGTGGGATCCTGTCCCTTGCGCTTCCCTGGCGGTTATCACCGGGACGCTGACACCGCTCTGCCCCTGCGGGGTTGTCGTCCCCGAGGAGCGGTGTCCTGCCTGACCCTCCATCACCTCCTCCTCCGGGGAGGACACCCAGTGTGTAGTGAGAGGGCCACGTGCTCACTGCTCTCAGCACTTATGCCCTTCCTTGTCTCCTGACACTCACCGATTCCAGCACACGTCCTCGAGGACGTGTTTGTTTCGTACTCAGTACGTCTGTGCGCTGGTGAGGGACTGAAGATAACAGTAAGTAAGTAAGTGCAGACGGTCCCCTGTTTAGGACAGTTCGATTTGTTCTATTTATTTTTTAAGATTTTATTGATTTATTTTTCAGCGAGAGGGGAAGGGAGGGAGAGAAACATCCATCAGTTGCTTCGGGCCACCTGGGGACCTGGCCTGAAACCCAGGCCTGTGCCCTGACTGGGAATCGAACTGGCGACTGTTTGGTTCTCAGGTCAGTGCTCCGACCACTGAGCCACCCCAGCCAGGGCTTTTTTTCTTTTTGGACCTGACAGTGGCGTGAAGGTGATACACATTCAATGGAAACCACACACGGCATGTTAACTTTTGATCCTTTCCCGGCCTCCGGTGTCGTGGGAGGCCACATGGCACCCTGGCGATGCCGGGCACAGCAGCAGCCTGGTGGCCGGCCTTGGGGGGCGAGGGCAGGTGGGCTGCGGCGTTCCTGCCTCGGGTGGACTTCAAGGTGCTGGTCCAGCTCTGGGCGGGTGCGAGCGTTCTGAGCAGGTTCAGGGAGGGCCCGGCTGAGCCGGGACGTGCGGGGGGTGAGGTGGAGCACGTGCGCTGCGGCTCGCAGGGGTATGTGGGGGCCGAACCCCACTGGGAGTCCAGGGGCGTCCCTCGGGAGAGAGGAGAGGAGGACCCCGTGCCCGTCCCCACCCAGACCCCTTCGCTTCTGAGCGAGGCCGGCTGGGCTGCTTCCCTGTCCTCCCAGCCGCAGAGCAGGGGAGGAGTCTCCCAGAGGGAGCCAGCATTTGTCAGACCTGGCACGTGCTGGGGTCAGGCTGCAGCCCTGCTGCAGGCCGGGCGTTCTCTGCCGGTGAGTGGCCGGCCCGGAGCGAAAGCAGAGGCCCGAGGAAGCTGCCGCTCCCCTGCTGTTGCCGCCGCACGGCTGGGTTTCCACGCGGTTTAGCTCGCTTGGAAGAGAGATGGCAGTGTTTGGGGGTGTTCCCCCACGGCCGTTAGGAACTGTAAATCCCTCGTGCTCTCTCTGAGTTGCCGCCGTCGGAAACGCCTGTGCGCGTGACGACTCTGGACCGATCTCTCTCCTGCTTAGTCATCTTGGTGAGCGAGCTGCACCAGGATTCCCTGCGTGCGTGCGGCTGCTCTGGGGCGCCGTCCTGGTTCTCTGGGGCCGGGAATCGGGGCCAGGCTGCCACTGTGCACCCTGCTGGAAAAGACCGGAGTTAGCAGAAAGTCGCTGAGCTCCAGGTTTCCAGGGGATCAGTTAACGCCGAGTTTGGGTTTTGTGGGAGGGATTTGGAATGGTGATTGCCTGCTCCCTCCTCGTGTAGGTGGCGCGGTGCGGCCCCCGGGGGATGGAAACGCGCGGTGCTGGGGATGCGCCGGTCCGGGCTCCGCGGGCCTTGTCTCTGTTCTGTTCAGAAGCAGCCTGCGTCACGTGGATGAGTCGGAGGGGTGCCGACTCCTGGCCTCCTGCCCCGCTGCTGTCCCTCTTCGCCTTGTTTTCATGACTGCCCCCACAACCCCTGCACTCTCTCCTGCTCCCACCTTCCCCTCGGCCTTCTCGCTGCCCAGGGTCAGAGCCCAGAAGACAGAGTCGTTTTTGCGTAACAGACTGGCCTGGCACTGGGAAGGGCTTGTTCTCTCTAAACGCACGCTTTTCCTGAAAACGTCAGCGAGGCCGCCTGGTGATGGACTCGGGGCTCCCTTCCCAGCCCCCGCACTCACCCGCTGTGGGACGGCAGTCCGCCTCCTCCCCGTGCCTCAGCTTCCTCGGTTGTGTTGTGGTGTAAATACCGACCCCGCGTGGTGGTATCGAATGAGTCCATGCGGGAAGGGCTCAGAGCAGCGTGTTGTGCTCATGCGTGATGCGTGTTTGTCAAATAAAGTTAGTTCTCTAGCACCCTGCCAGCCGTAACCTCGTGATTATTTCATTAGAAGTAACGTCAGCCGGCTTTGTGCCGGGAACAGACACACTCACACGCCCGGGAGCATTTCCCGGGAGCATTTCCCGGGAGCATTTCCCGTGAGCGGCCGCGGCAAGCTTCGAGGCTGGCAGAGCCTCTCGCAGCGGCGGTGTTTGTCCGCCCCGTGTAGGGCCACACGCGGGCGCGACCTCCAGGTCGTGGTGACCTTGCTCGGGGGGCAGTCGGTGTGGGCGTGGCTGCGCGCTCCATCGCCGACTCTGTACGCGCTGCCCAGGCTTTGGAGATGGTTGCGCCCCGCGTGAAAAACGGGCTTCACGTTCCTAAGAGTTTGGAGGGACCTTAGTTGTGCGTCCTCATTTGTGTAAATTCTATTAATTTGACTTTTCTCTGCAATTAAGCAGCCAGCACAGGAAAACCACCTACTGTGTAACTGTAACCCCTCTCTTACCACCCCTCCCCCCACCCCCCTTGTTTCTCCGGTCAGGTGCTTGCTTGGATGTGCGTCGTTCTGTGTTTCGATGTGTGAGCACAGCGTCCTGTTTTTAAAATGCTGATTTTGCTTCAGCTTTCACTTCCTTCCTTATGAAACCCCCGCTCCGTGCTTACTGCAGTGCTGGGAGCTGTCAGTGCCCCTGGGGAAGGTGACAGGGTCCCCGTGCTGACCTGTGGGACAGCCGCAGGCGTCTGCAGGTGCTGTGAAAAAACGAAGGCCGGCTAGGAGAGAGTGAGGCATTGTGGGGTGGCACCTCGGGAGGGCTTCTCGGAGGAGGAGGCGTTTGAACTGAGACTTCAGGATGAAGCTGGAGAGGATGGGTCCAGGCACGGGGCGGGGGGCCACGGGCGCTCCGTCACGGAAGAGAGGCCAGTGCGGCTGGAGTGCGGTGTGCACCCAGGGTCTTCTCCGCAGTCAGTTCTGTACCTTGCTTTCAGGGTCAGCGTGGGTGGTGGTGACTGGTGGTTCCGTGCTCCTTGGACGGCGCCGGGCGACCGGGTGGGTTCCGCGGGTGGTAGAGCGGTCGGGAATCCCTGCCGATGGGAACCAGGTGAGGGGTGGTGTGGTCAGGAGCGGGGAACTGCGTTTCTGAGGGTCGTGACTTTGGAAGGCAGAGGGGCTGGGATTCGGGAAAGACCGCCGTGAATGGAGAGGGCGCGGAAAGTTAATGGGCTGTGAAGGCAGTGGTTACGTCGGGCGGCCTGAAGGTTTACGCTCGACCCTCCCCTTCTGTACGAAGGGGCTGCGGAGTCGGTCTCGGCTCACTGTGTTCGAGCGTGTGTCTGCTCTCTCCGGGAGGCGCCTGGATTTCTGCCGCTCACACTCCCAGTAACTCCTGAGAGGTTGCCAGGAGGGAGATCAGGCAGGGAGATGAGAACTCATTCGTCCTGTTCAGTGACATGCCCACGGACCTTGTCTTCCAATAGCATGGCTGCTGCAGGCGTCCCCGCACCGGGAGGCGAGACTTTTGTCCTCGGCACCGACCGGAGGGAGTCACGTGAGCAGCGAGCGCAGCCACCTTCCGCGGCTCCTTCCAGCAGATGCAGGGAGCGCCTCGAGGGGCAGCGCTCAGCTGTCACTGCTTGGAAATGTTTCCAGGGTGTGGCGCCCGGGAAAATGACATATAGGAAGTGTGTAGCGGATGAGCTCTTGAGATAATTGGCAGCTTGCTCGGCCAGGTTCTGCCGGCCTTTTGGCTCCCTGACGTCAGCAGGGAGGGAGGCGGGCGGGGCCTGAGCAGGGGGGAGCACCGCCACTCCCCGAATGCCTGCGGGAGCCTCCCGCAGCCGTCGGCGGACTCTGCAGGCACCAGCCGCCCTCGGCGCCCTCAGCCTGGGCGCGCAGAAGGGGCGGGGAAGGGAAGCAGAACCCGTGGACCGCAGGTGGCTCCTCGCTTGCTGCGGAAGACAGCCTCGTGAGAAGCGAGGCCCGTGCGGCTCGTCGAGGGCCTGGCATGTCACGGCGCGGAGGTCACGGACAGCCAGGGAGACGGGCCTTGTAAGGGGAGGTGGGCGGGTGTTTCCGTGACGTCGACCTGCACTTCAAGGTGACCTCTGCGGAGAGCACTGCTTTCCCGCGGCCGCGGGGAGGACGCCGCCCTGGCCGGTGCAGAGTTCCGAAGACAAGCCCCAGGGCCCACGGAACCCAGGGGTGTTACCGGGGAGGAGGGACTGGGGGCGGCACACGGAGGCGCCCGGGTCTTTGCCGCAGGGGCCGTCGGCGGTGAGCCCGAGCCCGCCGCCCTCCTGGGGCGTGAGCTCTGGCTCCACCGGTCACTCCTCGTGGGGTGGCGGTGTCCTCGTTAGTGAGGACGCAGACGGCGGCCCCGGGGCCCTCGGGACCCCGGGGGGGAGGCGGTGTGCGAGGCCGTGCTAGTGCTGGTCGTCATCGTGGTCGTCCGGTTCAGGGAGCCGCCCGGCGCCACCGCCCCGTCCCGCCCCGCCCGCAGTTTGACTCCGACCGTCTCTCGCTGGCGGTTTTCTTTGGAACACGGTTTAGTGTGGTTCTAGCTTCCGTTCAAACGGCGCTTGGAATCGGAACCGGAACCCGGCGGGTGTTTCCGTTTCTCGTGCCCAGCTCCCTGTAAGAAATACCTCGATGGCTTCCCGCCCATTTCCCTCCTCCGGAAGCAGACGCCTCGGTCCCACCTGCGGATTGATTTCACCTGCAGGTGAGCACGGCGCCTGGGAAAGGAGCGCCGGCGGTGGGCGGGGCCGGCGGTGGGCGGGGACAGCGGAGCGTGCACAGGCATGGGCGGGGCGTGCCGGGTGGGCGGGGCGTGCGGGGTGGGCGGGGTGGGCGGGGCGGAGCGGTGCCGGGCGGCTCTCAGCTCCCCCCTCTTAGCTCCCAGCGGAGCAGGTTCTGCTTCTGGGGTGGAGGCTGGCGCAGCGCTGACTCTCGCAGTGCAGGTCGGGGGAGCGGAACGTGACCGGCCCGCGTCGTGACTTCTTTCCACTCGCAAGAGTGCGTCTTGTCTCCTCCCCGTGGATTCGAGAAGTGCGGACGGATCACGCCCGTCTGCGGTGTCTGCGCAGCCCTGATTTCAGGCCACAGTCTGCGTGGCTGCCGTTTTGTTGAATGTATGTCTAAGTGTCCTTAAAACATATGTTTTATTTGTTTGTTTTTAGAGAGGGGGAGGGAGGGGGGGAGGAGGAGAGAAAAAGAAACCTCCATCGGTTGCCTCCTGCTCGCCCCCAGCCAGGGACCTGGCCAGCAGCCCCGGCATGTGCCCTGACCAGGAATCGAACTGGTGACCTTTTCGTGTGCCAGACCACACCCAGCCCACTGAGCCACACCAGTCAGGGCTAAAATATATACTTTTATAAAAACAAGTTTCCTTAAAAACTTGTTTCAGAAAACTCAGTATTTCGGTGACATCCCAATTTGATTTGGGAAATACGCCTGGCCTGGTCATGCAGTGTGGCAGGGCAGCTGACGTTCATTGCGTTTCACTTGTTCCCAAGCAGCGCGGGTAAGAGGAAGGAATTTCAATCAAGTGTCCTCCCTCTCAGATGCGGCCTCTGTGTGGCCCGGTGGCTCCGCTGGGGACAGGCTTCCACTGCGATGCTGTCGGACCTCGTGGGGCGCCCGTGGGTAGTCCTCTAGCTCATGGCGGGTGTCTGCGTTGACACCCGCTTCCTTCCCGGGGCGGGAGTGAGGCGCTGAGCGCGGTCGGAATGCCGACCGGCTCTGGCGGCGGACGAGGGAGTCACCTTTCACAAAGGTCATTTGTGTGCATGGATTTCCCCCTTGCTCGGGAGGTGGCACCGTGAAGGATGTTCCGGTAAGTGGGAATGTGCTTGCGGAAGCCGGCGCAGAGGGCCGGACGGGGGAGCTGGTGGTGAAGGTCGCTGGCCGGGGAGCCGGGCCCGGGTCCTGCATCTGCTGCTCCCTGTGGTCCCGTGGGCAGGGGCACGCTGGGCGCGCGTGTGGCTTTGTCACACGCAGACGGCAGCGAGAAGACCCTGGGCCTTGCCGGTGTCGCAGGGTCCGAGGGGCAGCAGACCTTGCCCCGGAAGGAGGGTCAGCCGCCGCGTGGTGTGCCAGAGGCACCCTGAGCAACTGCAGGGCACCGGCGGGGGGCTGGGCCTGAGTCCAGCCTGGCCCGGAGTGCGCGGAGTGTCGTCAGCCGGGAGCAGGGAGCAGGGCAGAGCTCCCGGCCCCGACTGGCTGGCGCACTCAGGGAGTGGTGCGGTAAAGCAGAGCGGGCCCGAGACAAGGGAGCACGGGGCCCTGCTTGCGTTTCTTCTTTTGCCGCACAGGTGCTCGGCTGGCTTCAATCAGGGTGTCCTTCGCGTGTCAGCCCGGCTGTGGGGAAGGGGAAGTGCGCCACCTCGAAGCCGAGGCAGGGTGCACTTTGGTCGGAGGCAGGGAAGTGTCACGGAGGGAGGAGGCGTCGTGTCCCAGGAGACGGAGACAGTGACCCTTTGTGTAAAGAGGGCGAGAAGGGCACCTTGGGGTGGCCCCCCGTTAGTTCACGGCGTCGGTTCCTTCATCCCAAAGGGGCTGGGTCTTCACCTGCAGAGTCTCCGTGGCCCGTGGCCTGGTGTCCCCTACGTGGTGGGCCCTCACTGATTCTGCAGAGACTGGTGGTTCCTCACGTCTCGTGTGCCAGGCCGTGTCTCAGCTGGCGGAGATGCGCCTGGACAGACAGGGCCCGGGGAGCGCTGTGGCGGAGACGCCCGGGCACTGGGACGCCGTTTGAGAAGGGCTCGGGGTCAGAAGAGCAGGACAGCTTTCAGGGGCTGCGGGGCAGAGCGGTGGCCCAGCACGGAGAAGAATCGGTTTCCCAGGAAGGCCAGTGAGGGGCTGCTGGACCGTGCAAGCAAGAAAGTGGCGTGCCAGTGGGTGGTGGTGGACGGACAGAGAGGAGCGGATGTCTGGGAGGCCTCTCGGAGGTGGAGCTGGCTGGCTTGGGCACCCTGTGGGGTGTGGGCAGTTGGGGGGACGCAGTCAGGGTTGTTCCGACCGACCCTGCCGGCCTGTGCAGTCAGCTGGAGGCCGGTCCATGCCACCGCGGAGCTGGGAGCCCTGGGGAGGCCCGAACCGAAACAGGAGGGGCCGGCACCTCGCGAGCCGTGTTCCAGGCGCCTTCGAGGTCTCCAGGAGGAAGTGTCGGGTTCTGTGTGGACGAAGGGGCCGGTGCTCACGAGGGGCCTCTTGGTTTGGGGGGGCAGCGGCGCTCCGTGGTGACTGCAGTCGCGCGCACCGGGGACCTCCGGGGAAGGGGCTGCAGCAGCAGGAGGAGGCAGGCAGGTGGGGGCCGGAGCTATGAGGAGCCCCGACCGCACGGACTGGCTGGCGCTGGCGGGACTGAAGAGCGCCCGCCCGGGAGGGACCCGCCGGAGACCGGGGGGCATTTCTGGAAAGCCAGCCGAGGGCAGTGACTCAGCGGGGCCGTGGTGACAGCGTCCACGTTCTCCTGAAAGGGCAGCAAGGGTCGGGTCTGGCAGGCGCTCCCTGGGTCTCGTGGCACAGAGGCGGCCGGAGGGCCGGGGGGTGGGCGGCTGGGGTGTTGGGGTCACCTTAAAGAGCAGGACTGGGAAGGGGGCGTGTAGTGGCTTCGGGGGAAGACCCCCAAGTAGAGACTGGGTGGAGAAAGGGCTCTGGGAGGGCTCCAGGCCCGGCCTGCGGGACCTCTGGTTCTGAGGATAAGGGGGGGATGTCAGCCGGAGCGGGGACGGCCTGGGGCGGTGGGGGGCCGACCGCCCACCCCGTGCGGGTGGGGAGCGACGGGCTGGCCTGGGAGGAGGGGCTCCATTCCAAGTGGGCGGCGTGGGAGGCGCCGAGCTGCTCCCACTGAACGCTCTTTGCTGAGAACAGCCAGTCACTCGCCGCTGTCCTTCTCCAAGGAGCTGTTGTCACCAAGGACCATGGGGTCTGGGCTGTGCGGCTGTGGGCCGGCGTCGGGCCCCTGCTGGGCCGTGCTGCCCGTCCAGCGCGGGCTGTCCGCCCCGCACCCTAGGGAGAACCCGGGGGCGTCCTCCTGCCTTCAGCTCCCCTCCCGCGTCCGGTGCCTTGAGTGGCTCATGCGCACGTTTCTGGGAAAACAGATACCTGGTTGGCTGCTGCAGCCATCATGACCAGTAAAAAAAGGAACTGACCAAACTGTCTTGGCTCGTGTGCCTTTTGAAAAAAGTGTGTGTGTATTTTAGACAAAGCTTACTAATTTAGATATGCCACTTTGGTGACTTCCTGCCGGAGTAAGAGTTTTTATATCTTCCTTCCGAGACACACCTTAGTATAAGCTTGTTTTAGTTTCTGGACACTCGCCGTCTGGCATAGTTTCAGACTGGACGTGATGGGTCTGCATAAACACTTCAGAGTTTTAAAATACACAGTGCACTTTCCAGTGAGGTCATGGCCTGTGAACTTCAAGCAGTCGAGGTCTCAGATTTTTAAATTTGTAGTTTTGATTTTTCAATTATTTATTTCCCGTGTATGTTTTGAGCCCTGAGATCACTAACTTTGTACCGGAATGGGGAAATCAAGTCAGTCTGATTTCTTTTCTACCAGTTCAGTTGCTACAGCGGTCTCCTCAAAGGTTTTGAAGTCTGCCCCGGCTCCCAGCCCCCAGCCCCAGCCCCAGCCCCAGCCCCCGATCCCCAGCCCCCCAGCCCCCCAGCCCCCAGCCCCCCAGCCCCCCAGCCCCCCAGCCCCCAGCCCCCCAGCCCCCCAGCCCCCCAGCCCCCAGCCCCCAGCCCCCAGCCCCCAGCCCCCAGCCCCAGCCCCAGGCCCCCAGCCCCAGCCCCCCCAGCCCCAGCCCCCAGCCCCCAGCCCCAGCCCCAGCCCCAGCCTCCTAGAGACACTCCTGGACTCGTGCTCCCGGCAGACAAGTGTGAGGAGTCGGGGATTCCACGCTTCTCGCCGAGTGCAGGCCCCACTGCCCAGTGAGTGGGGGGCCGGACGGGCCCTCCCGCCCAGCCCTGCCCAGGGAGGCTGTGTTGGTGAGGGGACCTCGGGGGTGGGGGGCTCTCTGGGACGGGAGTCGCGTGGTTGGTGCAGAGAGAGGAGTGACTCCGCTGGTGTTCTTCCGGAACGTGCCGTGCTGTGTTCACACGCCTCAGTCGTGCCCGGGCAGGACCTGCGGGATGCAGCTCCCTTAAGGACGAGACGAGTGAGCACTGTGGAGACGGCCCTGCAGGGGGCGCCCTCCCCCACTCGCGCCGCCCGACCCCCTGCCGTGTGCCGGCCCCGGGGAGCCCACCTGACCCCCTGGCGTGCGCCGGCCCCGGGGAGCCCGGAAGAGAGAACCGGCTGCGAAACCCGTGCGGTTGGTACTTGGCGAGGCGCTGCTGTGCCGGTCCTGGAGTTCCCGGCCACGGCCGACGGCTCCCCTGTGTCCTGTATGGAGGAGCTCCGCGTGTCTCGCGTCCTCACGGAGCTGGCGTGCGCGTCGCGGTCACGACTGTGGAAACACAGGGTGTGTCGCCGCAGGCGGTTAGCATCAGGTACGCAAGGGCCGGATGTGGAACGCTGTCATCGTTAATGAGATCTAGACTAGCTTTTCAAAAAAAGTTATTCGTCGATTTCCGGCTGTTCTGAAATCAGCGTAGCCAGTGGGCAAACTGGAAGAAGCCCAGGAAACGAAGTGGGTGTCACTGCTGACCTCGCCATGATGACCCAGAGACGACCTCTTCTAACGAGCCGGTCCCAAACCTTTCCAGGGCTTTCTCTATGTCTGTGAACGCGCACTTGACACGCACACCTGACAAAATTGGCGTGCTGCTGCAAACACTGTTTGATTTCTAGCGCAGGCTTCCACAGATCACTTCCCGTGTCCACGTGGCGGTGTCGGCGTCCGGCACGACGCACTCCCCTTCGCCTTTTAACGCTCAGGTCGCGTGCGGCGCGGGGGCCGCTCCTCCGTGCGCAGCAGCACCGGCCCGTAAGCCCCGGGAAGCCTTCCTGGGCTGTCCCGCCTGGACGGCCTCCTTGAGTTCTGGCCTGTGCGCCCCTCCAGCCCTGCCGATGCCCCCTCGTCAACAGGAAGGCCCCCCAGGTGGGCGCACTGTTCTCGAACTGGCGATCGGCAGTCCGGCAGTGAGCGTGCTGGTCTCTGCGGGACTCGGGGGTCAGACCACGCACGGACGTCCTACTGTCCGGAGAGAAAGCACTGCAGGGTGTGACTCGCGTGTTGTGATGGGGCCGTGTGTGTCCTGGGCCCATGGGGACCTGATGGACAGTGGCTGTGGTGTCGGCGGCAGGCGGAGAGGACCACCGGGAAGAAGCATGTGTTTTGTCCTCTTCACGGGCCGGCTGCTGCGTTGGGCACTTTCCTGGGCTCTCTGTGCACGGCCGTTCCGGGGGGCAGTTCTGGGGGTTCGCTCACGCTCACTCACGGTGGGAGGAGACCGAGCGCAGGCCGGTGAGCGGTTTGCCCGCGTGCACACGGACAGGGACCGGGAGCGTGTCGGCGGTGCGGCCCCTGAGCTGCGGGGGCTGCAGCGCCCAGCTCTGCCCACGGCCGCCTGCCGCTGTGGGGGAGGCCCGGGGTAGCTGCCCGAGGCTGCGAGGGCCGGTGCGAGGTAGCTGGGTGGGCGGGCGTGGGGCGGGTCGCCGTGTCGAGTGTGCAGGAGGTGTGGGGCGGGCAGAAGCCAGCACTTGTTTGTTTCAGATTTACACATAGTAAAGTTCACTCTCTTGGGGTCAAGTCTATGAATTTAGACAGCTTAGACAGCGTAACCACTGCACAGTCAAGATAGGGAAGGAACTGCCCTGGCTGGTGTGGCCCAGTGGACTGAGCGCCGGCCTGTGAACCAAAGGGTCACCCGTTCAATTCCCAGCCAGGGCACAGGCCTGGGCTGTGGGCCAGACCCCCAGTGGGGGCTGTGGGACAGGCAACCACACGTGGAGGTTTCCCTCCCTCCTTCTCCCCCCCTCTCTAAAAATAAATAAATACAATCTTAAAAAAAAAAAGATAGGGAAGGAACAAAAGAGTTCCTCCGTGCTGCCGTCTGGTCATCCGCTCCCCACGCCCTGCACCTCGGGCGGCCACCGGCCCGTCCTGCCCCTTCCCGGCGTCTGACGTCGCACAGACGGAGTCAGCCGTTTGCGGCCCTTCGAGTCCGGCCCTTCCCGAGTCCGGCCGCGCCACTCAGGGTGATTCACTGCTCCTTAGGCGCCACCAGTGTCCTGAACTGTTGCTGCTGTTGTTGCCTCTTCCCCCCGCTGCCCGCCCCCTCCCCCGCTCCAATTTCCTGTCAACAGAATTTGTTCTGGCCGAGAAGTGATTGCGGTGGTGGCTTCAAATACCAAAGAAGCCCAAAATAGACTCCTGATAAGCGCCCGGGAGAAAGCAGAGCAGGGAGTGGACGGCTGCCCCTCCCCACGGCCTGCGGGCAGCCCCCCACCCCCACCCCAGCCCTTTGCTGTCCCGCGGACGCACGGTTGGCGGACGCACGGTTGGCCGCGGCGGCCTCTGGGAGCCTGAGAAAAGAGGGAGCAGCTGCTGTGGCCACGCAGGGGTGGAAGGAACGCTCGTTCCGGCCAGCTGGCTCCCGGAGCCCTCGGGGAGGGAGACAACAGGTGACCGACTTCTCACTTTATTTTCGTTCGCGCACGGGGAGGCTGGCCTGTGCCCGTGCCGAAATCTCAGGGTTCACGGGACAAGAACCCGCCCTCCCGGCTGTGGCGAACGGTTTTTAAAAGCTCTGTAAGTATAGATGCATTTATTTTAAGCATCTTTAACGAACCACGAGACTCCAAGGTTGAGGATATTATAGTTAATTATTGACAGAAAACCACAAAAAGTGCAAACCTTCCTTGGTAAATGTCACTTACGTTCAAACTGCCGTTTTCCCCTTTTGTCCCCACCGAAACACAAAACAAAACGCCAGCAGGATAACGGAGCCCTTTTTATAGTAAAACCACAGCAGCCACAGAGAGGTGGGGACGGTGGGCCGGGCGCCGGAATGCAGGTGTCTCCGGGGCCGAGGGTGCCCCGGTGCTGGGCAAGCTGGGCGAGCCGGCCCGGGACGTGCCCTCCCAGGCAGAGCGCCCCTCCCCCCGCGGAGCCCTGTCTGCGCTGACCTCGGTGCCGTGCCCACGCACTTTCACCCGGTCAGCAAGTCAGGCAGGGAGATGGGCAGCGGCAGTGACGGGACAGCACGGTGGGAGCAGTGCGCTGCCGGACAGCGGCGTGGGCGTGGCCTCTTTCTGCGGGCGGGGGGCGCCCTGCCCGTGCTGGGGTGCAGTGAGGGGGGCTTCCAGGTCATGTGATGCCTTTGGGCCCAGGTCAACTGCTGGTAACTGGAGGGGGCGGGAACTGCTCTCACTGGCCCCTCCCACCTGGCCCCAGGCCCCGCCCCGTCTCCCTCGGTCCCGCACCTGCTCTCCCTCCCGAAGGACAGCTCTCCCTGAGCCCTTTCTTGCTCAGAGCCTGGGCTGGCTCTTCCTTTCGTAGTGAAACACATTCCAGTCATTCGTCTGGGATCAAACACAGGCATTCTCTAGTTTTGCTGTCCATTTATATTTCTCTTACTCCTCATTTCCCTCTATCCTGCTGGAGTTGGAGCATTTTTTAAAAATTTGATTGGCTGGCAGCAGATTGAGCTCAGCTATGAGCCTTGAATGCATCTCCAATTCCACTCCCCAGGGCAGGTGTTGGAGCGTCTCTTCTGCTCTGCGGGACCCTCAGCGACGGCCCACTCCCCGTTCCCAGCAGATGCTGGGGTTCCCACTGCGTGTAGGAAGATGTTGGAGTCTGGGGCGCACCGCGGACTACCGGGGCTGACAGCCAGTCTGCGCCCGAGTCCTCCCCTCCCCCACAGCTCCCCGTGTCCTGGTGCCCTGGTCCCTCCCGTGGGCCCCCGGGGTCCCGCAGCTAGGAGGCTGGAGTGGCACCCAGCGCCCGCAGGGTGAGCCGGCATCTCTTGGCGTGCTGGGGCAGCGCTGGTTGGTAAGTGTTTCTGATCGCGCCCTTGTTATGTGTCTGGCTCTCCTCATTAACTCACTTGTCCTCTGTGAGTCATCTGCCCGTCTTCAGAGTGGGGCGACAATACCTGTTTCTCAGGGCCACTCTTTGTTCGCTAAGCGCTTGTCGGGGACCCGCCTGTCCGTGCCTCCTTGGGGCTGGTGTCCCAGTGCCGTGCGGACGCGAGGACCGTCCAAGCGGCCTGTTCGGTGCTGTGCTCACGGTTCCCGGCGGGGGCAGGCGACGCTGATAACTCACGCCAGCTGACCCTTTCTGCGTGGCCCTGGAGGTCTGCTGTGCTGACCTCTCCTCCCACCCCCTGGGACCTGGCTCCTCCCTTCATCCTCCTCCTCGGTCCTGCTCGCCCCCACCCGCCCCCCGGGCCCACTGGCGGGGTGCAGCACGTGCACCGTGGATGACCACAGAGCAGTGGTCGTCTCCTCCTGCCCCTCTGTCCTGCCGGGCGCCGGCAGGCTTCTCCCCGCCCTCACTCTTGGCCAGGAGAGGGGTTCAACGCGCCCCTCCCCTCCTCCTGGTGCACCCTGTCCGCCTTCCGGGGCTGCCCTCGGCCGCTGCAGGCACTGTGGTCCTCGCCTCAGGGCCCTGGGGACCTGCTGGCCGGGGTTTTCTGCGATGCTTCTCTCTGACCTGGTGGTTAAGGCCTCGTGACCTCCGTGGGCCCATGGTGGCCTCGTCGGCCCAGGTTCGAAACCTGCTTCTTCAGCCCGAGGGCTTTGGGCTGGTCTCTCTGCCTTCGGCGTGATGCAATCCTACTCACCTTTATGAGGTTCTGGAAGGACTGAAAAGTTGCCACACCCAGCCCATGGCCAGGGTGGACGGCGGTGAGAGGGCGGCGAGAGGCACCCGCTGTCCCGCGTTCCGGAGCAGCGCCCTGTCCCCGCTGGGCGTTCCCCCGAGAACTCTCGCTCCCCGCCCCCCCTTGCCCGCACACGCACACCCTCCCGGCTGGCTGTGTCCGCTTTCTCTTTCTCTCGACGTTCAGAGCTGATGTCACTGTCTCTGAGCGACAGCCATAAAACCCCACGGCGTCGCCTCTCCCCTTTATGGTGGGGCGTCCGGGGATTCCCCTGCAGTCCGATTCCCCAGCGCCAGGAGGCGTGTCCAGCCGTGCGTCAGGTGCCCAGGGACACTGACCAGGAGGCAGGCTCGCCTGTCTCAGGTCAGCTGGTACACGTCGAATGCCTTCCTTGGGGCCATGTAGTGGTCCTTCCCAGAGGGGGGAGGACACCCTTCCTGTCCAGAAACCACGCCCGACTCCTGTCCACGGGCAGGAGGGTGTTTCGTGTGACTCTGGGCAGAATTCGCAACACCTGCTTCTAAAGAAAGCAAGAAAAATATCACATCTTCCCCAAAATGTATTTTGTCCCAACCGAATTAGATGCCAAATAAAGAACATTCCTTAAGTTTGGAATGAAAAGAACTTTCTAAAAACTGCCCGGGTTACACAAAATAGTAAAGAGCCCCCAAAAAAAAAAGTTCTATTTGCTTTTAACCTTGGACGGCTAAAAGGGGAAAACGAAAGGGTTTGTGGAGGCAGATTTCACAAGGGCAACTTCGGAGCCGTTAGGCCCGAGTGCGCACGCGGGAAGAGGCACGAGAGCGGCCACAGCCACGCGCGCCGGGCCTCCTCGGGAGAGGAGGGTTTCTCCCGCGCATGCAGGCTTTGTCCGCCGCCTTTCCGGTGAGACCCCGCTCCCAGAGGCAGTTCCCTCACTGGGCGTCCTTCTTGTGTCAAGTGTCGCTGAGGTTTCCCGAGTCTCCCCCCCCCCGCCCCCCCTTTGCAGCCAGGTGTGGTCCGACGGGAGGGCGGTGCCCGGGGCACCAGAAGGGGGTGCCAGCAGAGGGGGGTCTGTCGCCGGCCTGCACGCCGCCCTGATGTGTGTGTGGAGTCACGCATGGCGGGGGCCCCAGGAGGGCCCCCTTCTTCTCGTCTGTGGGTGAGGGACGGAGCCTGGGGGGGTGGGGCCCTTTCTGGGGAGAGGCCGAGGGGCCGTGTGGGGTGAGGGGAAGGAGCTGTGGGCTCCTGGGCGCGTTACCTAGTGTCTCTGAGTCTCTGATGAAGGCAGCCCGGAGACATGGTCAGTGCCCTTAACAGTTTAATAATTTGCTGTTATTCGTGTTTTTCTTTTCTTTTCTTAAGCCTTTAGCAAGACTGGTCATTAACCGGTGAAAAGTCATTTGGTTTTTGTCGATTTGGTTTTTCCTTCGTTTTCTGTGTCCTTCGTTTCTGTGTTCCTTCTACTTTCTTGGACTTTTTACAATAAGTTATTGGGGACTGTAAGGGGACTACACGATAATGGGAAGATACAGTACAGATTAAATAAAAGATAAGTTATTAGGTGTCTCATTGATTTCTAATGCATACATTTTCTAATTTATTTGAGAGAGAAAGAGACTCGATTGGCCATCCCACTCGCTGACGCCTGCACGGGCTCGCTCTCGTGACTTACCCTCGTGTCACAGACGCGCGGGCCCGGCGGCACGGGCTGGCGGCTCCGGAGTGCGCTGGGCTTGCAGGGGAGACGGGAGAGCAAGCACCCCACTGGGCGGCGGGCGTGGGTTGGCGGGAGTCAGTAACGATGGCGCAGGAACCGACCGGCACAGGAACAGGGCAGCCCTCCCGAGTGCTGGGGCCCCTGGGGCTCTGCAGACCTGCCCTGCTCCGCAGCAGCAGCAGCTGGGTGCCTGGGGTCGGAGCCTTGCTGTGGAGGGGGGAGGGGGAGGGGGAGGCTGTGCCGAAGAAGGTGCCCGCTCACCCCGAGGGCCGTCTTCCCAGGGCCCTCAGTGGGAAAGGAACTCCCTCCCGCCGCACCCCCGCGCCCCCACCCGGACACTCCAGTGGTGCAACCCAGCTCCCCGCACTGGGCCTCAGGGCTGTGGCCCGCCCTCCAGCCCAGCACCTCTGCGTCCCAACGCTGCTCCTGCTCCTGGTGCGCCCGCCCGCCGCGTTGTCGCCGGCAGAGTGCGGCTCCCACTTCCCTCCTGGCGTGTCCAGCCGCGGCAGAGGCTCCCTTCTGATAACGCAGGTCATTCCTCCCGCCCCTGCGGGCGGGCCCTGCGGGAGAGAGGGCCGTGCTGTTTCACTGCCTGCAGGATGAGTCCCTTTTCGGCCGGGGTCGTGAAACACAGCTCCTCGTTGCACACACAGAGATCTCGGGCCCGCCCCCCCCCCGAGACGTGCCCCTCTGCAGGGTTCAGGGGGACGCGCAGCGAGGACTTTGTCCCGTGAAGTTCGGGTCGTTGGTGTGAACGTTGCGTGTGTTCTGTGCTGAGCCAGCTCCTCCAGAGCACGGCCCCTCCCCCGCGGCCCTCTGTCCTCGTCCCGGGTCCGGCCCGTGGACTTTGCCCGGCCACCTCCGGCCTCCCCGGGCGGCCGCGGACTCGCTGCCTGCAGAAACGGCCTGTGCTGGGGCCCGTGCCGCCTCCAGGCCCCCGGCAGGCGCCGCGTCCCCGAAGTCTCGTGGGCACCGTGGGCGCCGTCTGGGAACGGTGGGGAGGGCGGTGGTCCGCACCTCCCAGCGTGGAGGGGAGGGCGGCTCCTCGTGGATCCCACGCCTGCACGTGTGGGCACGCGGCGCCTGCTGGCTGTGCAATGTCACGCGCCCCAGACCCCCCGCTCACGCCCGTGCGCCCGGTGGGCGTGCTCTGGCCAACCCTGCCTGTCCCCCCCCCCCCCCCCACTCCAGCTCTCCCCCGGCCCTCCCCGCCCCTGGCCGTTCCCTGCGCTTTCGGGTCCAGCTCGGCCGCTCAGGTTCAAGTGCACCTCTGAGTTCCTGCGGGGCGTCTTACACCATTTCAGAAGTTAGTCCATTTTGTCTTTTATGGTGTTTCTTTTACACCGTACGCACAGTAAAATTCACGTTTGTGGTACAGTTCTTTGAGTTCAGACACATGCTTAGCACCTTGGTACTAAGGTACTAGTTTTTAAACAGCGTCCTGAGCGTGTGTCGTATTCCCACACACGTGACTTCGGCTCTTGGACGCAGAGTGTCTGTCCTTCACACCGATCTGTCTCCCCCGTGTGGCACCCGCTCGCTGTCCAGTGTGCAGTGAGCGGTGCGTGAGTGTCTGCGCAGAGCCGAGGCGCACGGTGAACCTGACCGTGTGCAGAGGCCGCTGGCTGCGGGGTTTTGATTTCTCTTTGGGTTTTCATCTTTTTTGGGTAAAACATTTCAGATGAAAACGATTCCTGTTTAACCTGCTCCAGTGACTGGGGAGGTTTGCCAGGGCTGAGAAAAACCATCTTTAATCTGTCTCTGGGATACAGAGGACTTGCCTCTTCCTGTTTTTATTATCGACTACTCTTACGGTTTCTACCGTTTTCTAATCCTATTTTAAAATCCTAATTTTAATGTGAAACAGAGTTTTGTATCTTTCCCCTCCTCAACTGTATCACATTTGGCTGTTAGGGCGTTGAGATTACTAAGTGTGTTTAGTGTGCTTCTCCTTTTTCCTTGCGTGTACTTCAGATATTAAGCAATTCAATTAAAAATGAATTAGCTACACAGTGAAAAATGCAAAGCCGTGCTGTTTCCCCCACCGTATTTTCCCCTGGGCCGGTTTTGCCGAGCTCCCGTATTCTCCCGTGTATGCTCTCGTATTGAGTGGCTCTGAACTCAGAGGTCAGTGCGGAGAGGGGCGGGGGCGGGGCTGCTGGCTGCCAGCCCTGGGCGCTCACCCTGGGCTCTGGGGAGTATCGATCCGTCCCCAGGAAGGGAAAGATGTTTCAGATTTGCCCCCCACGCAGCAAGCTTGACTCCTAGCGACGTGACTCCAGTGTAACCATGTGTATCTCTTTTCGCTTCCCCAACAGCTTCCATGCCTATGGCTGTTCTAAACTTGGGCCAAATATACCCATTTCAGAGAGGCTTTTTCTGTCAGGACAGCAGCATCCGGTACCCGTTCCATGACGGAACCATCACAAGCACTGTCCTCGCCGTAGTGGGGCTTGGTTTACCCATTTTCTCTGTAAGTAAACGCCCGCGCAGGCGGCGAGGGGTGTGCCGTGCTGGAGGTGGAGGATGTCGCGGGGTGGGGCGAGTCCCCGGCGCGCCGGCCGCCGGCGTCCGCGTGCCGGGCGCTGGGTGGTGGCCGGAGAGCTCTGCCCGCTGCTGGAACCGGGGGTCAGCTTCTCCGGTGAAAGGGGGTCCGCCCGGAGCAGCCGGGGGTCATCGTGAAGAGCCATGGCAGGGTTCACGTGAGTCGCGTGCACCTGAGGGCACTCGCGAGGCCCAGGAAGCTACTGTGTGCTTGATGCAGAGTACGAAGCTGGGGTTGTGCCCGTGTTATCATGTTACCAAGTGGGATGTGAGGCCACGATAAAGGAGACGGACTTTGTTCTGAGGCCACGATAAAGGAGACGGACTTTGTTCGTCAAACTCCAGAAGACAGCTCAGCAGAAAGGCGGCGAGCAGGTGCGCAGCGTGAATCCTGGGGACGGCGGCACGGCGGCCTCACCCTGTTCCGGCGGTCCCGCCCTTCCGCGGCCACCGGTCTGTAGGGTGGCGTGGGGTTGCGTTGCTCTAGGTGACTGGGGAGTTTCTTTCCAGGTCAAGTTCCACCAGCAGGTTAACAAGATGTTGTCTTAACCTACTTTCTTTGTCCGCGGCGCTGACTCCCAGCCAGGCCGGCCGAGCCCAGCCCAGCCCGGGGTGTGACTGGGACACAGAGGACAAGGAGCTGCGGGAAGACTCGGCCCCTGGAGGGCTCGTGGCCTGCAGTGTTCCTCCTCAGGCCCCGCCTCCTGCCGGCTGTCTTCCCGGGGTGGGGGTGGGGGGGCTGGCGGGGGGAGTCGGTGTAGCACCCTCGTCTCGGCGAACCCGGCAGCCTTCTCTCCACGGCACGGCAGGCGGGCCTGCCTCTCCCCGCTCTGCCCCCCAATTGCCTCAGAATATAATAACCTCGTTCTCGGGACGTCTCGTTCATGGCTCAGTTCATTTCGGACAGCAGGTTTCTTCGTGGTCCTCAGCACCGTCTCCAGAAGGCGAAGGGAGCTTGGGGTTTGTGAGGTCCCGCGGCGTAAATGTTTCCATGTGTCGTGCACACATTCTAGTGTGATTAGAGCCACTTGCTTAGGCGTGAACAGGGAGGAAAGTCTGGGGTTTGACCTAAGGAGATACTTACTCTTGTCCTAAGAAGCGAGCGCTCCCGCCGTAACTGGCAGCTGCTCTCTCTCAGCTGGTGAAACGGCGCACAGGTGCCCGGCGGGGGCGGGGGCGGGGGCAGCATCGCTGACCGCGTGTGGGGTACAGGGTGCCCGGGCAGTCGCGGCGTTGAGCAGCTGGTGGTTCGCCGGCTGGTGGTTCGAGCCGGCCCCGTGTTTGAGGGGTCAGCGCTGGGGGGTCGGGAAGAGACGTTCAGTCATTTGCTTGTATATTCCGTTCTCTTTAAAGAAAAGTTAAATTATAAAAATAATGCGTATTTATTAACGGATTTAAGAATATCTCTCACAAAGGACAAAGGAGGAAAGTTTGACTCCTTGAAGACCACTACTACTTTGATGTTGTTTCCTTTGGTTGGACGGTGTTTTATATCGCTGTGAGTGCGCTGCAAATTCAGTTGTACGCCTTGCTTTTTCACGACGAGGATTGTCGAGTTACTAAGAATAGTGCCCTTCACTTCGTGGTGGACGGACCGTGGTCCCGCCGGGTGCTGGGGCCTCACTCGGCGCTGCAAGGGAGTGAGCGACGGAGCCGTGAACAGACGGGGGAGCCTGAGCGCCCGTTGCCAAGTGCGGGAAGCCCGTCTGAACAGGGGTCCTGTGGCGCCGTGCCAGCCCCGTGCCGCCCTGGAAAAGGCGGAGCCGTGGAGGCGGGGACGGGCCAGTGGTTGCCGGGGGTCGGCGGGAGGACCGAGGAGGGACGGGACGATGGACTGCAGAGGACTCGGGGGCATGGGGCCTGCCGGCGTGCTCCTGGAGTGGCAGGCGCAGGGCGGCGAGTGTGCGTCCGACCCCCCAGACTGCCCGGGACGAGGGCTGAGCCCTGAGCCCCGGCGTGAGCTGTGCAGCTCGGTCAGCGCCGGGTCAGCACCAGGTCAGCGCCAGGTCGCTGCCGGTGCCCCAGCGAGAGCCTCGGGCCCCGCTCACAGGAGGCCCTGCTCACTGTGGGCGGGGAAGGGCGGAGGTTGCAGAGGGGGCATTTGTCTCTTAACTTTCGGCGCAGTTTTTTAGATGCACCCAAGGCTTTTTAAAAAGTAAGGTATTAATTTTTGGGAATTAAAAAACCTTTGCTCATGAGGTCTGGCGAGGGGTCAGTGCCCTGTGCGTGAACAGCAGTCGCTAAGACAATTGCGGCTGGTCCTCACAGTCGGCCAGGAGCTGTGCATTCGTTGCTGGGAATTAGATGACCCGGTCGGGTGTAAAAAGGAACGTTTCAAGGCTGTGAGTCATGTGATTTATTTACTCACGAACTCACTTTACGAGGGTGTTTGTTTTTCCCTGAGACTGTGGGTTCTTACGAAAGGAAAGGAGTAAATACAACAGTGATTGATCGCTTAATAACTAGAGCACACCTTCGATTTATGAGACTTAATCTTGCACAACAGCACGTGCAAATTCAGTGCCAGTTTTCAGGTTTTATAACAAAACAACAGACAAGGAACAGAAATCTCGTGGCACTGAACAGCCCCGTAGTTAGGGAAATGCATGTGTGGGGTGTGTGTACTGCGTCTCATACAAGGGGCCGTTCCCGCTTGAAGTTTTACTATGCAATAGCAGCCCTTTAATACACTGGACATTGTTTGGGTTTCTGAACAGCAGTAGGTTGAACCTAGAAGTATCTGTTCATAGTGAAGGGTTTTTTTTGTTTGTTTTTTAAAGACTTTACTTATTTTTAGAGAGGGAAGGGAGGGAGAAAGAGAGAGAGAAACATCAATGTGCGGTTGCTGGGGGCCGTGTCCTGCAACCCAGGCATGTGCCCTGACTGGGAGTCGAACCTGCGACGCTTTGGTTCACAGCCCGCGCTCAATCCACTGAGCTACGCCAGCCAGGGCTGATAGTGAAGGCTTTATCTAAACACAAGTTTGTGGTCCGTTATCCGTCCGAACTCTCGGGGCCAGAAAGCTGCGGTTTATTTCTGTGCCTCGTGCGACGCCCCCCCCGGGAGCCCGGGGCAGCATCCCGTCGGGAGATGTGCACACACGGCCGCCTGTGCCGTCCGGGCGAGGGGGGCCCGGAAAGGCAGGCAGCCCCTCCCTCCATGCAGGGCCGGCTGCCAGCCGCGGAGCCGGGGCCGGGTTTGGCACCGCGCGCAGTGGGAGAACTGGGGTTTGAGGGCTTTGGGACGCAGACTGGGGGATTACGGGCTCTGAGGGAAAGCTGACTGAGGGCTATTTAGCTGCCTGTTCACGGGATGCAGCTGCTTCACACAGACACTAGAAACCCCCCCCCCACGCCGCCTCTGTGTCGAGGGGGGGCCGCTGGCCAGAAGTGGGAGCCGAGACCCGGGGAGGGGGGCAGGGCTGGCGACGCGGGCCACAGACAGCAGGCGTGGCGGCGGCCCAGGGACCGGGTGCCGCCCGGGTCCGCGGTGTGCGGGCCAGCAGACACAGCGTCCTGGCGGGGGGGGGAGGGGACCCTCACGGGACAGTCTGTGTCCCCGTCGCCGCCAGTAGCTCAGGCTGCCTGCCTGGCTCTCCGCAGTCACCCAGTACCCTGATGCGCCCGATCCCTCTGGGCTCCGTCTTTGAGTGAGAGCGTGGGAAAGTTCCCTGCTGTCGCCACTGGCCGCCATCGAGCGTCTGGGTCTGGACCGAGGCGAGACAGGGCTCCAACGGCAGTGTGCTCCCGGCCCACCGCACACCGGGGTGCTCCGTCGTCGCTGCGGACGGAGCGCTCCGTCTGGTTTCACTTCTGTTTCCGGAGCCGCCTGCCCCTGGAGTGGAGCGGCGTGTCTGGGCCCGGGCTGCAAGGGCGGCAGGTCCGTGCTGGGGGCTCGCCCTCGGTGGGGTGCCGGCGAGCAGAGGTCACGGGTGGGCTGGGGCCGCTTCCCCCGTGGGACACGCGGCGGCGGCGGGGCGCCGGGCACCGGCCGGGCGTTTGGTTGGGCGTGCACGTGTGTCCAGCACGCCTTGCTGCACCGAGTGTCACCTGGCGCTCACCTGGGAGGCTGACGTGTCCCGTGAGAAGGTGCCAGAACCGGAGAGGAAGAAGAAGAACCAGAGTTCTGTCCAGTAGTTCTGAGGGCTCAGCACACGTCAAGGCTCGTGCGTCCGCACCCGCGGCCAGGGCCCGGCGCCGTGCGTGCGTGGGCCCTGGGGTGCCCCCCGGCAGACCCTGCCCCAGCGACCCTGCCTCCTCGCCAGCTCTGTGGTCTCGTCAGGCGTGTCTGTCAGGTGGACTCGTGCAGGGTGTGTCTGGCTGACACCGGCTGTCCGAAAACCCCGGCGTGTCCTTGCTCTGCCCAGGCTGTCGCGTGAATCAGCAGTCTGTCGGGTTTTATTGCCGAGGGGTGTTGCACCATGTGGGTGTGTCACGGTGGCCCCCCCCGCACCCCGGTCTGTCGCGGGGCCTTCGGGTCCTTCGGTGCTGACGGCACGTGAAGCTCACAGAAGGCGTCCCCCGGCGTCGGGGTGGGGGTAGGTCTCCGTTCTTCCAGGCGGGTGCCCAGCAGCGGCGTCCCCGGGCGCCGTTCCCCGGAGGCAGCGCCCTGCGCTGGCCCGGCCCGGCGCTGGTGTGGCTCGTTTCTGCGCGCTCGCAGGTGTGGAGGGGCATCTCGGCGGCTGGGACTCGCTTGCCTGCAGTGGCTGCCCACGTGGCCCAGCACCCACGCGTCCTCTGTGGACACGTGACGTCCAGGGCATTCGCTCGCTCTGAGTTATTATTTATTTTTCCTGTGGAGTTCAGACAGATCCCCGTACACTCTGGGTAAATAAAGTCTCTGTTGCACACGTGATGTGCAAGTAGATGTTCTCCAGTCTGTCGCTTGTCTTTCCATTCTCTTAAATGTCTCTTTGGAGAGCACTGACTTTTTAATTTTGATGAACCGAGTTTTTGGTGTTTTTTTTTTAATAGATGAGAAATATTCTTTGCTCAGAGAAGTTAAGCCATTTGCGTGTGCAGTCCAGGGCCTCAAACACACCCTGACACTGGATGCCGGCGGTGGCCGCACGGGTCCGTGCTTTTCATTCCCAGAAAAGGGACTGAGAACGAATTCCGTCACTGAGTGTTCAGAGGAGCACGACGGGACAGGGACGGTCGCTGACCGATGAGAAGGGGTCGTTTTCGAGATGCCCTCTTCCAGGCAGAGGGAGCGAGCTTGGTTTGGGTTTAACAGGAGAGCATGTCCGAGTGTCCGAGTGTCCGAGTGTCCTCTGGGGCTCCCTGCAGCGGCCGAGGGCGGTGTGTGCCATGGGCACTCGGGGCGTGGCGGCGGGGAGACGCGTGCAGGAAGGCCGTTGGCTCGGCAGTCGGCTGTGCCTGCCCGGACGGAGCCGCCCGCGCGTCTTGAGGGGGCCTGGTGGGGCTTCCCGCTCAGCTGGGGGTCTCGCGCACCACAGTGCTGGTCAGTGGGCTGCAGGCGCGTGGACGGCCACCCTCAGTGAGGCAGAGGGGAGCTGACCCCCAGGGCTCCCGTCCAGGCCGACGGCAGACCCTCCAGGCGGTGAGGGCGCGGCAGGCTGGGCTGGGCAGGGAGCAGACCGCGGCGGAAGCAGGGGGGTGGCGTTCGGGGGCTTTTGTGCTCCGTGGTCCGTGTTCTCCAAAGGGAGTCGGCTGTTTGCCCAGACGCCTTTCACGGCGGCTGTGACCTTGCCGTGGCTGGCCCAGCCGCCAGTGGATAAAGCTCCGCTGGATGCCCTGAAGGCCCAGCCAGTGACCCTGTCCTGCCCCGCTGTGGTGGTGAACAGGCGAACCTGGGGGACACAGCGCTGTGTCCCGTTCGGAAGCGGAGTCCGTGACCACGGGCCTGAACCCGGTGCTGGGAACCCTGTGACGAGCTGATGCGCACGAGAGGGGGTTCCTCCTTTTTCCCCCCGGAAGCCCACATCATGTTTGGGCAGAAACACCGGGAGGAGGTCAGTCCTGGGCGGGCTGCTCCGTGGAGGCCTCGGAAGCGCTGTGTTCTGCAGAAAAACAGCCTCGCCCTGCACTGCAGCCTCTAACCTCTGCCGCCTGCACCGCTGCTGCCCCCCCACCCCACGCGCGCCCGGCCCCCGGGGGAGCTGCTGCCGGTCGCCGGCCGGGACGTTCTCGCGTTAACGCTGTTCTCGTTTGTTCCTTCCGCCAGCCGGGTTGCCCTGTGTGATCCTGAACGCGCGGCATGCCCCCTTCCAGCGAGGCCTGTTCTGTAACGACGAGTCCATCAAGTACCCTTACAAGGAAGACACCATCCCCTACGCCCTGCTGGGCGGAATAATCATTCCGTTCAGTGTTATCGTCGTAAGTCACCTCCTCTTTCCTCCCACTTGCACTTCCCGGTCAGCTGGCATGTTTTCTGTGCTAACCCGGTCCCGCCCGAAGGCATAGCCCTGGGAAGCTGGCGTGTTTTCAGCCTTGCGTCGAAGGGGTCGTCCGACCCAGGTGGTTCCCGCGGTCGTGGGCGGGGCCGGGAGAGCGGCAGCGTGTGATCGGAGGAGCTCACGGAGAATGTTCAAGTTCTCCTTCGCTGAGATGTCAGTAGCCACGCAAGAGACGCGTGTGGATGCCAGTGGGTGTCTGCTCCGTGCGTGGGGCAGCCCTTACTTTACAGCGCACCGATTCTGTGCGTCTGTGCCTCCTGTCGACTGCCTGCGCCCCGGCAAAGCAAGGGTGCCAACCGATGTCGGGACGTCACGTAACCCACATCTGCCCCAGAGAACGTTTAGGCGGGCCGGAAACGGGAGAGAAAAGGTCACGTTCCGTACGTACACAATCAGCAGTGAGCGTGAGCGGTCCTCACTGGTCCCGGAACAACAGTGACCGTCCCTTTCCAGGGTTCCCGGCCCTGGGGAGAAGACTTCAAGCCACTGGACTGGAGGGTTTTTACGGCCTCTCGACCCAGAGGTGCTGTGGTTTCTGGTAGTTTCCTGCTCTGGAACCTGCGACTTCGGAAACGTGGTTTATCTGAGTTGAAAGCAGAAAACGCGGTCCCATCGGGGAGCTGGGCCAACCGAACAAGAACGCCGTTTCGTCCGTTTGGGAGTGGATCTAAAACACAGGCCAATTCTTAACTTAGACGTGTGACGTCTTATTCGAGGACGGTCACAGCTCCTTACAGCCCGGAAGTCGTGGGACAGGCCCGGCGAGAGGGAGCCTCTGTTCTCCAGACGTGTGCTCCCCGCGGCCGGGCGCCCCGGAGGCAGGGACGGCCCCCGGCCCTTCTCAGGGGCCTCACAGCCTGGCGTGGGGCCCGCGCGTCCCACGCGTGGGGGGCGAGCCCGAGCGGCTCGCGGTCACGCTGCCGACTCCCCTGCACGGGGGTGAAGAGCTGAGAGGAGACTGGCGACCCCTATCCTCCGGACAGGTCTGTGCACTGCGTTCCCACCGCTGAGAGAGCGAGCGGGAGAGAGAGACAGAGAGAGAGCGCGAGCCCCGCCGACGGAGGTCGTTTCTCAGGAGCCCGGGAGGGTGTCAGCAGGAAGGTGTGGTCCGCCGTGCCAGGTACGACTGAGGTTAAGGCAAACTCTGCTCTGAAGTTGAGAAGAAACCCTCCCGTCGGATGAGACAGTGTTGACTGTCGGGAGAGAGATGTGGTCGGAGAGAGAGAGGGGCGGTGCCGGGGTCGGGAAGGAGTGGGAACACACCGGTGAGCTGGCCGGTCCTGGGGAGGGGGGGCCCCCGAGCGGGAGACCGCGGCTGCGGAGACAGCATGGGGATGCGGGGTCCGGTGCGGGGCAGGGGGCGCTGCGGGCGTGCCTGTCAGATGGCCCGTCACAGCGGTTGAGGGCACTGTCGGCTCTGACCTTCGGAAGTATCCCGGCCACTCCCCCGAACACTGTCTTCCGCTCTTCAATGGTTGGCTCCACCTTTAGAGCCGCAGTGAGTGAGTGGCCTATGCCAGGCGCCTGGCCCGAGACCCGGCCGCAGATGGGGCGACCTCCGTGCGGCCGCCGCCTCAGGCGGAGAGTGGGTGTGAGCGGCCCAGCGGGCGGGCGGGAGACGGGGTGCGAAGGGAGCGAGACACGGCCCCTGAGTCGGCAAGACGGACACACGTCCCCGCGTCCGGTCTGGGAGAGCGGTTAGGTGGGCCCGAAAGTTTGTTTGTTTTTTCCCCCGTAAGATGGCTCTAGTGGTGCTTGTCTTCAACTTCATCCAAAACAATTTTGTTAGATTGCACCGTGACAGCTGTCGTATCCATGTGCATTAAAGAAAAACATTAAAATTGGTGACTTTTTGTGGAGCCATTTTACTACTGAAGATGGGAGAAAATATGCAGCGTTTTCGGCTACCAGTTCTGTCCAGAAAAAGTGCAGCCGCTGTTAACAAGGATGGTTCTCGCGACACCGCTGTGACCTGGCAGCTGGGGGCGGACTGGAGTGTGCCGGCGTCAGCCGTGACGCCCGCACTGCACTCGTCGGTGGGGACGGTAGACGCCGCTGAGCACATGACTGTGTGGCCGTTGCAGGCAGAAGGAGTGGGTGACGGATCTGTGCCGGATTTTGCGTTGAGCTGGACACTCCTCCGCAGAAACTATTCGGACGGTTCCGAAGGTTCTCGGGGACGAGGCGGCGAGTGCAGCGCAGACGAAAGTGCGGCACGGACGCTTCAGAGACGCCGGGAGTCCGTGGAGAGCGGCCCGCGTCTGGAAGGCCGGCAGCACGCCGACCCCCTGAGGACGCTGAGCGTGGGCGGGCTGCGTCAGCCAAGGCTTCCGGCTCTTTCTGAAACCGCAGTCACCTGTGAGAGAGAAGCGATCTTAGACCATCGATGAGATTCAGGAAAGTGCGACGGGGCAGCCGATGGCGATGCCTCCAAGGGGTCCCGCAGAGGAGACTGACCAGAGGGAGAGACGCCGAGGAGCCGCGTGAGGTCCAGGTGCCTGCGTTGAAGGGGACGGAGGCGTCCCTGTCCCGTGTGCACGATGTTTCTCGCCTTGTCTCCAGAGAGTGTCTCTGTTTCTCACGTGTGGCCGAGAAAGTACTGTCCGGACGGACCCCGCGTTGCCCTTTGTCACGCCAGGAAAGGCGACGGTGCAGCGGAAGTGCAGAGGGATGTGTGCCGTGTGCGGGGAAGGGGCTGTCACGGATGGGGCGTGTCAGAAGCGGTTTGCTGGGAGTTTGGTGCTGGGAGATTTCTCGCTGGACGGTGCCCCAGGGTCGGGCGGACCCGGTGACGTTGACAGCGACCCAGTCAGGACCGTAACTGAGAACAGTCGACGTTCTACCGCGCGGGAGAGCGCCGACAGACTCCGGACACCCAAGTCAGTCCGTCGAGGCTCTGGTGAACGTGAAAAACGCGTCTTTCGTTTCTCGGAAAACACTGAGCGGACTCCTCGGCCGGCCCAGGACGGAGCCTTCTCTCCCGCCTGCTCCCCTCCGTGCGCGCGGAGCCCCGGAGCCCGAACGACACACCGGGCGAGGGGGCCTCCCGGTGGCCAGCTCAGACCCCCTTCCCCTCCCCCGAGTCGGGGGAGTGCCAGCTGCTGCTGCTGAGGATCGGCTCTTACCCCGCTCGCTCCTGGTCCGCGGGTCCCTCTGTTCGGGGGCAGGAACCGGGGCCCTTAATGACGGCGCCGGGGACTGGGAAGACCCGGGTTGGACACCTGTTTCCGGAGAAGACGTGATTGTTCTCCCAGGACGGCGGAGACAAGGGTGTTTCCGACTGGGGTGGGTCGGCGGACGTGGCCTGGATTTAAGTGACCAGCGGTCAGCTCCACAGCGGCTTGTTGGAGAGACCCTCTCCTGCTGCTGCCCTCCCGGAGCGGGACTGCCCGAGCAGCCGGAGGCCAGCCCGCAGACCAAACGCCGGGCCCTGGGGGCGGCCGGGGAGAGCCCCGGGGAGCCCCACGCAGCACCGAGGAGGCTGTGGTCCCCCGTCCGGAAGCCCTGCTCTCCGGGAGGGGTCCCATCGAGTTGCGTGTGGGGAGGGCCGCAGGGAGGAGTCGGTCTCCGTGGGGCTGAGTGTGTCTGGACGAGGGCGTTGGCCTTGCACTCGGAGGCGGCGGCATCTGCAGCTAGAACGCGCCGGCCCCGCTCTGCCGGGCCTCCCGGTGCCGCTTCCGGCGTCCCGGGGAACTGCCGGGCACGGGCTCCGGCTTCTGCGGGGCTCGCGGGCTCGCGGGCTCGCTGTCAGAGGGACAGCCGCCGGGCCAGGTGAGGAACGGGCTCTTCGTGTCAGGTTCCTAACGTCCTGTCCGTGAGGCGGCCATCCGTGTCACCTGTGGTGTGGCCCACGCACAGCCCACGGACCCCCCTGAGCGGGGGCCCCGAGCGCTCTGCACGCCTGTTCACTGCGAGGGGCTGCGAGGGGCCGTTGTCTACTGAAGTGCGGCCGGGAGAGGTGCGTGCGTCCCAAGCGAGCCCTGGGGCCTCTCCCCCCGCCGCAGGGTAAAAGGTCAGGCAGGCTCTCCTTGGGGGGTCTGCTCTGGTCTCAGGCTGCTGCGAGAGCGCGGCCTATTTCCCCAGCAAACGTAACGTTCGTGATGTTGCCATTCAGTCTCTTTGAACTTCTCAGGGCAGTAGCCTGTGGACTTGGCAAGTGCCCGGAAACCCCTCTTGGCCTCAAGCCTCATCGCGCTGCTGCGGGGTCGTGCGCCTGCCGGCCGGGACCCAGGGAGACTCACTCCGCCCCGCAGAGCCAGCGACGACCCGGAGGACGGCGGCACCGTGGCGTCTTCCTGCAGGAGAGCGTCCGGCGTGTGCTTGACCTTCTCCAGGCCCCCTGGGATGCAGGACCAGCTGACCAGCTGACCTCCGCCCTCCGCCCCCGGCCCGGATGCTGGAGCTCTCCCGCTCACACTCCCAGCCTGCTCGTGCGGCGGAAGTCGGGGTCCCGAGGAGCGCCTGCCGGCCAGCAGCAAAGACTCTGGGGGCGAGTGGGTGGGGCGCCCGCCCAGGGAGGCACCCGTTCTCTGGACAGCACCCGTTTCTGCCCGCGGCACACCGCTGGCTGGCTGCCTGCCTGCTGGAGCCACTTGATTTCCGTGCGAGAGCGGGATGAGGTCGCACCATTTTGGACAGACTGCGGAGCTGCTGTGGCTGGGCCGCTGCCGTGTGAAGAGCACCCACCGCTGCTCTGACGCCCTCTCTGTGGCCCAGCGGCCCCCGCTGGCTCTCCGTCTGTGGGGGGGGCGGGGAGGGCTGTGTGTGAGGTGAAGGTCGTTACCGTGACTGACCGCTCTCTCCCCCACTTCCAGGCTGCTCCCAGGGCCCGGCCGCTGCCGCCGTGACATGCCGTTTCTCTGCTTCCCCCCCCAGATGGTGGTTGGAGAGACCGTGTGTGTGTACTGCAACCTCTTGCACTCGAACTCCTTCGTCAGGAACCACTACGTGGCCACCGTGTACAAGGCCGTGGGCACGTTCCTCTTCGGCGCGGCCGCCAGCCAGTCCCTGACCGACATCGCCAAGTACTCCGTCGGCCGGCTGCGGCCGCACTTCCTGGACGTCTGCGACCCGGACTGGGCGAAGATCAACTGCAGCGACGGCTACGTCGAGAACTACGTGTGCCGGGGGGACGCGCAGAGAGTGAAGGAGGCCAGGTGCGTGGGGGCGGGGCGGGGGGGCCGCTCCCTGGGGTGCGGGGCGGTCCCCCCGTTGCGCAGAAGGACCAGAGCCCGGGGTTTCCTGCCGATCTCCACGCACCGGCCCGGGCCGACCTGTGTCCTCATCGCTGCCCCAGAGGGGGGCTGCCGCGTCCAGACGGCCTCCCGTCTGACCCCCCCCCGCCGACCGCAGGGCCGTGGGGCCCAGAGCCCCCTCCTGCCCGACAGCCCGTCTCCTCCCTTCACGCTGCAGCCGGGTGCTCGTGCGCCCGGGGGAAAGCAGTCGTTCGCAGGGTCGAGGTGCGTGCCCTCCTCTCTAGCTCCCGGGCAGGCCACGCTCCCTGGCCGGTTCGCTCAGCGCTGCACCCTTCCTGCGTGTCGGTGCGTGTCGGTGGGGACTGGGCTGCCTGTGCGCGTCCTTCACACCCTCTGTGCCTCTGGGTTCTCCAGACAGACGTCCTGCCGGGGCCCCAGGGGGCGGAAGCTCTGGCTGTGGGCGTTGGAACGCCGCTGGTCCCTCCCTTCCCTCGTGCTCCTGCTGCTCAGGGTGTGACGTGTGCGTGCAGTTGGTCTGCTGCGTGTGCCCTCGTGTGTGTGAGGTGTGTGTGTGTGTGTGTGATGCCTGCCTGTCCCCAGGACCCTCCGGGCCTGCAGTCCTGCGGTCTCTGAGGGTCACAGGCGTTTGCTTCCCCTGCCGGCTCTTATTGGGGCGGCCCGGCACGCACACCTGGCTCGGACACCTGGCTCGGACACCCGGCTCGCACGCCGTGCTCGTTAGCACCGCAGCACGAGCTCAGGCGCCCAGGACGCTCACCTGTGAGGCGTCTCCCCGAGAGGCGAGCTTCTGCACCTGTGGCCGGGCCGCGCCGGCTGCCTGCAGCCGGCTCTGACTCCCCGTGGGCTCCTGGGCGCGGGCGCTCGGCCACGGGCGTCGGGTTCAGTGTGAGGGTTTGGGCGGACCTGTGCTCGGTGGCCCCATGGTCGGCAGGGAGGCAGCGACCCATCATCACGGGTGCTTTGTGCAGACGGAGCCCAGGGTGACCATCCAGTCTGACCACAAGGTCCCCGTGGTCGGCACAGGGAGCGAGAATGTTCTCTGAGGGGCGTGTCTGACCACACAGACAGACTGCCCGCGGGCTCCAGGCCTCCTCGCCACTCCGCCGCGGAGTCCCCCCCCCCCCCACGCGTGGCCAGACTCGCACACCCACCTGATGTGGTGTGGTCCGGTCCAGGGCGCCGGCCGCCCCCAGGGCCGCGCAGGTGCTGTCCGAGCCACGTTCCGGGGCCTGTCACGTGGGCCTCCTTCTTCCCCGGGCGTGGGTGGGGAGGGCTGGGAGGCGCGGTCTCACGGCACGTGAGCCCCATCCCCCGCGCGGCCGACCCCGCGCCGGCGTGCGCCCCGGTGAGCGGGACTCGGGGCGTGGGAGCGGGAGCCGGCCCGTTCCGTCCCCCACGTGCTGCGGCCCTGGGCTTGCGAGCGTTCCGCCATGTTCAGGTGTGGGGGGGGCTGCCGCAGGTGCTCGCAGACCGGGACGCCGGGAGACGACACACCTGGGACGGGAACTGCGCAAAGGACTTGAAAACAAGCGTCAAACAGAAGCGCCTGACGGGGGGGCGTGGGGCGGGGGGCGCCCCAGGGGAGAGGGGTGCGCACCGGCAGTGCCAGCACGTCACTGTCTCAGGTTCTCGGAAGTGCTGGTCGCGGTGACAAGCGGCCACTCCCGAGGGTTCCGGGGGCCTCGCTGGCGTGCACCTGGCCGGCGGGAACCGGCCTGAAGTCTCAGCTGCGCACACGTGTGTGGTGCGGCCAGGCCGTCCGTGCCGGCCACGGCTGGGCGGGTGGGCGGGACCGCGCTCCGTGGCTCGCCGCCCACGCCGGCAGCTCCGCACAGCGCCCCCCACCCCGGTGCACACCTGCCCCCCCCGCCCCCCCCACCGTGGGACGGAGGGCCGCGTGCAGCTCAGGACACCTCTCCTCTCCTCCCCACCCCCCAGGTTGTCCTTCTACTCCGGCCACTCCTCCTTCTCCATGTACAGCCTGCTCTTCGTGGCGGTGAGTGTTCGCGCAGCCGGGGTGGGGGTCGCGTGCTCGCCTGTCTGTCCCCCCTTGGCTGCCGTGCGGGCAGGCGCAGGGGAGAGGGGATGCCTGTGTCTGCCCGGCCAGAGTCCCGGGTCCTCCCTGAGAGGCGGAGCAGCTGCAGGGCAGGGCAGGGCAGGCGGGGGACAGGCAGCCTTTCCAAGGGGAGCAGGCCTCTCTCCGCAGCGGCTGGCACGTGCCTGTCCTCTGGGCGCGAGACAGCTTCTGGGGCCCCACAGGTCCCACCGGAGACCCGGGGGGGGTGGGGACCGGAGCCCCCTCCGCATGAGACCAGCCTCTCACTCAGTTCGGTCTCGTGGCCTCGACAAGGAGGACAGGGGGCTTTCCGAAGCACTGGCAGCCCTCACCCCGCTGGCCGCCCACCTCGGCTCGCGGCGGCGTGCTCCTCACCGCCGGCTGCCGCCGCCACCGCCACCGCCCTGAAGTGCTCACTGGGGCCGAGGCGGCTGCGGGAAGGGCCTCGAGCGGGGAGGGTGCGCGCACCTGCCCCGAGCCAGCAGGGCGCGTGGGTGACCTGCTCTCGGCGGGCTGTAGTCCCGAGGTGTCGCCCCTCCCCAAAAGGATGTCTGTTGGGTGGAAATCAGGCCTGAATTCTTCCATGAGTCCAGATTCGCTAGGCAGCGCGCACAGGGCTACGACCCAGGCCCCTCCCTCCCCACGGGCCGGCAGTACAGGCCGACGTGCGGACGAGGGGAGGGAGGTTCTCAGGGCCAGGGGGGCGGGGGGCGTGCGAGGAGAGTCCCGGGACTGGCGAGGGCGTGGGTGCTGCTGCACACAGAGCGTGCTTGGCTGGGGTCCCGTTCATGTGCCTCGGCGGGTGCTCAGCCCGCTGCCCCGGGAGCTGACGGGGCCGCGGGGCGCCCGCAGGTCAGGGGTGAAGGCGTGAGGCAGAGGATGTGGTCCCCGGGCTGCGCGCTGCCCACAGCGCCGCCTGCGAAGGGGAACCCTGGTCGTCCAGATGCCAGTTGACACCCGCCCCCCCAGCTCTATCTGCAGGCCCGGATGAAGGCGGACTGGGCGCGGCTGCTGCGCCCCACGCTGCAGTTCGGCCTCGTCGCCACGGCCCTCTACGTGGGCCTCTCGCGCGTGTCCGACTACAAGCACCACTGGAGCGACGTGCTGACCGGTCTCCTCCAGGGCGCGCTGGTGGCCGTGCTCGTCGTAAGTGTGCGGGGCGCAGCCGCTCCCGGGTGCCGCCCAGCCCGCGGGTCTGCCGGCGTGAGAGGCGGCCAGGGCACAGACGGCAGGGCAGGCGGTCCCTCCACACGGGGTGGGGGACACTCAGGGCGGGGCGTTCTGGGTGAAAACCGGGTTTGCACGGAGCACAGCTCAGACGGGGGGTTGGGGGGTGCAGCGCCCAGTCTGGAAGAGCCCCCGTGACAGCTCCCGTCGGCCGCAGACCCCTGTGCCCGTCCCCCTCTCGTGCTGGTGGTTGCTGCCCCCCCTCCCCGCCCACTGCAGCCCTGTCGGGGGCGCCCGCGCGCTGCCGTGGGGGTCGGTGCGCGGCCCCACTCTGAGCGCGACCCGCTGTCCCCGCAGGTCGTGTACGTGTCCGACTTCTTCAAGGAGAGGAACTCGGCTTTGAGAGACCGCAAGGAGG
The DNA here is from genome assembly GCF_019186645.2 of Phyllostomus hastatus. Classification (NCBI taxonomy): domain Eukaryota; kingdom Metazoa; phylum Chordata; class Mammalia; order Chiroptera; family Phyllostomidae; genus Phyllostomus; species Phyllostomus hastatus. The sequence goes on from NW_025333854.1 coordinate 1,273,025, forward strand.
AGGACTCGCACACGACGCTGCACGAGACGCCCCCCGCGGGGAACCACTACAGGACCACCACGCACCAGCCCTGAGGCCCGCCGGCCCCCCGAGGACGCCCCGGCCGGGCCTGTGCGGACGCCGCCGCCGCCCCCGCCGCTCACTGCACCGTGCGCACGGCCGCCCGACGAGGGGCTCTGCCCGCGCTCAGCTCACGGAGACACCTCCAGCCTTCCACTCCACCACGCCCCACTGTACATTTTTATTAAAAAATGTAACGCTTATGTACACACACGTGCGTGGTGACGCCTGATTCGCACTCACGCCACACTCCACGTCTGAGGACCCTGCCCACTCCCGCCGCACGCAGTGGGGCTTGCGCCGCGAGTCCCACGCCGCCGCCACTGCCGCCGCGGCCGCTACAGGTAGAGGCTGGCGGCGAACACGATGTCCCTCTTGATCTTGGTGATCCCTGAGGAGAGAAGATGCGGTTCCGCTCACACTCTCGGCACCACTGGGGACGTGGCTCCCACTCCCGGGGTGTTGAGGACGTGTGTGCCCCCCTCCCACACACACACACGGGAGACCAGCAGGTCCGAAAGCCCCCGTGAGGGTGGGACATGCAGACCCCAGACCCCGCCTCATGACGTGTGCGCGTGTGCGGGGGTGATGTCTGTGCACACACACTCGTTCGGGGGAAGGCCGGGCTGTCCCAGGACGGGCCCAGACCAGGCGCACCAACCCCCAGCCTGCAGGCGCCAGGGTCCCGGTGCCCGGGGGGCCTCCGGGACCGAGGCAGGGCGGGGGCTGTCCGAGTTGGGGCGGTGAGGCCCCTGCCTCGGGGTGCACCACGGGGAGTGCGAACCCGCCCACGGGCCGTGTGAACCCGCCCACGGGCCCGTTCCCTCCCCCACGACCACCCTGGGGTCCGGCTCTCCAGAGCCGCACTCGGCACCCAGCCTGCAGGCACGGCGGAGGGGAGCTGAGGGGCCCTGCTCCGCGCCCCCTGGGCCCCGGCGCACGGCCGGTTCCTGTGGAGCCACCACCGACCGACACGTCTGACCTGACTTGCCCCGCCCCCGCCCCGCCCCGCCCCCAGCTGGCCCCGCAGGCCTGGGTGCTTCCTGCTCACGGCCGTCCCCACGTGCCTGAAACGATGCCGGCACGCAGGGAGTGCCCGTAAGAACAGGGTCCGGCCCCAAGGACCCTCTTTTCACAACCATTTCACGACAAAACCGTAAGCGTTCTGTGACGTAACGTGTCCCACTCAGGCGCACCATCTGACGTTGTAGGTGAAACGTTCAGATAAAACTTCATTATCACACCCACGTGATTGCCCCACCCACCAACCGCCCTCCAGCGGGCCTGCCTGCTGCCGGACCCTGTGCTGGGAGATGCCTGCAGAAGGCCTTGAAAAGTCCCGCCCCCGCGCCGCCAGAGGCCCCCGGCGGGGGGGGGGGGGGGGGACAGAGCCCACACACCCACCTTCCGCGAACTTGTTCTCCAGCTCCGTGTTCCCGATGGCTTTGGCCGCCTGGCACATCTGCCGCAGCAGCTCCTCCAGGCGCCGCATGCAGCGGATGATGCTGCCTGTGGGGGGGAGGGGCAGGGCGTGTGAGGTGGGGGGGGCAGGCAGGGGGCCAGGCCCTGTGCGGCACCCGGAAGGGTCTGCAGAGCGGCAGGGCCGCGGGCTCCCCGCGGCCACACCTGCCCCCACAGAACAGAGGCAGCGGCCGGCCTGGCCAGGGAGAGTGACTCGGGGCACAGCCCAGAGACCGGCGGGCGACCCGCCCCGGCTCCCGGGGACCAGGAGGGTGCCGGCAGCGACGGGACAGGGAACGCGGGAAGGCCCCCCAGGCTGCCTGGTCAGGGCCCGAGCGCAGGGCCGACTGGGCGCAGCCCCGTCAGCAGGGGAACCACAGGGTCCCCGTCACCCGAACAGCGCCGCTGACCGTCAGGGCCACTGACCACCGGGGCTCTGTCCCCACAGCGCCCCCGAGGCGGCCGCCGGGAAGGGGAGCCGGCCCTGCCCTCCCATGGGGCCTGAGCCAGTGCGCGCTCAGGAGCAGCGGAGGCTGCAGACGGTGTCCGGTCAGACCTCACGAGGACGGCCCGGGCTCATGGGCCCCGGGTCTGCGCCCGTGACGCCGAGACACAGCAGGGCCTGCGCCGGAGTCGTCCGTCCACGGGTGACCGGTTCCTGCGATGCACTGGCCGCCGCGCGGCATGAGGGCTGCATGTCCCCTGCCCCGTGGTGTGTGCTGGGGGGTCGGCGGGAGACGGGACTCGCGGAGTGGAAGGGCACTGGAGCGGGGACCGCCGGCCCCCCATCTGTTGTCAGCACAGAGCTGGGGCGGGGGGGTGTTAGGGGGGACGACACACACCCTCCCTGCAGGACGCCCGGGGCCAGGGCACGGTGAGGGGCCTGGCCACAGACACGGCAGGGGGTCACCTCAACGGATGCGTGGGGATGACACCGCCTCCCAAGGACGGCCGTCTCCCGGGCACGGGACGCTCCCCTGCTCCAGGCCTGGTTTAGGCCTGGTTCGAAGCCACGAGCAGCAGTGCCACGAGAGGGGGGGGTGACGGGGGTGGGAGGGATGGCTCATCCCAACTGGGGCTCAGGCCCTTCCCCACTCCACGCCTTGCCCCCCGGCCCCCCGCCGAGAGGCATGGCCCCCAGGGCGGTGGGCACGGAGGCAGCTCTCCCTGACTGGGGGGGGGGTGTCCTCCGAGACGAGAGGCCAGCTCTACAGGACAGGCCACAGGGAGCCCTCTGGCTGCCGGCACAAGGCCCTGGGGTCCCGGGGAGGCCCCGCCCACCCCCACCCTGCCACTTGGCACCCAGCAGCCACGCTCCCTCGGGGGCATCCACAGCAACAGTGACAGCCGGGACAGAGACAAACGGCACAGAACCCCACCGAACGCTTGGGCCCAGAGGGACCCCCAGCCCCGTGCACAGGGAGCCCAGGGGCCCCCCGGAGCTGGAGGAGGGCAGAGTCCCTGCTGGTCCCCAGGCGTGGGGCTGTCTCCTGGGCACGCACGCTGGGGCAGGGACGCAGTCTGCACCCAAGTCCTCTGCCGCCTGACCTCGGCCGCCCTGGGAGACAAGCCCTGCTGCTCCGTCCTCACGAGCGGCCAGGGGGAGGGGGGTTGGGGGGTGGGGGTGGGGGGCAGAACCCGCCCCAGGGAAGTGACGGGCGGACAGCCTGGAAGGCGGCGGGAGCTATAGCCAGCCCCCTGCACTCCCAGGCCGCCTTCCCAGCCTGTGCCGACTGCCCCGCTCGGGCACAGACCACAGCGACGTCCCCCACACGACCGGTCCCACAGGGTGTCCTGGACTCCCGGGGCCGCTGCCCTTGATCTTTCTTGAACCGAACAGCAGGAAGCTCCCCTCCGCGAGGAGCGCCGTGTGTGAGGGCACGGTGCGCCTTCCCGGAGGGGCAGTGACAGATGCCTCTCCCGTCCCGCGGTCCCTCCGTGGGTGACACGGCAGGCCGCCGAGTCGGCACTGGGGATGGGGGGCGGGGCAAGACCAGAGAGCGGCCCTGGTCCAGGGTCACGACCTACGGGAAGAGCCTCTCGAGGACTCGGGCCGAGCGGACCACGTCCAGTAGACGGTACAGAGAACATGGGGAGAACACGTCTGACCTGCACGGCCACGAGGCTCCGGTTTTCCACCCCAAGTTAAAAGAACCTCTGACTCACGCCCCGTTAAAGCGGCGCGCACACGGGGTCAGCCCTACCTTCGAAGACGTCGGTCATCTTGCAGATGTGGGCGAAGGTCGCCCCGGTGGCCCAGGTGTGCACTACGTCCATCAGGTGAGGCTTGAAGGAGCTCAGGTAAGTCTCCTCATCGATCTCCAACTTGGCCTCTGCCGAGACTTTGGCGATGCGCTTAGCACACTCCTGTGGAGACAGAGGGGGACCCCCCGTCGCTGAGCTGCCCCACCGCTGTCCCCTCCAGTGCCAAAGCCGGCACCCACGGGCCCTTCTCCCCGGCCGGCGGCCCGCCTGCCGCCTGCGCTCCCCGCCCGGAAAGAGCCGTGGCCCCTCCGCCCTGCGTGGCGCCTCCCCGCCCCACGGAAGCGGTCGGCCCTGGGAAGCGGTCAACGCCAGGCTTTCCCCGGCTGCGCCTCCTCTGCCAAAACCAGGCACCGGCCCTGTCAGACACACTCTCCTCTCCTGGGCCGTCCAGGAGGCCGAGAACCCCTGCAGCTACAGGGGCCCCCGTGGCTCTGGGGGCCTCCACTTCCCGGTAACACCCGGGGACTCTCTAGGGACTCTCGGCGTCCCGCCGGGCAGCTCACCGTCCCGACCGCCCTGCACACTGCGGAATGGGGCAGACGCCACCTCGCCCTCGGGGGACAGCGACACCCAGGACGCCACCCCCGGCCCCGAGGACACGGAGCAGGCAGGGCGGCCCCCCACAGACACCGTGCCGCGTGGGGAGGGGGGTCTCACCTGCATCTGGCGGAGGGGGCCGGCCAACTGCTCCGTTAACTTGGGCATCTCGCTCGACTGCGGGAGAGAGGGCGGTCAGGGCAGGCCCACGCTCATGGCACCGTGCGCACACGCCGCCCCCACCACGCCACCACACACAGTCTCCGCGGTGCCCACTGATACTGGTCGCAGGCCTCGGCGTGACCCGCACCCGTTCTCTGCACGGGTCACAGTTCACGGGAGCGAAAACACGCGGCGCTCGCCCTGCACTGTCGCCCGTCCTGCTGCGGAGGAGAGGGGCCCGGCACGGGGCGTGCGAAGGGAGCGAGCCCAGCGCCCCCCGTGCCCACAGACGGGGCGGAGGGACAGCGAACAGTGTTGACTGTGCACAGCGGTCAGGCCGCACCTAGGTTCCTGGGAACCACTTCCCCCCGGTGCGGCTTGGGAGCAGCTCTGGCCTCTGGGCGGCCCCCCCTCTGCGGGCACGGGCACCCGGGGGTGGAGACCATGAGGAGACCCGGCCTCAGTTCCCCCTGCGCCGGCGGGTTCCAGCCCCCCTCCACTCGGATGAGGCAGCCACGGTCCTAGCCCGAGAGTGTGCTGCTGACACCGACAGCCCACCCGCGGGGAGCGTGTCCGGTTCTCACTCAGGGGGCGGGGTTTCGGGTCTGTGCCTGACGACGCCCATGGACCTGGACGAGCCGCTCAGATGCTGGGTGCTGGCCTTCCACCCGTCTCTTCCAACCCTTCTCCCGGGAGACGGGCAGGCCGGGGACGGACACCGCGCGGGCTGGGGCTAGGACACAGGCGCTGCTCGTGAACGTGTTTTCACGGGGACAGACTCGCCCCATGGGTACAAGACCGCTGTGCGCGTGGCCTGCGTGCGCGTGTGGGACGGGACCTCAGAGGTTTATCTCAGGTCCGTCTGTGGGACAGCGACTGCGGCTGACTCGCAGCAACACATGTGCTCTCACTGTGGGCACCAGCACCCACGGGACTCGGTTCCACTTGCCTCTCCCTGTGTCCCTCTGTCTCTCTCACACACACACACGCGTGCACACACACACACACGGCGGTAAGCCCCGGGCCAGGCTCCCCGTCGCCCCTGTGCAGACACGCAGCTCGCGCGAGGACGAGCAGGCGCAGCCCCCGCTCCAGGGGGGAAGGCACTCGAGGCCGTGGGAGGAACGGCCTCGAGGCCGGCCCCCGGCCCAGAAGAGCTTCGCCCCCGCTGCCCGCCAGGCGGGTGCGGCGTGTCCCCTCCCCTCTCCGTTCACCCTGCCCTCGACCTGCCTACTTGAACCGAGCGTGTGGACGGCGCAAGGCCTCCCGGAACACGCAGCAGCACGTGCAGTGAGGTCAGAGGGCACGGGTCCGGTCCTGTCGCCCCCCTGCAGCGCGGGCTGTGCGCGGGGGGCCAGGCTCACGCTCTCGCCCTCCCCGGGGACAGGGCACACCCGGCGCTGCTGGCCCCCCCTCACCCCGCAGGAGACGGTGCGCCCACAGCCGCGCCGTGCGTGCGGCACTGGGGTCGGACTGAGGACGGACGGGTGTGAGAGCTCAGGGGCAGTGGGGGGCGGACTCACGTTCTCCTGGAACACGAAGCAGCTCAGCAGGGCCGCCGCCTGCTCGGCCGACAGGTCATTGAAGAGGCCGTTGAACATCATCTCGGTCAGGAGCAGCTCGTCGGCGCTGCGCCCGCGGGGAGGGAACCGGTTCCACGCGTCAGCGTGCACCACGCGTCAGCGTGCAGACACACCCGCACACCCACACACACGTGTGCACACTCAGAGTGGGCTGCCACGCCGCCTGAGGGGACGGCGGGCCCTGCACCCCCGGCTGCAGCCGGTGGCCTGCAGTGGGCGTCTCGCGGGATGGCCCCGCCGAGGCCGCACGCCGGGCCGCACGCGTCGGTGGGACGAGGAGCCGCCACTCCACCTGCGGCCGCCAGCACACGGTCACCCCACCCACCTCCGCCTGGTTCCGAGGGCCTTCTCAGCCGCCGCCTGCACCCTGCTCCTCCCCACACGACTCAGGAGGGACGGGGATGGGGCGGCTTCATCGGACGGGGGCCGCAGCCCGAGAGCCCCCGGAACAGCAGAGCCGCCCCCCGCCCCCAGTGCAGAGCGGCGCCCCGGCCCGCGGTCACTCATCTCCCTGCCCCCCGACTGCCCACACTCCTCTGCTCCCCCGAGGTTTTGAAAGGACACCGCGTTGTCCACAGTCAGACCACGACTGAGTGACAATCCCACGCGTGACAAAAGAGAAAGGAAAGGGATCAAGGTGCCGGTGGTGCCTGCGTCATCGGGCGGGACCCCAGAGACACTGAAAAGTGTCCTTTTCCAATCCCCCGTCTCCCGGCCGGGCCGGTCTCACCTGCTGATCTCACAGGCCACGCGCCCCTTCATCTCGATGACGTCGGAGGACGTGGCGAACCCCAGCCGCCGCAGCACGCGCTTGCGGCACTTGAGCTCGTCCATCTGCAGGACCGTCCTCGCCTTCTTGAGCTCCCGCTTCGCCGACTTGATGTCCAGCGCGATCTGTGGTGGGCCCGGGGCAGAGGGGCACAGGGGCTCAGCGCGGGGGGTTCCCCGCGCAGTGGAACCCAAGGCGGCGAGGGAGGGCCCCACGCTGCACACTGCACCGCACGCAGACGGAGCAGTGCAGGCGCTGAGCCGGGGCCCCGGCCCCGCAGACGCTTCCCGTCTGTGGTCTGGGGGCAGGACGGCAGAGCCAACCGAGTGGGGCACTCGCAGGAGCGGCCTGCGTCCGGGGGAAGCGACCGCCGCCCAGGACACAGGTCCCGGCTGCAGGGCAGTGGGCGGGGGCGTGCCCCCTGCCAAGAGCCCTCCCTCGGTCCTTCCTCAGGACATCGTGAGCACGCCCGTCCTGCGCGGGGAGCACCGCCGACTCCCAGGAGAAGCTGGGCTGGCCGCACGCACGGCACAGGCAGGAGCCAGCGCCGTGGGCGCAGGGCCTGGGAGCCGCCCCCCCCCACCCCCGCCGGTGCCAATGGAGAGGGGCGCCCCCCCCGCCCCCGTGGGAGGCCAGCTCTGCGGTTCCTCGAAGCTCGGCCTCGGGCCACGCTGTGCGGCCACCTGCCCCCCGAGTGCGCCCGGGAGATGTGGGGACGCACGCCCACGGGAACACGGGGACACGAGTGCTCGGGGGGGGGGGGCGTTATGCACCACAGCCACGGGGACCTCGAGGTCCACCGACCGACACGTGCCCAACCCCGGCACAGGGCGCCGTGCAGCGGGTGAGCGCCGCCTGGAGCGCCTGCGGGAGCCAGCCACACGGACGCCACGCTCAGGGGAGGGGCCGGCACCGAGGGCCACGTCCACGGGTCTGCAGCGGCCAGGGCCGGAGGGAGGAAGGGGCAGGGGGGTGACCGCTGACCGGCCCGAGGTTTCCTTCGGGGAGATGGGAATGTTCCGGAACCTGGCTGTGGTTACAGCCCCAGACGGCTGCGGGTGCACTACAGACCACGGGCTCGTGAGCTCTGAGAGGGTGAACATCACGCCACGTGGCGCACGTCTCATGAGAACATGCTGAAACCCCATTGAGAGCCTCAGTGGAGGGAGACGAGCCGACAGTCACTGGATGGCTGCTCCCCTGCGTGCAGCCGACGGAGCCCAGGGGAGAGGACGATGGACATGCCGGCCCCTCCCCACCCCGGGGGACCCCGCCCTGCCCTGGGAGACCCCGCCCCGCCGCACCTGCGCTTTCCGCTCGCAGAGCGTGTACGCGGTCTCCAGGCCGGGGTCGTTGTGCAGCGGGTGCGAGTACATGCGGTGCTCGAAGGCCTCCACCTTCTGGACGACCCTCTTCAGGCCCTGGTCCTGGATGCCCATGTCGTCGATGGGGTCCAGCAGGGGCACGCCGTCGGGGAACCGCTTCTGCACCTCCTGGAACAGGAGCCCGAGGTCACTCTTCCCCGAGGGACGCCGCCCGCAGGCCCGCACGGGGCCGGGGTTTCCTCTCGGATCTCTCTCTGCGCACAGACGCAGAGACCCGCAAGCTGACTGCCCGTCCCGAGCACCGCCCATGTGCGCGAGCTGTTGGTCTCCGGCCTCCTGGCCACAACTGGACCGGCACGGGGCGGGCACGTGCGGTCAGAGTGGGTGGGGTCGCCCCCGGGAGGCCTCGCAGATGAGACGGGATCGGGCCGGTGCGGGACTGAACAAACAGGCGCGTCTGTGAGAACCGTTACGCTGTCACGAGGACGGCTCGTTTCCAGGACCGCAGCCCGGAGAGGCCCCAGCCAGTGCCCCGCGCCCCATGTCTGTGGGCCCGCCCCTGCGCACAGCTGCCGGTGCCCGGGGGCGGGGGGCCCACGGGCCCATGCGCTGAGCAAGCAACCAGGGTCCTCCTCGCACTGAAGATAAAATGCTCAAGAGTCACATTTTGTTGAAGATGAAGCTGCTTCACCCGCTAATTAACTACGCTGAACGTGGCCAGGAGTCCAGGCAGGGGGTCTGACACGTCCCTGTCGCTCCTGCCCAGCGTCCTGAGCGCGAGGCCCTACGTCCGCCGCGAGCTCCTTCGGGGCCCCCGGGGGACGACCGAGGGGGTCAGCTCGGCCTCTAGCAGGACGCCAGCCGCCTGGTTGCGACACCCCCCCCGCCCCCCCGCGTGCAGAGCCGGGTCCCGCGGCCGGCGCGCCCACCTGGATGGACTTGAGCACGCTCTGCCTGTTGTCCAGCGGCCGCAGGTCCCGGGGGATGTAGAGCCGCACGCTGCTGATGGCGGCCAGGAGATGCACCAGCACTGGGACCACCTGCCAACGAGCGGGGTCCCGGTCACCGCGGCACGCCGCCGAACCCCGCCACGTCCCGCGCGCGGAGTCGGCCCTGCCAGGTCCCCCGCCCCGTGTCCCCGACGCCTCTGCTGCGCGCCCGGAGAGGACAGGGCGCCTCGCGCTCCGCACAGAGCGGAGCACGCACACCCGGTGCCCGCGGCCTCCTCCGCTGGGACGCAGCTCTGCTGGGGGGGGGGAGCCCCCGTTTTCCTGCAGGTCTGGTCCGTCTCTCCTTGTTTATAGAGCCTTCTTTACAGCCCCCCGCCACCCCCCGCAGCAGGGGGGCCCGTCTTCGCCGTTCCCCTAGCTCCTTACCCACGAAGTGCCACCCCCCCCCCCGTTCAGCTGCAGCCAGAGACCACGCCTGCCCCTGCCGGCTGAGCCCCCCGGTGACCTCCGCAGAGCGAGTGAGAGTCTCCCAGGACTGCCCTGCGCCAGCTGCGCCTCCGTCAGGGAAAACTGTGGGAGCAGGAAGGCACTCCTGGGGGCTTGGGGGCCTGGGAAGCACCCCGCAGAGGCCGTCTGTCCCCACGACACCTCGTCGCCGTGGGCCACGAGCGCGGAGTGCTCGAACCCCTCGGGCACCCAGCGGACCCCGAGGAGCGGCCTGTGTGGCCACAGCGGCTACCACAACCCTCCACCGACCACGCTCCTTCGACCGGGTCCCAGTGTGATGACCCTTCCCGAGAGACCGAGGCCATTCGCCCCGTGCCCGACCCGGGCTACCAAGAAGGAAATCCCACGACGCCGTCAGCTTCCACAGACACCCCCGAAACCTGCGATGCAGTGTTCGCCTGCAGCCACTTTAGTTACTGTAACACACAATAGGAGATGCTCGAGAACCATGGGATCTCCCGTGGCAAGCAGAGCGTCCCGTGTCCCGTCACGGGCACGTGTGAGTTACGTGACTTGAACTGCGGACCCGCCGGCAGGAGCTGCTCAGGCCAACACCGCACCCCGGTGCTCCTCGCAGGAGGGCGACAATGCACACGGGTGGAGTGCAGCCGGGTAAGTATCTGATCGTGAAAGTGACCAGAACGGTTTTACGGCCCAGGTCAAACCCGACTTCGTGGGAAAATTTAGGTTAAAAATTCTTTTCATCTTTCCCTTTGGCATCACCAGCCTCGCCACAGGCTCGACCACGGAAAGAAGCCGAAGTCCCCGGCACGTCTCACTGACGGCCCCGACGCGCCTCCGTCACGGCCGACCCAGGGAGCCCGGTGCCCGCACGTCGCCCACGCGGCCTCTGCAACACGAGGGTGGGGGGGGAGGACGGCACGCACCTGCATCTCTCCCCGCTCGTCGGGCTTGGCCGGCTTGGCCGCCTCAGTCGCCGAGTTCTCCAGGCTTTCCCGGCTGCAGCGCAGAAGCACCTCCACCACGTAGAGCGGGTCCAGCTCCCCGGAGTTGGGCTGGAAGGACAAGAGACGCGACGGTCACCGGTGCTCGGGCGTGTGCCGGGCCCCGGGCGCAGCGACTGGCACGCAGGGCCAGCAGGCGCTGCCTCCGGGACACGCAGGCCCCTCGGCCTGCAGCCGCTCCAGGGGGCGGGCACAGGGGAATCCCCCGATGCTCACGGAGTCCAGCAGCGTGACCACCAGGGGGGCATAAGACGCCACTCTAAATCCCATTCTAAACTCCGACAAGAAATATAAACTGTCACGGAATTAAAGTTTGTTGTTTTTGCTAGGAAAATAAGCCATACTATTTTTAGAATGGAATTTAAGATTATTAAAAAAATTCATTCCTTGTGGGAGAATTTAGTACATCTCCTCTTAAGATAATGCTTTTTATGCCTCGATCAACTTCACGAGTCTAAAACAAAAACGCTGCACAGATAATCTATATAACATTGTCATCTAAGAATAACGGTTTACCTTAACATTTGACTTCTTTGAGAAATTCACCACCACTCCCCAGCCAAAATCATCTCCTTCATTCTTCACCTGGAGAGGAAGGGGAGGAGGGAGACAAGGACATTGGTGTCCAGAGGTAATCGCAGACTCCCTCTCACAGGCCAGAGAAGCTGAATCTCCCTGCTGACGCATTGCTGAAACACACTGTCCAAGTTGCAGACAAGGTGCGGACCCCCAGGAAAAAACCACGGCCACGCCACAAAGGCTTCTGGGACCACCGCAACGGGAACCTCGCTGTCAGCAAACCAAAGCTGAAAATGGTAACAGTGAATCTGGCCCGAGAATCACTAGCTTATTAATAAATTTGCCTCAGACTTAAAGCTGCCTCAGCTGTAACTAAAACCCCCTTTACTTTCAGGTTTTGTAACCAGAAGCATTTCGTACGTTAATTCCAAAACCGTCCACTTCAATCCATACCCCCAAAGGAAAACCTGACCGCCGACGCCCCTTGAGCAGAGGCACATGAAGCCGAGGACACGACCTGGTCACTGCAGATCAGCCCCCACAGCAGGGGGCACACCCCCCCAGGAGGGAGCGGGCCGCTGTTCCACGCTGGCGCGCGCCGGAGCCCCAACCAGACCCCCAGCCGGACCCCCGGCGCTCCGCGGAGAGGCGCGCACCTTCACCAGGCGGCCGGGCTGCAGGAAGGGCAGGCAGTACTTGGGCTTGTGGATGTAGTCCTCGATCTCCTTGCCCAGCCGGGCCAGCTGCTGCCTGATCTTGTAGTAGACGACCACGCTCTCCTCGTTGGGGATGGCTATCCTGTTGTACTGCTCCTCCGAGCTCTTCACCTCTGCGGGCAGAGCACACGCGTGCGGGCCAGAGTCACGCCCCTGCCTGCGCCACGGCCCCGGAGACGCCCCCCACCGCGGCAGCAGCTCCAGAGAGGCCCGGGGCCCACCTGCTGTTGGGGCGCTGGCCCTCCTCCTCCCCCAAGGACCACCTTGTCGACTTCCCCCGGTCCCCCGCCCTGTGACTGTGGACGCCGCGCCCGGCCGCGTTGCGCCTGGTGAGGTGGCTCTGGTGAGGTGGCTCTCCCCTGCGGTGGGGGAGGTGGCCGCCCCCGGGACTCCCGGGCCTACGTCTCTCGGCACAGCACCGTCCCGCGAGAGCCCTGCAGCGGCAGAGGCAAGCTTGGCCAGTGGTCTGGCAGAGCGGCCAGAAGGCAGGAGCGCCTGTGGCCACCCCAACAGCCCGAGCCCAGAGCCAGCGCTGGTTCAAGAGCGCAGCGGCCACAGGGGCCCCGTCCCCCGCACGCAGCAGACCCAGACCGCCTAGACCCGGACCGCCCGCGGAAGTGTGCTGCGTCCACGGAGGGGCTGCAAAGGGCGCACAGTGCTGGCGCGGCGTCTCCGTGTGGGATTATGAACTGTGCCAACGGTCTGCGGCGCCTTTCACTGATTTGCTTTTTTTAAATATGGCTACGCATTATTTTTACGGTTTACCCAAACCGGGTTTTCAGCGTTTGCCTCTATGTTAGATTTCAGTGAGTTCTGTGCGGTCGGCCACACATCCCCTGAGATGGGAACGAGCTCACCGCCCCACCCAACGGGGTCCCCGCCGCAGCACACTCGCTGCCGGACCTCAGAGAGCGCCGCCCCGACCCGGGGCTGGATACCGCGCACAGGCTCCTGTCGGGTCTGGGCAGCAAACGTGGACTGCGCACTCTCCTCCCCCGAGAGAGAGAGAGAGACAGAGAGAGAGAGAGAGAGAGAGAGGGAGGGGCCAGGCCCCCCACGAGCCCCTCCAGGTCAAAGGCGTCCACCACGTGCTGCTCAGGATCGTGAGTCGGCGCACCCCGGCTGAGACAGCACCCCGCCCTGACCTGGAGCCCCCACCCACAGGGTCCCGCCAGGACTTGCTCATGGGGTCGGCCAGAATCCTCATTCAGTGTCTTTGTCATTCAAAGCAGCGTTGTTAGACTGTATTGCGACAGCCGCCACATCAGCGTGCACTTAAAAAATGCAGAATTGGTGAATTTTTGCGCGGCCATTTTAGTACTGAAGATGGAAGAAAATACGCAAAAAAAGACGTGCAGTGTGTGGAGACGTGCTGTGACGGATCGAAGGAGTCCAGGGTGGTGGGCGGTACTTCTCGGCCCTGCTGACATTCCGGCCCAACCCCTCCCTGCCGTGGGGCTGTCTCCCGCACTGGAAGGGCTGGGGCGGCGCCCTGGGCTCCGCCCACTGGAGGCCAGCAGCGGGAGACCGCCGACACACCAGCATGCATCCGCGTCAATAAAGTTACTGGTGGAGATGAAAAACGTGTCTTTCATCTAACAAAAAACCGGACGGACGGTTTGGTCCAACCCAGGACTTCCACCCTGAAACGCTCCGTCGGGCCCCAGGGCCCAGGGCCCAGGGCCCAGGGCCCAGGCCGCGGCTCTCGCCTGACGGCACGTGAGGACCGAGCCCGCCCCACGGGACAGCGGCTGCGTCCGAGCGGCAGCCCCGCGGCACCCCCGCTCGGCGCTAGGGCCCCACGTACTCTCCACCACCCCCGGGATGGCGCGGTAGTGCTGGAACTGGTAGAAGGACTTCTCCAGCATGTACTCGGGGTTGATCTCCTCCACGCGCAGCAAGTTCAGGACCATGTTGTAGGTCAGGTGGAAAGCACTGTTCAGAGGGTCCGCTGAGCCCTGACAGAGGAAACACGTCAGGTTTTGGGTCACTCAAGGGGTTTCACACAGAAACCTTCCACCTGTTAAACTGCTTAGTGATTTAACTCTGTGTTAACGAACACTATGGAAATGCATTAAGTTCTTCCCCTTAAAACGAGCAGTACGAAGCGATCAAATGGTTCGTGTCTTTGGGAAAGTGAAGGGGAAGGCAGGATCGCGAGCAGGACAGCAGCAGCGGAGATGCTGTCTGCCGGCCCCGCCCGGGGCCTCCACGTCCCCCCCCCCCCCCGTGACACCAGCCGCTCGTCCGCGGGAGGACGGACGGCAGGGTACGAGGCGGCAGCCCCCTGAGCAGCTCCCTCCCTCGACGCCCTCCCCAGACCCAGACAGCTCACACAGACAGGCCCCTGGACGGACAAAACCGACCCCGGGGGCTCCTGGGGGCCCGTCCTCGGCCCCCAGTGCCGGCGCGGCGCCCGCGCCCAGTTAGTTACCTTCAGCAGCTGCTTCCCCACGGTCGGGCTCATCTTCTCGTCCACCATGAGGATCACGATGCCCCTGTCGTCCATGCCCCGCCGGCCCGCGCGGCCGGACATCTGGATGTACTCCCCGGAGGAGATCTGCACGGACAGGGCCGGAGGCCCACGTTGGGAAAAGCGGGGAAAAACCGTCCTACGACTTCTCCTACAGGATACACAGGCCAGAGGTACATGTTCCCTCACCCCCCCAACAACCCCCCCAAACCTGACTAAAACCCTGAACTGTTAGGAGAGTGTAAGTGGAAACACAGAAATGCACACACGCTCACAAACAACGTTTAAATTTCAGCTCCAAACGATCAGACACACCAGGCCCAGGCCCGCCGGGAACCCCTGGCTCTCCCACGGGCGCAAGCACCCGCGTCTTTAAGTCGGACGCTCTGGGAAGCGGCGCCGTCTGAAGGAGCCGGCAAGGACCAAACCGCACAGGACGCTGCCCCTGATCCGACCGCAGAGCCCCCCCCGCTCAGGAGCGGAGACCCGCGTGGAGCCGGCACGTGCCGTGGGGCGGCCCGGTCCTCTCCCTCCCGCCCCGCCCCGCAGTGCGCGGCCACAGCGGGGCCCACGCGCCACCAGCGGACACCCAGGTGGGGGGGCGGCGAGCCACCACACGCGGGTTTCAGGGCGGCACCGGCGCACCGCGGCCCTGGGCCACGTCTCACCCCGCGTGCTCGCACACCGCCCTCCCCGGCGGGAGCCCGCGGTTTCCGGGGCCGCAGAGCCCACTGGGCTCCGGCAGCGGTGAGAGCGCTGTGCTATGCGGGAGGGCCCGTCACTAACAGCATCAAACTCAGCCCAGCTTCCCGGGGGCGAGGGAGGCACCAAGAAAACAGCAGCAGCAGCAGCAGCAAAACCCGACCCTAAGGAATACCAGGAAGGAATTATCTGCAAAAGGCAGCCCGATAAAATCCCACAGGGCCAAAGGGCATCGTTCTGACATGTTGCGATTTCTAGGTTTCGCAGTCGGGGCGGGGGCTCCTCACGGAGAGGCTCCTTCGTGCCCCCGACTCCCCACCGCACCCCGAGTCCTCGCCGCGGCTCCGCGGGGCGCCGAGCGCAGGTGCGGGAACGAGACTTGTTGAACTGTTTTCCCGTGGTGGCGGTTCTGTTCGGAGAGTGAGGTAATTCTAAACTGACAGACTATGAGGAGCTTTTAAATTCACGTTAATTTAAAATATGAAACAAACAAAAGACTTTTAACAGCTTCGGAATTAAAAACCATATTCCGCATGCATTTTTGAAAGTTCAATTCGAAAAAGCTACACATTACAGAACATTTCCGCAGGCCATGGAAAAGTTTTTAAAGAGAAAGGGCACCCCACACGTTTTGAAATAAAGCAAGTAAAAGCAAGTAAAATGCTTCTGCCTTTCTGGTCCGACCGAGGGCACTTCCCAGAGTTCAGCTGGTTGCCGGAGCCTGCCAGAGGCCCCTCGAGCGGAAACAGGCCGCCCTCCTCAAGGACACAGAGGACCACAGAGCGCACGGAGGGGCGGCCGGGCACGCTGGACCTCCTCTGCCAACGCCCGAGGATGGCGCCTCGGCCAGCACTGACCTTCAGCCCGGGGATCCCCCACCCTCCGCCAGCCCTCGAGGCTCCTGCTGCTGCTGCTGCCGCTGCTGCTCAGGATGCGGAGCACCTTCTCCAGGAAGCCCTCCCTGACTGACCCCTGACACGCACGGGGCTTCTTTTCTCCTCCCCACACCTACTTCAGGCTCCACAACGTCCCATCTTATCGCCTGCCTGTCCACTCCCACCGATGACCGTGGGCTGACTCGGTCACCTGCCTCTGAAGCCAAGAATTCACTCTTCGCCCCACTCACTGTTGCACCCGCGACCCCGACGTTCTCTGTCGTCCTGCCCCAGACCCCCACGCTGGCCCCACCGCCAACCCCAGGGCCACCGCGGCAGAGGTGCGCCCCGCCCCGCCCCGCGACCGTGGAGACGCAGACCCTGCGTGTGCGAGGCCGCTCCGGCCGCTCGGGGCCCCGGGACGCTCACTCCTCCCCAGCGCCGCCCTCTCCTGGGAAGAGTGTTTGTGGCCAAAGGGCAAAGGGGCAAAGGATCCGGAGTTTAGCTCGGACACACGCATCGTCGTGTTGGCTCAGGCACAAGCTCACACGCACTCCAAACTGGAGACCCCAAAGGCGCCATGCTCCCCGTAGGCAAAGCAATTAGAGACCGGAGCTACTCCAGCATCCGGATCGCCTCACTCACCCATCGGAAGTCTTTCCCGTCGAATTTCCGGGCATTTGTAAATAACACCGTCCGGGCCGGCATGTTGATTCCCATCGCGAAAGTCTCCGTCGCGAACAAGGCCTACACAAACGGGCAGGGACGTGACTGAGCACGCACCTTCAGCCGGAAAACCGACTTTGTGACCGACCGTCGCTGCCCAAGGCTGGGTGCTGCCGAGGCTCCACACACACGAGACAGGAAGCTCCTCCCAGAAACACGTCGGCAGGTCACGCACAAAACCACTAAACCGCACTCGGCGTCCTCGGCGTCCCAGGAGACGCTCAGCTCGGGGAGGGTCTCCCTCTAGCCCCGGGGGCACCTCCAGCTTGGGAAGCCCAGGCCCGCCAGGGGCGCGGCGGCAGCTGGAGGCCCAGTCGGGGCCCCTGGGAGGGGCCGGCGCCAGTGGCCCTTCCGGGGTCGTCCAGGGCTCCGCCGGGCACACGCGCGTGCGGTCTGGGCGCACGGGGCTGTACGCACGAGCTCAGCCCCGAGGTTCGGAGACCGGTTCTTCCCCTAAAGCACCGCAAGTACGTTCTTTCGGGTGAGTACACCTCTTTTCAATATTCTACTGGGTACTGCGGTTCTCACGGCAAATTCCCAACCTGACTTTCAGACAGAGTGGTCTGAGTCACACGGAAGCTGGCACGTTCTGAAGCCGTGTCCCATCTCTAACATCCCACTTCTGGGTACGGACGGTGACGTGACTTCAAACAAACGCTGAGAGAGGCCGGCTCCGGCCAGGGCACCGTAGGCCCACCCGCAACCGCCGGTCCCCCCCGAACCCCCCCGGTGCCCTGCGCACAGACGGGCGTGCGCCTGCGGACTCAGACCCAGACCTCACAGCGGCACCTGCGACCACGTGCCGCCCTGCGACCCCCTGCGGCCCTGCGACCCCCTGCGGCCCCGCGTTTCTTACCTGAGGGAGGGCAGAGAGAGGAAACAAGGGACTCCCCCCCGCAGCCCGGAATCTGCGAGGTGAGGCGGCCGCGCCGAGCGCTCGTGTCGCGCCACCTCGCTTCACAAAGGGAGACACGAGCGGCTGCTTCCGCCGACCGAGGGACCCCAGGGGGGACTCGGCTCTCACGGAGAGGGCAGTCTCG
This sequence comes from Phyllostomus hastatus, assembly GCF_019186645.2. Taxonomy (NCBI): domain Eukaryota; kingdom Metazoa; phylum Chordata; class Mammalia; order Chiroptera; family Phyllostomidae; genus Phyllostomus; species Phyllostomus hastatus. The sequence continues at coordinate 1,290,660 of NW_025333854.1, forward strand.
GCAGGGTCCCCACTGCCCGCCCGGTCAGGTCCGGGGCCCGGCGAGTCCCAGCGAAACCCACCTTGATCAGCCCTTCGGAAAACAGGATCTCGATGGTCTCCTTCAGGATGGGAAGCAGGCCGCCGTGGTGGATGCCGACGCCGCGCTTCAGCAGGGGCAGCACGTGCTCCACCTGCAGGGGGACGACGGTCACCTCGCCGCGGGGCGGGGGGGAGGGGTCCGCCAGCGCCAGACTCACCACGGCGAGAGAGCGGGCGACGGAGGAGGAAGGGCGCTGCTGAGAGGAGCGGAGGCCGGAGCCAGGCTGGGCCCCCACGGACCGGGCCCGAGGCGGGGCGACCCTGCCCGCGCGCCCTTTACGGAGACGGCCCACGAGGGGCTCTGGAAGGCGACCTTACACCGGCTCCGCAGACGCCCTGCAGCCTCCGCGAGATGCTCCGGCGTCGCTCCCACCCTCCATCCAACACATCAGCAGTTGCCGGGGCGGCGTCTGTGTCCACGCTCAAGGACCCAGAACCCTGGCCCCCTCAGCCCGAAAGGTCCCAGTCAGTGACCACGAGACATTCAACACCACACTCCATCCACAGCTACACGAACTACGGAAACTCGTCCCCATCAGAGGCCCACCGCCCGCCATGTCCGCCCCAGGACGTGAGCCAGGACAGCGGAGCACGCGGGGACGCAGCTCAGCCTCCAGCGCCAGCGGCGCGGCCGGGAGGAGACCCGCAGACCGACCCGGTGAGGCAGTGCCACTCTCAACACCAGCGTGCAGCCGCGGTCCCGCCACAAACCCCGCGTGAGTCGCAGCGGTCGTCGGCAAGGAGATCGGTGCACCCGCCCGCCCGGCGGGTCACAGGACGGACCCCCGAGCCAGGCTGCACCGGAGCGGCGGTTCTCAGGCCCCCCAGCACGCACACCAGACCCCCCGGGCAACTGCTGGATGGCTCTCCTGACCGGGACCACCCCAGACCCACCAGGTCCGACACCAGACCCCGCAGACAGCAGAGCGCCCCAGGCAATTCTAGGGGCCGGAGAAAAAGGCCCCCGGAGCACGGCAGAGTGGACGTGCGGCCCCTGCCCAAACACGCGACGGCCCCGGGGCCGAGCTGCTGCTCTGCTCGGGAGCCTGAGGCGCCGTCAGCACGGCGGCAGGAGGCGCCAGACCGCGGCCGCTCCCAGCGAAGTGCCTGTGGGGCCGCCCGTCGCTCTCGACCACCGTGCCGGGAGCTCAGAGACACGAGTGACGACAGCGTTCGGTGCACGACGCGGCGCGTCTGCGGCCGTGGGCACGCGGCCCAAAGGTGCGCTGCCCCACCCCCCCCCGGCCACCCCCGCCCTGCCGACCCGGACCCGGACCTGTGGGAGCTTCTTGTCCTCGTCCGACAGGCAGTCGATCGCGTTGCTGAACACCTCCTCCACCATCTTCTTCTCCTCGTCTGCGAGAGAAAGCCCGAAGGGCCGTCAGCATCTGTGCAACATGTGGGGGCCCCACTCCCAACACGCGGAGGACGGGAGTCTGGGGAGAGTCCCGGCGAAGAGCCGGTATTTGCGACGGTCGGAGGCAAAGCGGATTAAAACGACCGGACGGCTACCTGATAAAATTCACCGCCTCGCAGCACCCACCCGGCAGACTGAACCCATCCCGAGCCCGACCCTGCGGCTGAAATGTCGCTGTGGACGACAAGCACCCAGGTCTCCCCGGGCAGGACCACGCACGCTCGGGGCGGGGCCGAGGGAGGGCGGGGCCAGCGCACTGCCTGCGTGGCCAGGCTGTGCTTCGGCCTCGCCCTGTGTGACTTCCAACCAGGTCAGGCGCAGGGCGGCTCTGCCCGGTGCGGGTTCCTAGCGCCTGAAGCCCAGCGCCCGCCGGTGCGGCAGGAGCCCGAGGAGGAGGAGGAGGGCGAGCAGCCGGGGGGCAGGGCCAGACCACAGGCCCCAAGGGGCGAGCTGCACGTCCCAGCGCCACACGGCACACGACACCCCAGGGCAGACCCCCCCCCCCACGGAGCTACAGCAGGGCTACACGGAGGCCACGCGGCACCTGTGTTGAAGTCCAGTTTGGTCATCTGAAGTGCGTAGGCTTCACAGTCTTTCTTACTGAAGCTGAAGATGATTACGGGCTGAAAGTTTCTCTCCATGATCATCTTCACAATCTTGAACACATTTGATGGTCCTGCAGAAAGAGTACGTAAAACCGAACCCCAAATTAACTCGAGGTGGGTCGTAGACCTAAATATGAAAACTAACTCTGTGAAGCTCTCTGAAAACACACAGGAGCACAGGGGGCCTGGAGACAGCCAGCGCCCCTCGGCGGACGAGCGGGTGGGAGAGCCGTGGTGCGTTCCCTCGGCGGAGCACTGCATGGCCGCAGCGAAGGAGGGCGCCCTCACCCGTCCCGGCAGCGCGGGCGCCTGCAGAGCACCGCGCTGAGTGGGAGACGCCGGTCAGAGGAAGACAAACACCATATGGTCACTTCTGTGCGCAACATAATGACCAAAATACACAGACAAATAAACCAGAGACAGGCGTGGACACGGGGAGCAGGCTGACAGCTGTCAGAGTGGGGGGGGGGAGCAGGGGTCAGCACGGAACCTGTGTGCGTGACCCGCGGACACGGACAGCGGTGTGGGGGCCGGGTGCCCGAGAGCAAAGGAGGGAACAGGCAGAGAACAGCAGGACTGGAAACCCACAGCAGAAACTCTTCATGACGGGGGGGGGGGGTTGTGCGCGGCATTCTGGGACACGACCCCAAAGCACCAGCAGCAGCAACACACTGGTTCCATCAGAAGTGGCGAGTTCTGCTCTCCGACAGAGCAGACAACAGGACGAAGAGAAGGGGCAGCCCTCACTCCGGGAGCGGAGCGAACCTCACACCTGTGTGCAGATCACACATCTGACACAAGGGCCAGGTGTTCAGGATGCACGAGGAATTCCTACCACTCGACGACAAAAAGACAATGCACTTTTCAAACCGGCGAAGAATTTGGACAGACACTTCTGCAAAGGAGACACACAAACGGACCCCGGCCGGGCGGCTCCAGCACCATCTCGGCACCAAGGCTGTGGGTCTGATTCCCGGCCGGGGGGCACGGCCCCGGGTTGTGGGTTCAGTCCCCAGTCACACACTCACTCACACACACACACACACACACGGAAGGCAACCAGTCATGTGTCCCCCTCTCTCTGGTCCCTCCCTCCTTCCTCTCCCCAAAGCCAATGAACAAGTGTCCTCAGGTGGGGGAGAGGCACGGAAAGCTGACAGGCCCCGGAGACGGACCCGCACGGCCCGCTGCAGTGGCGTGGGCCGGAGCACCGACGAGGGCGCAGGAGAAACGCCCTTCCCTTCTGTTTCAATGAGACACTTCCTTGTTCACCCTCACCCAGGGCGTGCTTACTCACTGTAGAGACAGGGAAGGGAGAGGAACACGGACCCGTTCACCTCTCGCACGCGCCCCGACCGGGGACCGGGGACGGAGCCCACAGCCCGGCCCCTCCAGCGCGCCGAGCCGCCCCAGCCAGGGCAGAGCCGCCCCTCCGACGGGACCGGAAGTGGTGCGGCTGCGGCTGGACACAGACTCGCCCACGGCGCGGCTGGGGGGCTCCGGCCCCGGACACACGCCCGTGGGAAACGGGAACGCGCTCGCACGAGAACGGTGAGCACTCACAGCAGCGTTCCCAGCCACGATGAAAATGCGGAACCACCCGGACACCCACCCACCCACGGACGGATCAGCAATGAGGGTGCCCGTGTGCAGTGGAATGGTATCTGAACGTGAGGAGGAATGAAGTTATGGACACGCTCTAACACGGACAAACCACGAAAACATGCTGGGCAGAGGAAGCCAAGTGCGAAGGACCACACACGTCTTGACCCCTTTTACGCCGGACATGTGGGAAACGGCGACGACCGAGGGGGGGGGGTAACTTCCGGGGCAGGGGGTCACGGGGCTACTCTCCGGGCAGACGCAAACGAGCTGAGACGCAGCCGCTGTGCGACTCTGGGGACACACCGAAACCCACGGCCGTGCACCTCGAAGTGGTGACCGTCACGGCCCGAGAGCTGTCTCTGGGCTGAACAGGGGCCGTGCCGACGGCCGCCCAGTCCCGAGAACGCCCGCACAGCCACGGAGTGCTGGGCTGGAGCGGGCGGACTGGACGGCCCATGGACAGCACCTAGGACACGTCACCCAGGAAAGGCCACCCGGGAGAAAGGACTTGCAGTCACTCGATTTCACAGCACAGTGTCTCGATCTGGATGCAGCGCCCCGAGGGGAAAGGTCACACTCATCACAAAATGTACTTTGAAATACAATTTACGTGCAATTCTCCAACACAAAGTTCCAAGTTACCTTTCGTCCCTCCGCGCCGGCCCTTCTGGTCGCCCTTCGCCAGGTCCCCCGCGTCGCGGAGCACCTGCATGGCGGTGCTGAAGTTGTCCTCCCGGAAGTCGCCCTGCAACGGAGGGGCTCCTCGCACTCGTACCCACGCCCACGAGCTCCCACCCACGCCTCCCCGCCGCCTCGCCCCGTCCTCCGACCCCTCCCGCACCCCAGGGCAGAGCGGCCGCAGGTGGAAGTGACTCGGTGGTTAGCGACTACGACAGAGGTCGTGGAAACAGCTCAGAAACGCCACGGGCTACAGGTAGTGAGAGGTGAGAAGGTTTTAAAACTGGGAAAAGCGAGCCATGAGATATCGGAGACCAGTCCAGAGGCCCTTCTCTCCAAGCGTTTTTAGAAACGCTTTTCTGGAAAAGGGGGGGGATCTAATTCACGCACAAGACAACACAGACTTTCAAAACACACGTGTGTGCGCGTGCACACACACACACACACACAAGCAGAAAGCTGTTTTCGGGTGGAGGGAGGAGAAACCGAGACCCCCACGCCCCCCCCCCCGCCCCAGGGGAAGCAGCAGCCCGCGGTGCCCCCGGCCCTCACGTTCTCGTCGACCACCAGGTGCAGGCCGTCCCCGCCGGCCGGGAAGATGTAGTGCTGCAGGGGCGTGGGCCGGTAGTCCGTGTAGATCACGTGGCAGGGCTGTGGGGGGGGACGACGACACAGTCAGACACGCAGGGTTTCGCTTCCTCCGTGACAACTCTGTGCATCTGACCCACCTTGGAGAACTCGGTGGGAGAGAAACTTCTGAAGTCAGCATTTCAAACAGAAAAAAAGAAAAACTTATAAAAAATCCCTTCAAAACCCGGCAGGAGAAAAACGTGAAAAAACGAGGTCTACAGTTACGCTGCCACCTGTTCAATTTTGCCCTTTCCCGCATCAGGGCTGAGCGCCCGGTCTCCGCTGCAGCAGGGACGCTGGACCCACGCCCCAGACCTGTGCTGCGGTGAGCAAGGACGCCTGGTGGCCTGGGACCTTCCCCGAGGCCGCGGGACCTGCAGGAGCACCGTGGGCATCACCCGGCCACGCTCAGGAGCCCAGCAGACAGGGAGCAGGAGTCTGTGCGGACAGACAGACGTCCCTTCGGACAGAGGTCCGAGAGGGCACTGCTGGCAGGGCAGGGGCGGGCAGGCAAAGCCACGGGGAGCTCACTACACGCAGCAGACGCCCGTCACAAGGGCCCATGCCGCTGCTACAGACAGACGAGAAAAGCACGGGGGGGGGGGGGGCGGGAGCGAAAGGTCTGACTGTGTGCACAGGAGAACCCTCCGCTCAGCACAGCCCGGCCCTCGCCCAGCACCGCGGGCTGAGCGGCAGTGCCCGGCGTGCTCCCGGCTCCCCGCACGGCGACGGGCAGGATGCCCAACCTGGCAGGTCACCGGGTCGGCTGGGAGCTGTAAAAACTGGGGCCTCGGGGCCCCGCCCCCAGCCACGCCGGGCCGCTGGAAGTGAGGCAGGACTCCGCGCCGCACACCGGCGAGAGGCCACGCCGGGCCCCTCGGACGAGCCGCCTCATCTGAGGAGAAGGGGCCTCTTTATTCAGGCAGCCCCGGGAACGAAGCACAGGACAGAGCAGGGCCAGCCTGTGACGCCTCGAGCGCTGGAGGCGCCCAGAAAGGGAGCGGCAGTACCTGCTTGTGCAGGTGGCAGATCCACTCGGCAAACTGCCGGGCGTTGGGGATGGTGGCCGACAGGAAGACGTAGTGCACGTTGTCGGGGAGCAGGATGATGGTCTCCTCCCACACCACGCCGCGCTCTGCAAGAAGCACAGGGCCGCCCGCCCACGGGTGACCTCCAAGCACCGCCTTCCTCTGCAGCCCCCCCCCCCGCCGCGGGAGCAACGCAGAGGCCACTGCCCCGCGCCCAGACCCACGTTCGTCTGCGCCGGGCACCTGCCCGCAGCGCGGCCGCAGACTGACCCGCCTGCCGCGCTCACAGCGGCCTCCGCAGGCAGAGCCCGGAGGCGGCAGCTTCGGACCGAACCCCTTCCCATGGTCCTGACGGGAGTCGCAGAGCAAAGGCACGCGTGTCCCCGGGTCGCTCCAAGACGCAGTTCCAGAGGAGCACCATTCCAATGCCGGAAGGCGCCCCTCACCCAACTCACCCCCGCCTCTCCGGAGAGGAGAGAAAGACAACGTGATAGGCAGCAGAAATCGAAGTCAGTTCTCATTAAAATGGAGAAAGCCAGAAAAACCAGTGGGAGAGCTTCCCCCTTACCCAAACAAGTCAACACAGGACTCGCGATTTTAAAGTTTTGCAAAGGGTGAAATGTTCAAAGGGCACGTGATCACCTAAATCGTACTCTTCCAACGTGCCCAGTGCTTAAACAGTAACTGAGTTTTAGGTGCGTACATACTACACACGTAACTTTCAAATGTGTTTGTTAACACTGACCTTCCCAGCTCCGTCTGAAACTCCAAGTACACCTTTCCAATGAGGCAGTGTAACAGTTCAAGTAAAGAAATATTTGTAATTTTTTCTTTTTGATCATTTTTACTTCACAATCCCCTTTTACCATAAACACGCATTCCTTAGTTTAAAAAACTAAAAGAACAATAAAAAAAATTAAATTTCTGGCCAGAGTTTTATAAGTTCTTTAACATTAGTTAGAGGGCTCTCTATTTAAAGAAAACTACTTTTAATTGTCTTATTTGAAATTGAATTTTCTTACCTAAAAAAAGTGACTATTTAAAAACCGCAGCCAGCCTGGCTGGTGTAGCTCAGTGGATGGAGCTCGGGCTGCGAACCAGAGTGTCGCAGGTTCGATTCTCAGTCAGGCCACATACCTGGGTTGCAGGCCACGGCCCCCAGCAACCGCACATTGATGTTTCTCTCTCTCTCTCTCTTTCTCCCTCCCTTCCCTCTCTAAAAATAAATAAATAACATCTTAAAAAAAAATAAAAACTGCAGCCGAATGAAACCTACTGGAAACACTGTATCGTTCTGTCCAAGATTTGGTGGCTAGAACTCCAGCCACATGAAACACCAAAGCAAACTTTTCAGAATCCAGAAGAGCAGCCAGACCACGCACACAGGGCAAGGCATGCGGGGCAGGAAGGGGGCTCTCACGGCCCCCCTCCCGAATCTGCGCGTGCCCACCAACCCAGAAGCTTCCCGAGCGGCGCCCCCGGCAGGAAGACCCGCAGCAGGGCAGCCCGCAGAGCCCACCTGAGTCTCTCATGTAGTGGATCTCATCAAATATGACCCAGGCGACTTCCCGCATGACCTCAGAGCCTCTGTACAGCATGCTCCTCAGGATCTGGAGAAGCAAACAGACAGAGTTCTGGCACTCGCATCCGCCTGCACAGGGTGAGGGAGGGAACGGCAGGTGCTGGGACCGGGTGCTTCGGCCGCACTGAGCGGGGACAGCGGGCCAGGCGCCGCAGCCTCACCTCCGTGGTCATGACGAGACAGGACGCCGTGGGGTTGATGGTGACGTCCCCCGTCATCAGGCCCACGTCCTGGAACTCCTCGTACATCTCGCGGTACTTCTGGTTGCTCAGCGCCTTGATGGGGCTGGTGAAGATCACCCGCTGTTTCTCCCGTAGGGCCAAGGCAATGGCGTACCTGAGAGCGCAAAGGAAACCAGTGCTTACAATGCCTTTTCTCCGAAGCATGCGGACTTAAGAACACTAAAACTATGACACTTAAACTACGGCTGAATCTTCCTGAATCACTCATCCCAGACGGACCCTGCAGACATCCGCGCCCTGCTCTACCTGCTGCCAGCGCGCCGCACGGTGACGGCTGTGGAGAGCCCGCAGGGCAGCGGCTGAACACACGGGGCGTCTCCACTGCAGACGGCCGGCAGCTGCCTGGCTTCCGTGGGCAGGGCACCACTGCTCCTGCAGACGGGCGTCCAGACGCTCAGAGCCCGGCCCGCCCGCTCACACACACGCCCAGGACGGACAAACACCGAGGACGGACCCGTCCGCTCACACGCACACACACACACACCGAGGCGGGACACGCGGGGGAAGGCGGTGTGCCCCTCTGTCTGAGGGTGCACAAGTAAGCCGACCCACGTGTGTTCCCTCCCCGAGAGCACGAGCACGGAGGCAGCCCGACGGGACGTTGCGGGGGCTCTGATGACGCCCGAGCTCCCCCACGGCCCCCGGAGAGTGTGCCAGAGCTGGCGTCTGCACCGGGCCGAGCGCCGGCGTCCCACCACAGGCCGCGGGTGGGAGCTCGGCCGGCCCCGTGGCACAGGCGAGGCAGAGAAACCGTGCTTGTCTGACCATCCCCCCCGACAGTGAAACAACCAAAACGCTACAAACTGCCCAAACAAATACGAGTTACGAGAGAAAAGAACAGAGAGTTACAACAATGCATTTTCTAAAATACCCACTTTCCAAAAAAAAAAAAGGATACAGAGAGAAACAGGGAAGCGTCACACGCGCAGGCAAAAGAGCGTCGTGAGCAGCTGTCTCAGAGCAGCTGTTAGAAAACAGCCCAAAGGACAAGAAAACCACGTTCCGAGAACCAGTAGGACAGCATCAACAGAGAAAGGGAAACGGCGTGTAACAACGTCACCAGGGGAACTGCCCCAGATGAGAAGTGTAACTGACACCTGGTGCCCGCCCCACAGAACCAGACGCTGCTCACCGCGGACTCACGCTCGCACGTGACCGTGCACACGAGCAGCGCCGGGAGCAGCCCGACGCGCACAAACGCCTCCCCAGCTCGTGGGCGAGCGGCAGCCCCGCCCGAGTAGCTGCTCTCCGCCCTCTGGGGGACGCGCCTGCAAGACCCGTCCTGCTGAGTCCGAGGGCAACACCACGGCTGACTCGCGGAAGCACTGCAGGACTTTCTCACAGCAGCTTTCCCAGCTTTCCCAAAGGGCCTTTGCCTCTGGGGAATTCCTCCTAGCTCTCCTCGTGGTGCCCTGCCCCCGAGCCTGACAGCAGGCTCCAGAACCCCTGACCGCGTCCTCCAGCGAAAACCTCTCCTCGCTCGGGAGAAACGAGAGCGAGGCTGCGCGGCGCCCAGCTCCGCGGCGCGGCGAGTGCCGCTGTGAACAGAGCGCAGCCCGCAGCCTGCACGCCTCTCTGGGTGCGGTGGGGCCCCCGACCCGGGAGCGGCCGGACCCCTCCTCTACACCTGACCCGGCCACAGACACAGGTGGTCTCGTGCCCCCCCCAACCCCCCCTCCCCCGTTCTGTCCGCCGGGGGAGGGCTGGCTTCCTTCCGCCCCACCCTTTCCCAGAAGGCACTGGAGTCAAGCTAGTTTCCTCCTTACGCACAGACACAGAAGAAGAGGCTTCCCTAAGTCCAGGTGTTTCACCAAAGTGACAAACTCTTGCTGACGAGTCACGGAAACCTGAACAAGTGGACCAAAGACCCAACACACAAGCTAAAACTACGATACCCTTGGAAGGAACCGTCCAGAGTGACTTCAGATGTGAGGACACCAGAGTGGAAGTGAGGGACGGGAGAAGACACTCCACGCAAACGGAAACTGGAAGGAGGAAAGACAGGAAGGAAGGAAGGAAGGAAGGAAGGAAGGAAGGAAGGAAGGAAGGGGAAAGGAAAGGAAGCAAGTGGGGCAGCGATACCTAATCAGACAAAACAGCCTGAAAAACGAAGGCTGAAATAAAAAGTGGAGAAAAGCATTACTTAAGGATAAAGGGGTCGGTCCAAGGAGATCCAACACTCGTAAAGTGTGTACGTAACCGACACAAAAGCACCTACACACATGACGCAAGTATTAACAGACGTAAAATTTCATTAAAAAAAAAAAAAAAAAGAGCTACTCACTCGGCACATACGGTTTTCCCCGCCGACGTGTGTGCCGACACCAGAACAGACTGGTTGTTGTCGACACACTGAATGGCTTCTCTTTGAAAAGCGTCAAGAATGAATGGGTATTCCTATAAAGACATACGTGTGTTAATGTCCACACGAAAATTCCAGCTACACACAAACACACTTAAAATCGAGAGAGGTTACTCCCAGGACACTTCTGGGAGAGTAAAAAAACCTTTAGCCTGCCTGCCACTCTGCCTTCTGGCGGGGGGGGGGGCAGGGGGGGAGCCCCGGGGATGGCGGGCGACCGCCCCCGAGGGTCAGCCAGGGCTCCCGAACCCTCCCTCACACCAGCACCCGAGTTTGGGGGTCGCTGGAAGCGTACTGGACTTCTGAAACTGTGCACAAAACTTATTGCACACATGCGTCTTTTCTAGGAGAAAGACTGATAATTTTCATTAGATTCTTTAAAAAGGCTGAGAATCACTGGTTTTTAAAAATCTCATCATGTGCTGCCTGCCTTTCAGTGTGTCTGGGCACCGATTCAGGCCTCACACTTCCCCTCAGGAGCTGCCTCTCGGTGCACGCACGCCGGGAAGCACCGACATCTCTGTGGAAGAATCTCTCTCCAAGGTTTTCTCAGGAAAAAAGATTCACAAAGCTGTAAAAATCATATTGCCAGAAGTACAGACCTTTGCAGCTTTTCCAACTCGAGGTTTAAGTGGTAAATAATCTTCATCTGCAGGAAGAGCGACCTGTTACAAGAGAGAAAAGAACAACTTGCTGTTTAAGAACCGATACACTCGGCTCTCACCCCCCGTCGACGACGGTGTGCAGAGTCAGAGCGATGAACCAGCGTCTGACGGGCGCAGGCGGCGCGGAAACCGAGTAACCGCCTTTACGGACACGTCAAGACACTAAAGCGGCAACACTCGGGAGCCTCTGCTGGTGTTTAATCTAAGGGCAACGGCACTGAGACCTGCTGTCTCCCTGGAGACAGGGGGTTTATTCGGGTCTGGCTCCTTTCTCAGCATCTTTACGTTTTCCACGTCCACTGTGTCGCCCGACATTAACAAACATTAACAAACGGTCAAAAAACGCCGAATGGACCTGTCACCGTGTGAGGGAAAACCCTGTGGAATACGACGACCCTCCCTCATTCCTGGGACAAGAAACCTAGTTTCCCCAGGAAGACTCAGGTATGGAGGGCAGTTCACAGTTGTGTCCAAGTTCCCAAACTTAAACCACGAAGCGGGTTACTAGCACATAAACAATCCACTGGGGGGGCGGGGGCAAAGCGAGGTGCTCGAAGACGTTACAAACAGTTTCTTCTGAGACTGAAACTTCAGCGAACAAGTAGAGACGCCGGCAGATGCGCAGCCCCACCGCAACCGAGGTGCCGCCGGCGCGGTTTCGGGGAGCGCGCCAGCTCCCGACCACAACCGGGGCCAGCGGGCGGCACACCCTGTGCAGCCTAAGGCCCAGCACCGCTGTGATGCGCGTGTCAGGGGAAAGGGGGGCTCTAAAGCACGTCGACGACCAAGGGACGGCGCTGGGACCCGGGCGTTCCCTGAGCACGCGCCAGGAGGGAGAGAGTGTGAGAGCTGTGTGTGCCGGAGGAAGCCCACTTCTCCTCCTCGGGGGCAGGTGCCAGTCCCCCTCATCGGGGGTCCCAGCAGGGAGAGGGAGAAGGCCACTCATCCGAGAGGTCAGCCCCCTTCCGTGCACCTCGGCCTCCTACGGGGGCACAGAGCCCGTCCTGGGGGGCACAGCCCTCGGAGCACCGCCGCTGCCGCACTTCTGGGTGAGCACGCCCGAAGACCAGACCCCAGGCCGTGGCGCGGCCCCACCAGGGCGGAGCCGGTAGCCCTCCCTCCCGTCTCTCCTGACGCCTTCTGGTCGCAGGACCCAGACGCCCTCTGCAGCGTGAGCAGAGGGCGTCAGCCCGGAGCAAGGAGGACCTGGGCGTCTCCGAGATGCTGCAACAGCACGGAGACACTGCGTCCTCGTGTGCGCGAGAACTGAAGGTCCGTTTCCCCCTCTGACAACGGCCCGGGCGACACCGACACACACACACAGGCGGAAGGGGAGAGGCCTGCGGTGACCAGGAGGGGAGACAGCGGAAACCCAGCAAGCGATCAGGGTCAGGACGGCCTCGCAACCGGTCTCCCTGGCGTGGGACGGAGGGGCTGGGCCATCACAGGGGAGCCCGAGGGAGCGGAGGGGAGGGCAGGCGGGGCGCCTGCGGGGACTCCCCAGCAGAGCACCCAGCAGCACTCTGCCGGGGAGGGGCCGTTCCTCCGCTTCTCTGAAGGAACACGAACAGCGTTCAGTAGAAAAACGGGTATTTTAAAAAACAAGGTGCTAAGTCTTTACCAAAAGCCATTTTTGCTCACTTGGAATTAGTGTGTTCATTCCACAGACTTTCAGTAAGACTCCGGGCTCCTGCCGTGGAGGGGGGACCGTCCCCACGAGGTGACAGCCAGAACGGCCAGAACGGCGAGGCTTCGCTGCGGCCCCACCACTCACAGCCACCGCGTGCCGGTCTGTGCGGGTCTCTGCGGGCCGCCAGAGCAGCCTCTGCCCCGCCCTGCGCGAGCATGTGCAGTGTCCTCCCTCCTCTGGGGTGACCCCGGCTCCAGCGCCCGCCCACACGGCCCTGTCCCACCCCAGATGACCTGCCACGCTGCGCTGAGGACCCCCCGTCCTCCCGCTGCGCCCAAGGTGCGCCTGGCATGCAACGCCCCCTTCATACCCCCCCCCCCGACGGAGGACCGCTGGAGCCGCCTGCCCTCTCCTGTCCTCTCAGCCCCGAGAAATTCCACGTCACTCCTGGAGTAACAACTTAAAGGCTGTATTGTACAGACAGAAGACCTTTAGGATAAACAAACAGCGTTACACTTCCCTCGTAGCCCATGTTCACCAACTCGCACTTTTCCAGGGTTACCACAAGCTCCTGAGACCACCCCCTTGTGGCAGAACCATGCAACTGCAGAGCATGTCACCAGGGCGGGGCCTGGGAGGGCCTGGGAGGGCCTGGGCCCGCCTGCGGGAGGACGGGACAGAACAGGCACTGAACCCGTGCTCTGCGCGGGGCGCCCCACCTGACGTCCTGACGTAATCCTCCCAGCCGCCCGGGGGGCACACGCTGCTCCCAGTTTGTGAATTAAACAACCACGACAAAGGTTAACAAAGTTATCTAAGACTGTACCGGGTCAGCCAAAAACTCCGTTTACTTTTTTCCATGAAATAAGAGAGAGCCTTTCATGTTCACCAATAACTTTGTTGACTTGGATGTATTCTGAGCATGTCAGCTGTCTCCCACTACTGGCTTCCAGTGGGGAGAGGCCGGGGCGCTGCCAAGCATCTCACAAAGCACAGGACAGCCCGCAGCAAGGAACTATCTGGCCAGAATGTAACCAAGAAACTTTGCAAACCACTTTTGACACGTTCGATCGGCCACAACACCTTCTCCATACGCTGCACAAACCTTTTTTTGCATTTCAGCTGCATTTTTACCTTTCTTGAAATAATATAGCATAGTACACTGAAAATACCACTTATTTTCTTTCATCTGCAATATTAAAATGGCTACACTAAAAGATACCAATTTTGGTTAAGTATTTTCAATGCACACTCACGTGACAGCTGTCACTACACACCCTAACGAAACTGTTTCACACGAAGTCAAAGACAACTAAGCACCACCAGAGCCATCGCCCAGCAAAGACTCAGCGCCCTCTGTGGCCCAGACAACGGTCAGGACAAGCGCCATGCCAGGCTCTGACTCGGGTATGGACACGACGCCCCACCCCGCCCATGAGGCCCCGTGCAGCGCACAGACCCTCCTTCCTGCTCCCACGGCCCCGACGGCCGGAACGCATGCAGGTCGTCCCGCGAGGCCGTCCAGGCCAAGTCCCACCCTCAGGGCCGACCCACCGCTCGCGCACCACACCGCCTGTGCTCACCTCGTGGGTACAGCCCTCGACGGTTTCCACCGACTGCACTTTCACTCTGGGCATCAGGTCTGCCAGGCTTTAAAAACAGGTGAGGTCACGTCAGAACAGGGAGTTTCTCTGCAGCTCACCCCGCACGCCCCGCCCGCAGGCCTGCCCTCGGTTCCCTCCTGTCCACTCTGCTCGGGATGCTGATGAACGAAGGAAGTTATTTTGCCGCTTCTTCTCTGACAAAACCCAGACTCCACGGGGTTCTCGCCCCAAGTCGGACTCTAAGTACTGAAACATCCTGTCTACAGTCTTCCACTCCCCCAACCTACGTAACCTTCTCTATTTAGATGCTGGTGTGTCTACCTGTACGAAGAATGTCTTCACTTTTCCGACTCTGCACAGAAACAGAACTTTGAGGCGTCACTCGACCAGCCCACTCACGAGTGACTGACATGCACGCAGACGGAAATGCTACCTCAGGTCCTCGGTTACGGACTCCTCCACCCTGGGCTTCTTCCCGAAGACGGGCTCGTCCGGGCTCTCGAAATCCGCGTCCCTCTTGGTTTTCCCGACGTTGGCGGGCTCGGGCTGCAGGTGGCCATCGGGACGCTTCCTGAGGAACGGACGGCATACGGTGAGTTCTGGAGCAGCAGCTCCCCCGCCCGGAGGGACTCTGTGAAATGCTGCCCCACATGGAACACCCGCCCCGTTAGCAGAAGAAGAATTCACGAAAACACCGGGTTCCCAACAAGATTGATTGTTTTTTTTTCAATGCAGTGTAGTGCGGAGTTGGGCTGAGTTGCCTTCACTTCGTTTTGAAACAATTTTGTAACATTGTATTGTGACAGCTGTCATATCAGCCAGCATTAAAAAACAACTCATCAGAATTGATGAATGCTTGTGCAGCCATTTCAATATTGAAGGTAGAAAAAGATATGAACATTTTGGCATAGTACGTTTTATTTCAAGAAAGGTAAGAATGCAACTGAAACGCAAAGAGAGATTAGTGCAGGGTATGAAGGTGCTGTGACTGATCGAATGTGTCAAAAGTGGTTTGCGAAGTTTCTTGGTACTATTGACATTCTGGCCAAATGCTCCTTTGCTGTGGGGCTGTCTCGTGCACTGGGAGGTGATGAGCTGCACCCCTGGCCTCCGCCCACTGGAAGCCAATAGCGGGAGAGAGCTGACTTACCCAAAATATATCCAAATCAATAAAGTTATTGGTGAAAATCAAAATGCATCTTTTATTTTATGCAAAAAAACTGAACAGACTTTTTGGCCAGCCCCCAATAAACATGACAGCAGTAACATTGAGATTAAGATACTGAGTACAGTTTTGTGCTTCTTTCTTTACTTAGAATGTGTCACACTGAGAATGAAAATACTCCCTAGTTTTTTTAAATGTTTATGCTACTAACTTGATACCTGTTAATTTGTTTCCATCTATTTTCCATATTTAAGGATTGCTAAAATATTCATTTTTTTTAAAAAATTATGTTGCCCTGGCCAGTGTGGCTCATTGGGTCGGAGCGTCATCCTGTACACTGAAAGGTCCCGGGTTCAATCCTGGCCGGAGTGTGCGTGAGAGGCACCCGAATGACTGTCTCACACATCGATGTTTCTCTCCCTCTCTCTCTCCCTTCCCGTCTATCTAAAATCAATGAGCATGTCGTAGTGTGAGGATTAGGAAAAAAATTCTGTAAAACATTTCACGGTCCCAAAGTCAGACCTTCATAACATTATATTCTTGCTTTCCTCCTATCTCTGCCCTGTTTCTTCTCTCTCCTCGAGTTTTCGGTTTCGGTTTTTCTCCTCGAGTTTTCTGTCGCACACACACTCAGACCGTGTGCACGTGTGCGCACACCTGCCGTGTCTGTCCGCTCCGGCGCTCACCGTTTGTGCCGTCATAAACGGTGCGGCAAGCAGGAAACAGCCTGTGCGTGTCTGGCTTTTCAGTTTAAATTTTATCTTTGAGATAGATTCCTAAACTTAGAATTCCTAGGTCAAAGGGTGCATAATTTTGCTAGGTGTTGCACAGATTTGTACCATTCTGTGTTCCCAACAGTATGGTAGGCAGAATGAACGTCCCCCCCTCCCAATCCCAGCACCACGGTCAGAACTGATACAATGCTATCTATCATCAAACCTGCAGACTTACGCAGACGCTGCCAACTGCTGTCATGCCCTTTGTAAGAAAAGGATTTGGTACGGGACCCCACAATTGGGCTGTCATGTCTAGAAATAACATTTACAAAGCATCTCAAGAATGGAAATCTTCTTCTTAAAGCGTAGGCTTGCTATCTATGATGCTTTACTTCCAGCTTTTCTACATAGCTCAGGAGATCCGAGTATGCAAGTCCCACGGAACAAGCACACCAAGCTGTAGGAGAAGTAACTGGAGAGAGACCTAGGAGTGTAACATACGGCACTATACTTTCACGTGTCAGCCTCTCCTTGTTCTGTAAACAATTCCGTCCACTTTCCGTGAGATATCTGCACCAATAGTAAACTCGGTGACCGACAATCGTTGAAAACTTACACGACCAGGCCCTTTACACATTCTGTGACTTACTCGTCACGACAGCCCTGGTGGCAGGCACTGTCATCTCCTTCCTTTGGGCTTGGAAATGGTCGATTTCTCTCCCTTCTCCCCTCGCTTCTTTCCCTTTCCCCTGCAAGTCAACTCGAGTCGGGTTTTCCACGCTCCTTAACCCTGCACTCAGCTGCTGTCTCGCTCCGTGCATCAGGGACCACCCGTCAGACGCTGCTTTGCAGCTGTTCACCGCCCGGGACCCGACCTCACCGGCCCGCAGGCCCCCGCCCCGGCGCAGACACGCGGAGGCGGCCACGCGGGCTCCAGCGCCAGGCCTGGGCCCACAGCGCCTGCGCACAGCGGCGACGCCGGCCGCGGCTCCCTCGGCCCCTGCCACCCCCGACACCGACTCCGGGGCCACCCTGCCCGCTCGGGCGCCGTAAAAGGCTCGTCCTGTCCCCCGTCGGCGCTAAAAACCGGAAAGAGGCCGTCGGCCAACCCCCTTACCCGGCCTTCTCCGCGGGCCCCGGAGGCCCCTTCCATTTCCCCTTGTCCTTGTCCTTCCCGGATCCCGGCGCGGCGGCAGAGTCGTCCTCGAACACGCTGAACAGCTCATCCCCGAAGGCGTCCGCCATCTCCGGGAGCCGCGAGCGCGGGGCCGTGACGCCCGCGGGCGCCAACGGTGGCTGGGGCGAGACAAAAGGGGTCGAGCTGCCCGGCCCCCGGAAGCTTCCCGGACTACTTTTCTCCTCCGACGGTGCCTTCCTCTCCGCGCCCGGAGGCCTTCCCGCCCTCCCCGAGCTCGGCGCGCTCTCCTCTCCCCGCTCTCCGACCCCGCGTGGGCGGGCCGCTCGGGGGTCCCGCGGGAGCGCGGCGAGCCCGGCACGCCGGCGGCGGGGGCGGGGCCTTCGTGCTCCCGGCCAATCGCGAGGCGGCGACCGCCCCCGGCCCGAGAGGCCCGGATGGAGACGCGGGCCGGCGGCGCGCGGCGCGCTCGGAGGCTGTTCCGGGGCCGGGCCTGGGCCGGGCGCCGTCTTCCGCCGGGGCTGCAACATGGGCGGCAAGAACAAGAAGCACAAGGCGCCGGGCGCCGCGGCGGTGCGCGCCGCCGTGTCCGCCTCCAGAGCCAAGGCCGCCGAGGCCGGAGCCGCCCCCGAAGCGCAGACCAAGAAACCCGCGGCCAGGCCGCCCGCCGCCGCCGGCCCCCGGGAGCCCCGCGTCAAGCCAGGTACGAGCGGCCGGCGGGCCCGGCTTGGGTCCCGAGGGAGGGGGCGCCTGCGCAGACCCCGGCCGCCTCGCGGGACCCGCCGGAGGTGTCGGGGCCTCCCGAGCCGCGACGGGCCCCCGTCTACGCCCGCTCTTTCTCTTCCGAGGACAAAACCAGGATTCCTGCGGGCTGGCTCCCGGCGCCGGGCCCCCTCCCCTGAACCGGCCGCTGCCGCCATGTCCAGCCGCGCCGTGGCGAAGCCACGTGTGGAGCGAGCCGGTGCTCGGGGCGAGTCCGGTGCTGACACGCCACCTGCGGGCTGGCGCGCCGGGACCCCGCGCGCGACCTCCACGGCAGCCGCGCGCTGGGGCTGTGCGTGCCACTCGGGGGGACAACTACTGGGCAGGCGACGGCCCCCGAGCGCGACAGGTCCCGGCGGGGGCAGGTTTCCAAAGACGAGCGAGCAGTCACTCGCCGTGGGTTCTGCTCAGCTGGTCTGCCTGGGGTTCTCACCGACACGCGCGGGCAGCTGTCGAGCACCTGCTGGTGGCTGGCCTCTCGCCCGCCCCGCCGGCCCCGGACGCCGGGGTCCGCCGGGGTCCGCTTCGGAGACGCGCCCTGCTGTGTGATCCGCAGGGGCGCAGAGAAACGCCCGGGCACGGAGCGTAGCACTGCGCTCCAGCTGGACGGCGAGGGACAGCGCTGGGCCTTGCCCTTTTCACTTGCCCTCTTGGCGCCCAGTCTGGGCGCTCCCGAGTTCCGGGAGCACCGGCCAAGCCTTCGTTTCTTTTCCCCGCTGCACCTGCCCTGCTCGGGCGTCGGACGGGGCGGGAGGGACCCTGCACCTCCCACTGCCTTGCACAGCCTCCGGCTCTGTGATGCCACCCGCACCGTTCAGTGGTGTGACGTCCTGGACCTTCTTTCCAGCCGATTCCTAAGCCCCACCTTCTGCCGAGGCCACCCTGGGGTGGTGTCGCCGCTCTAGATGCAGCAGTGGGCACTCTGCCTCCTCGGGTGCACCCTTGCCGTTTTCTCCCAGTGGAATGCCCAGCCTGTCCGTAACACTACAGACCGAAATCCTGGGACACCCCGCCCCCCGCTGTGTCAGCTGCTTTTGTCATTCCCCCGTGTCCACGGCTCATGCACCGTGTGGTTTGAATATTCCGTCTGGTGTTTAGATCTTGCCTACGGTGTGTGAGGAAATGCGCGTTTTACCTGCGGGAGGTCGGAGCTGTTTCACGGAGCACAGGAAGGCCCCTCAGTGTCTACTCCGGTGCTCTGCGTGTGTCACTCAAACAAGCCGTAGGAGAAGTGGCAAGGAGCGACTTAGAGACATTGTTAAGGACAAGACGTTGAGACAGAGAAAATCAGAGAAGGGCTACTAAATTTGTAGGGAATTTTTTATAACTCGAAGTTAATAGTATGTGGTATAAATAACATGTGGCTACGCAGAGCGCCGTGATGCAGACCCTGGCTCCTGGGGTCCGCCACGTCGTGGATGAGACACGAGATGTTCACACGGACCACCGAGTCCTGTGGAGGGAAAGGGACGGCGCGGCTGCTCTCTCAAGGGGAGGGAAAGCCTAGGCCCTACCCTGGGCCTGCTTTTATTGCTTTTCTGGGCACATTGCTTGATGGTCCTCATTTACTGTGCACAGGCTCCCTGTCGGTGGTCACCTTTTACAGAAAACCAAGGAGAGGATGCCACTAATCACATCACAGGAGAGGGATATTTGCAAATGCGAAGGGAAAAGTGGTTGAACCAGGTTACACTCCTCTTTGGGAGGTTTAGCACAGATTTTAGGAAGTTACTTTAAAGGTACCTAGTAAACGTTTGCTGCCGCAATTCAGGGTGAGGGAGTTTTAGCAAAAGCAAATCTCAAAGCGGCCCAGGCACATTGCAGGCCTGACTCCCCACGGGAGAACCTGTCCGTGGGCGTGGGTCCTGGGCATCTCCGAGTGGAGCTGGGCCCACGCCACGCAGAGCGGTCTCCTATAACACCACGTGATTTTTTTTCTTTGTGTTTCTTTTTGTTTGGGGATGTTTTTTAAATGACGAAATAAGACGACTTTGGGGAAAGAGTGGGAAGTGTCATCGCTGGCCTCCACCTCCACTGCCGCCCTTCCCACAGCTTGGGGGGCGCGTGTGGCCCGCTCTCCCAGAACCGCCCCCTCCCCAGCAGTGGCTCCTGGCACGATTCCGGGTGTCCCGCCACTCCGGCTTCCGTGTTTTCTCACCCCGCGGGTTCACGAAGTAGTTTCTGGGGAGTTGCTATGTGGCAGGCAAGAGGTGAGGCCCCGGGGCCCCCCACGAGCAAAACAGACCGAGACCGCTGCCCTCGGGAGCCCACAGCCCGGCCTGGGGGTGGGGCGCTCACAGCACCAGGCTCGTGTCTGGGACAATCCTTAACCCTAGTGGAGACCGCCATCTGAGCACGGGGATGAGACTGGGGAGCTGGTAGCGTGAGTACACTCTAGGGCCCCCCAGATAAAGCAGTGAGGACCGTGACGGTCGGAAACCAGGGACTCGGCCAGGAAAAACTGGGTGGCGCAGTCTCTTGGTCCAGGGCCGGGATGGCTTCCCCGGGGAAGCCTTGAAGTGAAGGTACGTGGTTGAGGCCCCAGGACCAGGGCAGAGGCCCAGGGCCCGGCTAGTTGCAGGGAGACCAGAAGAGAGTCCGTGGGCGGGGCCTCAGAGGGCACCTGCGTGGTTATCAAATGGGGGAGGGAGGCCACAGCTGGTGCGCCTGGTTGAAGGGGTTGTCAGGCGGTCTGGCAGCGTGGGCACGCCCAGGACCCTGACCGCCCCTTCCCACACCTGCATTTACTCCCTGTGTCCCCTGCGCCCCCCCTCCCCAGCATCTGCGGGTGCTCAGTTGCTTGACAACTCCTCCAGACTGCGGCCTGCATGCGGACAGGCACTGGGTCCCTCCGCAGACAGATGCTGTTGGCCAGAAGGGGACGCCGGTCACGGGCACTGGCGGCCTGTGTGGCAGTGACAGTGGCCACGATGGTCCCTGGGGCACGTGCAGCCCCGCAGGCGTGGAAGCAATGCCTCCTGGAAGACCCTGGCGCCGGCGGTGCCTCTGTGTTGGCCGAGTCATCCTGAGGGGCCGCTGCGTGTTTCTGTGCTTCAGCTTCCATGATCTGGGGGCCGATTGCGTGTCACGTTGGTCCATGAACTTGCACTTACAGATTTGAAGTCCGTAATACCTTCCGCCTCGGAGATGCTGCATCCCAGCATCTTTGCTTCCGGCCCTGATTTCAGTAACTTCCTCCATCTGAACCGGTAAACCGGAGCTTCCGGAGGAGGGGCTCTCCGCAGCGAGGAAAGGCCCTGGCGGGAATCTCAGGCGCCGGACTCGGCACCAGAAGGGGAGCCGTCCTCCTGCCGTGGCCTGGTGGCTTTGACTTGTACTTGGAAACGGGGTCGCTGATGTTCAAGTTGGAGTGCCTGTCGTCGCCCGGTCCCTTCGCTGTTTCCGGGGCCACAGAATGGGGGCCGGGGTGGGAGGCCATCGGGCTAACAGCTGACAGGGGACAGGAGAGGAGGCCAAGGGACGTCCAGGTGGGAAGGTAGCGCGTCCCTGGCAGCTGAGTGCGCCCAGCCCGTCCGGCGGCCTCGCCGGCCCCTAGAGACAGCACTCGCCGTTCCCGTAGGAGGGGCCTGGACCTCCGGGTCTGCCGATGGTACTGTGTCGTGTGCGGCCGGTGTAAATGCACTCTGGGAGGACTTCCGTCAAAAGTTACTAGAATTCACATTTCAGACTCTGGAGTTTTCGCCCCCACTGGTTAAAAGCCGTGCAGGAGCGTGTTTCAGGGAGAATCTGAAGCTGAGAGGGCCTGCCTGGCGCACCTGGTTTAGTGAGCGATGGCTCCTCGTTGCCCAGGCCTGAGAGTGGTGACTGGGTGAGCGCGTTCAGAGACCCGGGCTGATGGCCCGTGAGTGCCTGGCGGTGTGTGTGTGTGTGTGTGTGTGTGTACGCCGCCCCCTGCCCCCATGTGGACACAGGCAGGGCGTGTGCAGGAGGGGGCAGACAGGCCACGTCTACGGCCACCGTGAGCCTGGAGAGGCCGGCGGGGCTCTTGCTGGGAGCCTCCGGGGGGCACGTGGGCCTCCTGGCTCTCGAGTTTGGACTCCAGCCTCCAGCACACATGAGAGACGGTGCTCCTGGGTCTCCAGCCACCCAGTGAGTGGTGGTCCGCGGCAGCAGCCCCCGGGGACCAGCAGGGCGGCCTCGGCCTGAACTGGAGATGAGAGAGGAGCCTTCCCCCCCTTCCCTGTTGCCCGGGGAGGAGTGCCCCTCTCCCTAGTCACCCCTCCTCCTGGCCAGGCCTCTGTCCGCTGTCCCTGAGAGTCTTAGTTCTGCCGCGCTCCAGGCAGAGAAGCACCTCATTTCTAAAGTAGGAAGAAGAAGACAGGTTTACTGTAAAAGTGGTGCAGGTGTTCTCACGTGGTGGGCAAAGGGTCACCCCCGCGAGCACTGACCGGTCCGTGGTTGTGAGAACACGCAGAGAGCCGTGGGGACCTGTAGGTGAGCTGGGGTGGGGAGGGCTGAGACCCAATGGTGTTTAGCAGCCTTTACAGAGAAGCTAAAGTAGTGTCATGGATAGTAATCATTACATTGCCCTCACTTTCCATTCTCTGTTATGTGCAGGTCCGAAGATTTATAGTTTTAACTCTGCAAATGATTCCGGTGGTCCTGCAAATCTGGATAAATCTATTTTGAAAGTAAGTAACAAGCTTTTGAATCATTTCAAGAAATGTTCCCTTTAAAAAAAAAAAAAAGAGCCTTGGCTGGTGTGGCTCAGTGATTGACTGTGGACCTGCAAACCAAAGGGTCGCAGGTTCGATTCCCAGTCAGGACATATGCCTGGGTTACTGTCCAGGTCCCCAGTAGGGGGCACATGAGAGGCAACCACACACTGATGTTTCTCTCTCTCTCTTCCTTCCTTCTTCTGTATCTAAAAATAAGTAAATACATGAATCCTTAAAAAAAAAAAGATGTATTCTGAAGTATAATGAAAAGATGGGGTATCTAGAGTTTTTGGAAAGAGTGCGTTGACCATGCATCTGTATGAAGCAAAGCAGATCACGCACGCGTGTTGGGCGCTAGTGAGACGTCGGCGAGCCTGGGTGTGGCCAGGCTGGGGCGCACAGCACATCCGGCTGGCTCTGCCCCGGTGACCCTGGTCGGCCTCCTGCCCACATAGATTGTCGGTTCCCGCCCCGTGTTCGCTTGGGCCCACGGGGCTTCGTGAGGACAGCAGGCCCCCGCCCAGGGGCGCTCTGCCTCGAGTGCCCCACCTCCCACCTCCACCTGCCAGGTCTGCGACCTTAACGCGTCCTTTGTAAGTCACCAGGCTGGTCTTCTGGGTGGCTCCATGCGCTCTGGTGTGCCTTTTAGAGCAGCTGCCCTGCGGGGTTACAGTTGGCTGTGCTGGGTGTGTCTCCTTCGCTGCACCGAGTCCCCGGAGCCTGGTTCTGTGCTCACCCGCAGGAGGCACTCGGGAGAGGTGTGAGAAGGGGCAGCTGTCCGCGTAGGTGCCAGTGCGCCCTCAGGTTGCACACGGGAGGCAACAGGGGATTATTACCCAGCTGATGGGAAGAAGCAGGAGCCCAGCTCCAGAAGCCAAAGGAACGTGCGACCTCGTCACCACTTCCACAGACTTGACCGTCGCCGGCTGTGCCCCCCGTTGGTGTGGCCTCCGTGCACCCGGGCCGTGTTCGGCTGGTCTGCGTTCAGGGGAGCCCCGGGCTGCACCCCCGGGGTCTGACTGACGCAGGGTGGTCCGGCGCTCTGGGCTTTGGAGCGGCCGCCCAGGGAGGCGTGAGGGCACTGTCTCACTGTCTGGGATCACGCGGCTTCAGGAGGCTGCTTTAGAAGAGGGTTTCTTCCTTGCCGTGTGTTGCTGCTGTTTCCACGTCCCACTTTCCTTAAATGCGCGGTCCCAGGGTCCTCTAATGGATGGCAGCCCCAAACAGGGTAATTACTCTATCTGGTTTTAGCCGAAAGCCTGGCCTCGGTTGGCAGGAACAGAGAACACTGATAGACTTCACATTACTTAATTTTACTAAATGTAATTTCATAGCTTAGCTTGTAATTGATCTTTTTTTTTTTTTTTTTTTTTTTTGCCTCAACAGGTGGTGATCAATAACAACCTGGAGCAGAGGGTCATTGGCGTGATCAATGAGCATAAGAAGCAAAACGATGACAAGGGGGTGATTTCCGGGAGACTTACCGCCAAGAAGCTACAGGTATTGGGCCCGTTTTCTGGGGCTCCGTATTTCCCGCGGGGCACTGGCAAGGCAGCGGCATGCGTGAGACACGGTCACTTAGTCGGCCGGCCAGCCCCGCCTGCGGGAGCAGGGCGAGGGCCGAGGGCCGAGGGCCGAGGGCCGTGTGCGGGCCAGGCCGGGCTTCCGAGCGGCAGCAGCAACGTGGGCACTGAGCCGCCCCCCAGGCCTCACTTTGTCCCGTTCTGTGGGCGCCGCCCTCCCTGTTCCGTGCACAGCGGTCCCAGCGGGCACGCCGCCCCGTCCCTCCAGCGAGGGGCGTGAGGCCGGGAAGGGTCACACCAGGTACAGCCTGAGGTGGTTCATCCGCCCGTCAGGAGCAGGGTGAGCAGAGGCTGGCTCTGGACCCAGTCCTGTGCAGCTCTCAAAGGTCGTGCCTTTGACAGCGTGTTCGCACGCCCTCCTTCACGTGCGAGCGTGTCCGCGGACGCACGGCCCGGGGCAGACGTGAGAGCGTCCCGAGTGCCCACGCCTCTGGGGAAACGTGTCGTTAGACCCTGCCCCGTGGCTGCGGAGAGTGGCGAAGAGTTTCCATGACTCGGGAAGGTGCTTACCTCACAGTGCTAAGTGAACTTTGTCTTCGCAAAGCCGCGGACACATGACTGAAGGGACACGTCATACTGCAGGAAGCACGTTCAGACAGTGAGAATGGGAGCGATTTCTCCCGGCGCCCCCCCCCCCCCCGAATTTATCTGTGGTTCTCAAGTTCTCAGTGCAGCGAGCCCCTTTGAGTCTGAGGACTGCAAAAAGAGAAAAGAAAAACGTTTTTGGACACTTTCGGAGTGGTCACTGGTGTCAGAGACCCTGGGTTAAGTAAGACGCACGGGAGGGTGGTGCTCGTGATGGAGGAGGGGGCGGCGGCGGAGTGACCCTTCCGCTGCCCCGACAGGACCTGTACACGGCGCTGCAGGCGCTCTCCTTCAAGACCTCGGACATCGAGGACGCCATGAGCAGCACGCTCCTGCAGGGGGGCGACCTGCACTCCGCCCTGGACTGGCTCTGCCTGAACCTCTCCGACGGTGAGCCGCGGGGGGCCGCGGGGGGGCGGCAGGTGGGCGGCCGCGAGATGCTTTCCCTTTCCGGCGCGGCTTTGGAACTGGGTGCAGCACGGATGATGTTTGCACCGAGCTTTTGACTCGCACTTGAAGTTTTTCACTGGCACGGTGATTTTTTTGCTAGAATGTTCTCGCTTTTTTTGTTCTTTTTGGTGTCGCCTCCTTCGAGGTACAGTCTATGCGGGAAGGTTGTTTTTTCCTGTGCTGCTGTCAGCGGTTCGTTGTACAGCGCACTTACTACTGCAGACTGCCCAGGTCTGCCTGCCTGTGGCCTGCGAGGCCGGGTCTCCTGCTTTTGGCTGGAGGCGGGGCCGTGGGGCCTTGGCTAGGTAGCGTCTGGCTCAGCAGGTGGGCGAGGGTGGGACCCTGGGCGAGAACTGGGAGTGTGCGCTGCTTGAACGGCTGGCTCAGGGCACTGCCATTGGCCGGAAGGAGCGCCCCGGGCAAGGGAACGGCTGGGTTCTTCCAACGGAAACGTAGGGGCCGTAGGGGCCGGCCACCTTGAGGACAGAGTGCGTGGCCGGGTAGGCGGGCCGGCCGTCCTCTGCCGAGGGCCCCTGAGTGCGGTGTGACGGTGACCGGGGCTCATCGCAGGGCCTCTCTGGGGATCTGAGGGGTGCGGGAGCACCCGGTGCTCTCTGCCCAGGCGGGGTCTGTGTGTGTGTGCGTATCTGCGTGCACACAGTGAGACTGTGTGTCTGAGGGTCATGTGCGTGTCTGTCTGCGTCCTCACCTCTCTGCAGACTCGCTGCCCGAGGGCTTCAGCCAGGAGTTCGAGGAGCAGCAGCCCAGAAGCAGGCCGAGGTTCCAGCCCCCTCCGGGGCCGGCCGCTGTGCCGCCCCCCGTGCAGCACCCCACAGCCGGCACACCACGGGAGGGCCCCGAGAGCAAGGTGACTGAGGGGTTGGACGTGTGAAGCTGGACGGGATTGGGGGGAAGCCTGCGTGGCTGCTCCTGACGGGGCGCACGTCGGGGTCGCTGTGACGGCGCTCCTCGCCGCGCGCAGCCCACCGGGCTGCGCGGCTTCCCTGTCCCGGCCGCCGGCCGTGGTCTGCTGCCGCCTGACGGTCCACTCACAACGTGGGGGCGGAGACCAGCGATGCCGCGTCCTGCCCCAGGAGTCCACGGGCCGGCCTGGGCTCGGGCGGGCCTCCCTCTGTCCCCCCACCAGGTGTCTCCTGGGGCTGGAGTGCTCGGACAGTGGTGTCTGCCTCACACCGGGGGTGCCCGGTGGGCGGGGCTGGCCCGGACCAGCTGCGGTCTCTCACACACGGAGCTTCGTGCTGCGGGGGCTCCTGAGAGCAGGTGTCCCAGGATGCGCAGCCTGGGTGTGCCGGCCTTCGGGCCCCTGCTGGTATTGCTCTTGCTAACAGCCACGTGTCAAAGCGACTCGCAGAGCCACCTCCGGCGTCTGTGTGTGGGGCGTCGCAGGGAGGCGCGTGAGCACCGGCAGGTGCAGCTCGTCGGGGCGTCCCACTCGAGCACTCTGCGCCGTGCAGAACGCCTGGGGGCCCGCACGAGCCAGAGCACGTGCCGTGCCGGGGGAATGAGTGGTCTCGGAGAGGCAGGCGCGGGGGCGGGGTCTGGAGTGGTCAGACGCACGGCGGCAGAGCAGGGCCGCGGTCTCCGGGGCTGGGAGCAGGGGTGCGGGCCGCTGTCACTCGGTGGCTGCAAAGTCTCAGTTGGGCAAGGCGAGTGCATCCCGGAGACGTGCAGCCCACCCCTGTGCCTCTTCTGACGGCACAGCGCCGCGCACTCGAACATGGGCTGCGAGGCCGGGTCCCAGGGTCAGAGTTCTGACCACGCCCCGCCCCCAGCCCCAGCGTGCCCACGAGAACACGAGGTCAGAAGTCACCATGGGAGGTGAGGGGTATGTTCAGTGCTCGGTGGTGGTGGCGGTGTCGTGGGCCTGTGCACGTGTCCAAACCCACCACCACCATGAGCTCAGTGACACCTCACATGTGTGTTAGTGTGCAGCATGCCATGTTTCCACGGATACATCAAATGCGTCACACCTCAGTAATGCTCAAAGCAAACAAAAATAAAATACAAGTATCAGCCTCATAAAACCACAGTCTGTAAGGAGGAACACTTGCTTTTTGGTTCCCAGCAGTCCTTTCATTTTTGCCCCTTACGTAAACATGCAGGTTCAGAGTTTCCCTAAAGCAGTGCTGACCTCAGCCCTCCCGCCCCTCCCTGGCCACCAAAGAACAGACTTCCGAGGCTGTGCCCACTGGTTTGGGTGTAAAGAGTCGTGCCGGCAGCGTCCCTTGGTTGCGGTGTTGACGCCCTTTTGTAACTTTGGTTTCTCAGGTATTTGTTTTTTGTTCCTAGCCAAAAAAGGAAGAAAAAAACTCGGAAGTGAACATGAAAGAATGGATTCTGCGGTACGCTGAACAACAGAACGAAGAAGAAAAGAGCGAGAACTCTGCAAGTGTAGAAGAGGAGGAAAAGTTTGACCCTGTGAGTGGAAGCTTGTGTTAGACTTCCGGCTGGAAAGCCTTCAAGACCCCCCCTCGGGCAAACCGGCCCGTCTGCGAAGTTAAACACGCCCCCGTGTGGCCCGCCCGTGTCCTTCCTGGGGACTCGCTCCGTCTGGTGAAGATGTGTGTCCACCAGTGGACACGCACACGACCGAAGTGCACGGCGCCTGCGCGCGGGAAAGCGAGCCGCTGGCGAGGGCGGCAGGGGCGGGGGAGGGCGGGCAGGGGTCGTCCCCCAACCCTTCCCTGGCGGCTTCCAGGGGAGCGGCCCGCGCAGCGCGGCGGAGGCCGAGCGGGGGGAGGAGGCTCCTGCAGGCTCCGTGAGGGAGCCGTGGGGGCAGCGGACACCCTGCCTTCCTCGGTCGGGTCGCGCGGGGCTCACACAGACGCACACGCTCGCAGCCTCGCTCGCCCGCACGCGGCGGGACGGGCAGCTTTACTGCAGGCGGGACACGCCTTTGTGAGGCCGGCTCGGGGGGAACACGGGTGGGGTGCGGGACAGCCCGTGTCACGGTGAGCCCACCGCGGGGGACAAGCGCAGAGTGCAGTGCTGGTGGTCTCGCGGGTGCCCGAGACCACGCCAACGCCCCCTGGAGCCCTTCCTGGCGGTTAGGCGGGGTGGGGGCGACGGGGGGACGTCCTCCCTGCGGCCTCCTGACCTGGGCAGCCGGGACCGCGTGCCTGAGCCTGTGTCTGCGCCAGGTGCTGGCTCTCCCGTCGTCTCGCCTGCCGCTGCTGCCTCCACGCAGACTGGCCCCGGTCCCTCGGGGCGTGCCCTGGGTGCTCTCTCCCCGTGCGGCCCAGCACGGGCTCACAGCGGCCCTGCGCGCCCCCGTCTGCCCACCCACCCCGTGCTGGGTGCGCCTCGCCTGCCGTGCCCCGTGCCCTCGCCAGGAAAACACTGGGCGCTGGGGCTCCAGCTGCAGCTCGGGCTGGTTTGCCCAGCGGAGTGAGGCCCTTCAGTCCACAGCACCCGCCTCCCCGGGGGCCTCTCTCAGTGTCCCGTCTCCCGGGAGACGGGCTGGGGGAGGCCGCCGGGAGAGGAGCAGCGTTGTGGGTGCGTGCATGTGCGTGTGTGTGTGCGCGCGGTCCTCCAGCAACGTGCAAGCCTGAAGCGTGTGCAGTAAATACGCACTGTTGCCGCAGCGAGCACACGCCCTGTGGACGGCCCTCGTCCTGCAGCCCACCAGCCCCCCCCCCCCCCCGTAGGCAGACCACACCCGGTGTCCCGCTTCCCTCCGCAGTCGGGGACGCGGCCAGCTGCCGTCTCCCCGCAGACTGTCCGCATGCGCGGTCTTTCTCCCTGGGAACGCCGGCCAGGGGGTCCGCTGGGCAGGGCCGGCGAGGTCGAGGATCCCCGGCTTTGCCGGCACGCAGTGACGGGACGGCGAAGTGACCTCACTCTGCTTCTCGTCCTCGTCCCCTCTCCGGACCAGAACGAGAGGTACCTGCACCTGGGCGCGAAGCTGCTGGATGCGAAGGAGCAGGCGGCCGCCTTCAAGCTGGAGAAGAACAAGCAGGGGCAGCGGGAGGCCCAGGAGAGGATCAGGAAACTCCAGCGGGGTGAGCGCTGCTCCGTGTCGGCGTGCCCCTGCCTGCCCCTCGCCGGCCGGGCCGGGCCGGGCGGGGAGCCGTCTCCTCCGACCGTGTGCCTGCTCTGTCCTCCTGACACCGTGCCCGCACCAGGCCACGTGGTGACCGGGCCAGGTGCTGCGGGCCGCGCGGACGGTCACAGGTCTCCGCGCTGCTGTCGCAGCCAGTGCAGGCGGAGACCGTCTGCGGGTGCGTGGCCGTGTTCCCCTGGGACTTCACGTGTGGGCGCTGAAACGTGGCTTTCATACAGCCTTCACGTCAGCAACTGCATCTGCCTGTCTTCCCACCGAGTTGAAATCGTGGGACCCTCCTCGGCTCAGAGGCCGTGCGGAAGCAGGCCGCAGGGCTGCCCGGGGCCCACAGCCGCGCTCCGTGAGCCCCTGCTGTGCACGGCGGGGGGCGCCCACTCCACGCAGGGAGAGCAGAGCACCGCTGCGCCAGGGCTCCTTGCTGCCCCTGCCGGACGGTTCCCTTCGAAGAGCTTAGTGTGCGGGCGAACTTCAGTGCAGGTTTCTCGTGGGAGGCGTGGGGCAGTCGGTTACGGTGAAAAAGGCATTCTGTAGAACCATCTTTGCACACTAGAAGAGGCAAAGGCACAGAGCAGGCACGCAAAACTGAGCGCCGTGCTTCTCCTTGGTAGAGATGGAGGCTTTAGAAGAGCACCCCGTGTTCGATCCGGCCGTGAAGGTCTCACAGCGGCAGAGCGACCGGAAGAAGCCTCCAGCGGCCACAGGAGGGGAGAGCGCTTTGAACTTCAGTTTGTTTGAGAAGCCGCCAGCTGCTGCCGAAGGAGAGAAAGGTACGACGAGGGGGATGTGTTCCGGGTGTGACGTGCAACCAGTGAGACGTCCAGGACGGTACGATTAACCCTGCGTCACTTTGCACCCGCGCCACCCAGGTGAGGCGGGAGTGGGGCTCGCCTCCGCACGCCGACTCGGAGAAGGAGTAACGACAGTAACTCGCCCATGTAGCGGTCTGTCCTCCCAGTGTCCTGCTGCGGCCTCGTCCCTCCCCACTGCACCCCCGCCCTGGAGTTGTCTCTCCGCAGCAGAGCGGGGGTGGGTGAGCCCCTCTGAAAACACCCTGTAGCCACTGACACGTGTGGCCCGTGTGCCGTGCCGGCAGCCCCCGCGTGGCCAGCCGTGCCCTCCCTCACGGCTCACTGCACGTCTTGTCTCTCTGCGCGGGGGCAGCTGCAGGCCCCCCGCTCTGCCCACCCGTGCGGCCGCGCGGCTCTGGCCCAGCCCCGCCCCGCCTGTCGTTGCAGAGGGGAGGAAGGAAGCCCGTGACGTGCGGAACCTCGACTACACGGCCCGGAGCTGGACCGGAAAGTCCCCCAAGCAGTTCCTCATCGACTGGGTCAGGAAGAACCTTCCCAAGAGCCCAAACCCTTCCTTTGAGAAAGTTCCAGTAGGTCGGTACTGGAAATGCAGGTGTGTTTTTTTGGTTAACTGGAGGAGCTTCTAGAAAAATTGGAGATGGAAATCTCGTTTGTTTGTCGGGAGCTGGGGCGACACGGAGGAAGCGCTCTCGTCCCGCATCCTGGGGTGGTAGCACTCACAGGTCACGAAGTGCCTGTCTTCCAGGGAACGCTCCGTTGACATGACTGATGGGAACCGGGGCCCCAGTGAAGGGGGCTCTGGCCAGCCTCACGTTCCCGGTGTCGTTCCCGGTGTCTCGGCGCCCGCAGGGTGAGGGTGGTGAAGGCGGAGGACGACGTGCTGGTGGTGTGCCCCGCCATCCTGACGGAGGACGGCATGCAGGCCCAGCACCTGGCGGCCACGCTGGCGCTCTACCGGCTGGTGAAAGGGCAGGTGAGACCCTTGCCCCGCGCGCTTCGGCACCATCCGGGAGCGGCGGCGGCTCTGCGTGTCCTGTCTGCGCGGCGCCGTGTGCGCATGCGGGAGGCAGCGCACGCCGGCCGCAGCCTCTGCGCCAGCTCGCACCCTCCAGGCTGCCTCTCCCGATGGCCCCGTTTCTGTGTGATTCTGACGTCCCCCCAAGCAGGGCTTGGTCTCCCCCCCGCAGACACACACTGAGACCTGTGGCTGCCTCAGACTCTGGGGCCGCACTGGCTGCAGACTGAGATCATCGCTGTGCTGGGGAGGGGCAAGCGGGGTTTCCCTTAATGTTACACTGTCTCTCGGCGTTAGAAAACCGCGGGCGGGCGCTGGTTCTGGTCTCAGGTGAAGTTTCACTCACTAAGTTTCCTATTTAAGGGGAGATGGAGGGAAAGTGCTGCTGAGGGAGGGAGGCGCCTCGAGAGAGCTGGGTGCTCTGCGGGGGGGCCGCCCCGTTCCCGTGTCTGCGAGCAGTGGTGTCTCTCTCCGGGGGGGGCTGGAGCCACTGGCCCTGTCGGACGCCGTGCACGTGGGCTGCGGACAGTGTCTCCGCCCGGTTCCGCCAGTGCGAGCCCTTGATGTCTTCACCCCTCAGTCTGCACGCTGAGGCGTCACGGCCAACCTAACCCACAGCGGCGAGCCAGTGCTGCCGAGGGGTCTGGGCCCCGCCCCGGCCCAGACTCGGGTGCCGTCCCGCCATGCGGTGCGGCTGTCCGTGGCACGTGGACCCGCAGCCCGCACAGCGGCCAGCGTCTCGGGGGCTTTGCCTCGGACGTGTGCCGTGGGGCGCCTGCACCGCTCAGGCTGCGCCCTGGCTGGCCACGCAGACGAGACACGCCGCCCAGCAGCACAGCCCCCCGCCCCGTGTGCACTGGCCCGCAGTCCCCCCTCAGGGGCACGGGGTGGGGGAGGCCCTCGGCACCCCCACTTCCCTGAGGGAGAAACCGGGACGGGGGGGTAAGTCATTTGCCCAAGGCCGCACCACCGGCGAGTTTGGAAGCTGGAGTTTGGTGGGCTGCCGGTCGGTGTGCGTCACGCGCCTGTCCGTCTTGCGTTAGAAGGAGGCGCTGACTAGTGTAAGAGACAGGTGACGTGGGAGAGGGAGACAGCGTCCCTCTAAGTCCCCACCTGAGTTTGGTGTCCACGTCAGTGGGGTGACACAGTGCCGTTTCCCCTGTGCAGTCCGTCCACCAGTTACTCCCTCCGACCTACCGGGACGTCTGGCTGGAGTGGAGCGATGCGGAGAAGAAAAAGGAAGAGCTGAACAAGATGGAAACCAACAAGCCGCGCGACCTGTTCATCGCCAGACTCCTGAGCAGAGCGAAGCAGCGGCAGCAGCAGCAGCAGCAGCGGGGGCGGCAGGAGTCCGGGAACAAGAGAGAGGGCTCCGCGGACCCCGAGGGGTCCTGGGAAGACTTGGCTTCCGACGAGGACTTCTCGGCGCCGCCCCCGGGCCCGGAGCAGGCGGAGGACCTGGAGCCCGCCAGAGCGCTCTTCCGGAGGCTGCAGGGCACGCCCAAGTACCAGAGGCTGCTGCAGGAGCGGCGGCGGCTGCCCGTGTTCCGGCACCGGGACGCCATCGTGCAGGCGCTCGAGAGGCACCGGGTGGTGGTGGTGGCGGGCGACACGGGCAGCGGGAAGAGCACGCAGGTGCCGCACTTCCTGCTGGAGGACCTGCTCCTGGCGGGGCCGGGGGCCGGCAAGTGCAGCATCGTCTGCACGCAGCCCCGGCGCATCTCGGCGGTGAGCCTGGCCACCAGGGTGTGTGACGAGCTGGGCTGTGACGGTGGCCCCGGGGGAAGGGTAAGGCGGCCCCTGCTACCCGGGCCGGGGGGGGGGGGGCGGTGGCTTTGCTCGCCCCTTGCTCTCGGGGCCCGGACGGGAGTCGGGCCGTCACGGGTGGTGGGCTGGCACGTCTCCGGCACGTGCCACGTGCCGTGTGACAGACGTGCCGTGTGACAGACGCGCCGGGACGCCCCCGACCTTCACGTGGACAAGGTCGTTAGTCTGTCGTGGGAATTCTCACGTGAGGGAGAAGGTGTCCAGGTCAGTGGGTGACTAGTCAGACAGGTGTGTTACAGACTGAAGTGCACATTCGAAGACCACGGGCAGAGGCACACCTGACCCCAACAGCACGTGTCTGTCTCGAGTGTGTGCGAGTCTGCGCAGCGCAGCGCAGCCCCGGAGGGTTTCCTCTCACTCTTCCCCGTGAGCAGGAGGGCAGTCAGCGTGTGTGAGCGCCCGCTGTCGTGCGTTTGGCCACACAGCTGCCACGTCCACTGCCACACGCAGGTGCCCCCGACACGGGTCAGCCCCCGGGGCAGAGGCCGAGCCCCGTGGAGCCCAGCGTCGCTGCTCTTGGAGCCGCTCTCTCTAGAGACGGCGTCCAGCGGCTCCGGCTCTGTCTTCAAGGGGGCGCCCCGCCGTTAAGAACTGCTTGTGTAGCAAATCGCCTGGCCTCCTCCTGTGGGACGCAGGGGGAGAGAGGGCACTCTGTCTCGTGAGGAGCTCACATGCAGGCGGTGACGGCCAGGCACACGAAGACACGGGGGTGTCTGAGGAAGTCAGACGGGAAGCGCGGGAACCGAGGTCGGGGCTCCCTCGGGGTCCCCTGCGCGGTGCGGGCCGCTGCCCTTCCCGGAGGCGGCGTCGGTGACCCCAGCAGGGGCGCAGGCCGTGTGCAGGGGCCGCCTGGACCCTGCTCCGGCGCCACTCAGCCCGCAGCCCCGGTCACTTTCCGCTGCCCCGGCGCTCTGCCCAGCAGCGGGGCCAGCCCTGTGCACACACACCATCCCCGCGCCCCACTGCCCCCCCCGTGCAGCCCCCAGGCCCCGTGCCAGAGCCTCACCTTGCCCTGTCGTGTCCCCCCCCCAGGATTCGCTGTGTGGGTACCAGATCCGGATGGAGTCCCGGGCCAGCGAGGCCACCCGGCTGCTCTACTGCACCACGGGGGTTCTGCTGCGGAAGCTCCAGGAGGACGGCCTGCTGAGCAGCGTGTCGCACGTCATCGTGGACGAGGTGAGCCGGGCGCTCGGCGTCAGCCGGCACCCCTCTGTGCTCGCCGCGCCAGACACCGCCGTGGTCCCTCCACTCTCTCCGGTGGGCGGGGCTGGGGGCTACTCTGGTGAATACGAGACACCCTGTGCCAGGCGCCAGGTGCCAGGTGCCGGGTGCCGCTCTCCAGACTTCCCGCATAGCAGCCCCATCGCTCCCCAGCAGCCCCAGGCGCAGGGCTCCGCCCCTGGGTCACCACCGCTCGGGGGCCAGGGCAGAGGTCAGATGGCGGGGCCGGGCCGCGCGGCCAGCTGGCTCCACACTGGCTCCCAGGCCACGCTGGGCCAGCGTCTGCACCCGGCCCGCACACTCACCGCCGCCGCAGTGCGCGCGGAGGGCAGAGGGTTTCCTCGGTTCCGACAGGAACCCGGACTCCTTCGTCCGCGTGTCACTGTCCCCGGAGACACCCGCCCGCACCGGGCTCAGTGCCCGCTGGCGCTGGGTGGTGCCGGAAGCCCCGCCCGGGGCTGCTTCAAACGGCCTGGGGTGTGGGCGCTCCTCCAGGAGAAACGCTGAGTCCAGCATTTCTGTCCCAAAAACATCTTTAAAATCTTCTCTGACGTAAAACTTTTGTGAATGTACGTTCATTCGCTGAGTTCAAAGGCAGTGGTGAAAGCTCCATTACTCGTTGATTTTTAATTAATACACTAATATTGGTTATTGGGTTACTTTCCTCCTTTTGGTTAGAAAACACTAGAAGTGTAGACAAACACAAAAGTGAAAGTAAAAATTACAATCTCACGATCTAGAAAAGACCGCTGTTGACATTCAACTGGCATGTTTTTACGTGTGTATATCGTACAGTTCTTCACGTCACTAGTCCGCAAAAGCATGGTTTTTAGTAGCTTCATGGCGCATACTCTGGGCGCCCCATGCTGTCTAACCGTTTTCCCGTTGCCGGACGAGTGGAGGAGGCCCAGGTGTCTGCTAGTGACCTAGCAGTCTGGTCGCAGGTAGGCGGCAGGAGACCGTCTTCACTCAGGAGCCTGTTCTCCCCGGGGGAGAAACCGCCGCCCTCACGCAGGGCGGGAAGGGAGGGGCGTGGGCTGCGGTCACAGCCCCGCTGTGCGCGGCCGAGACCCAGACCCAGACCGCGTCCGAGTCCTCAGGACCCGCGGGGGCCGAGTGCTGCTCTGTCTGTTCACGGTGAGACACTTGTACCCCTGGGCGGGGTGGAATGTTTGTGCTGGCTACTCGGTAGACCTCCGGGACGCCCCAGTGCCCCAGAAACATGCGTGGTGCGTGTGTGTCAGAGGGGACCCCGGTGGAACAGCCAGAGCGAGCTCAGGAAGCCGTTTCCGACGGTGCGGGGTCGGCAGCCTGCGGACCCGGCCCCTCCCCCGAGGGACACGGCGGGAGCGAGAGGAGGGCCCCCGCGGTGGTCGCGGCGTCACGTCTGAGGGTGCACGCGGTGCTGCGGCCCAGCCCGCCGCAGAGGAGGCTCCCGTGTGAGGGGGGTGCAGCATGCCGGGGGCGGCGCTCCGGGACGGCCGGGGTGCTGGGGGTGGCCGTGGCTTTGCTGAGTTCACGGTCCCTGCGGGAGCGGGGCCTCTTTCCCCGGGCTGCTGGCGTGCTCACACGCACCTGTCTGCCCGTCCCTCCCCACGGCGCTGAGCAGGAAAGTGCAGGTTTGTGCGGGCCCTGCCTTGCGTTCTAGCCTCCTCTCTCTCTCTCTCTCTCTCTCCCTCTAAATCAGCGTGTGTATTAAGTTCCATCCGTCGATGGTATTCCCCAGATTTGTTTTATCCGTTAGGAAGTCTCTTTCTTGACCTTTAGACACAGGTGTCCTGCTCAAACCACAGAGGAAAACCACCCAAGGTTCTTGCTTTTTCTTCCTCCCACGTCTGCATCAGGGGTGTCTACCCTGCAGCCCAACACAAGATCGTAGCTTACTTAAAACGTTGTGAGATGTTTTGTGTGTGGCTACACGTTGCGATGTATCTAATGTGCAGCCCGAGACGGTTCTTCCAGCATGGGCCAGAGACGCCAACAGGGTGGCCAGCCCTGCTGAGACCCCTGGGCCCGTTGGGCCCCCTTGCCTCAGACTCCCTCACCGGGACTGCCCTCCCGTGGGCCACCGTTGTCTCTGCAGTCACTGCACGGGCCTCTGGCTCAACGTCCTGCGCTCTGTGGCGCTGTCCTCCACGGCGGCCTCTGCCCTGGAGCCCGAGTGTCCTTTCAAAACGTAACTCTGGGACCAGCTCCCCTGCAGCGGAGTGCACTCAGCGCTCAGGGTGCGGTCAGCCCCTCCCCAGCGCTCCCGGCCTCGCCAGGGCCTGTTCCCATGCGAGCCCGTTCCCCACGGCTCCCTGACCCCTGCCCGCCACCGTGATCTGGCACAGCCTGGGCTCCGCGACCACTTTCCCCTCCTCATCCCGTTCCCTCCTCCTTGTTCTGAAAGTCTCCTTCGGTTCTCAGCGCCATGGCGGTTCCTCCGGCGGCCTCCTCAGCCCCTGCGTGTGTGACCCCCCACCACCCGGGGCGGGGTCCTCGGCCCGGACGGGCACTGGCACCGACAGGGCTGCGGGCGTTGTGGCCCCAGCGGGGAGCCCGGCGCCCACGCTCCCTGCTCACCGGGCTCCGTCACGGGGCTCTGCTGGGCCCCACGGGGTTGTCACGGCCACCTAGGAAGTCGTCGCCCCTCTGTGCTCTCATCTCTCGGGGGCAGAAACACACCCAGTTTCCTCAGGCCACGCCGCTCCCAAGCGACCGATCCCAGAGCCCCAGCGCTCACCCACCGTCCCCGTCACCGCCCTTCCAGCCAGGCCTGCGAGCAACCTGCTTTCTCCCACAGCTCTGATGCGCTTTGGCGCTGTGAGCGGCCTCCAGGCCCGCACGGTGGGGCGGAGACGGCTGGGCGGGGCGCAGGCAGGTGGGCCGGGCAGAGGGTTCTGGAGAGGGCCCGCTCTGGACACACTGCTCCCCCCTCCCCCCCTTCCTCCCTCCCTCCGTGTGCACGTGTGCTCGAGAGTAGAGTCTCGGTCAGCTTCCCACGTGCGTGTCGGACCGTTTCAGCCTTCCCCCGGGCCCTGGGTGTGCCGGAGGCTCACACTCCCGGTTCCCCAGGTTCACGAGAGGAGCGTGCAGTCGGACTTCCTGCTGGTCATCCTGAAGGAGATCCTGCAGAAGCGCTCCGACCTGCACCTGGTCCTGATGAGCGCCACCGTGGACAGCGACAAGTTCTCTACGTACTTCACCCACTGCCCCGTGCTCAGGATCTCAGGGAGGAGTTACCCCGTGGAGGTGCGCGCTCCCACGGCACCTGTGTGCCCCCCCCCCGGGAGCAGCCCCCGCAGGGGCCCGAGGGCGGGGTGGGAGGGACAGAAGCGTGTTCCCGGTGGGTGTGCAAGGCCACAGAGAGGGCCTCGGGGGCCTGGGAGGCAGCGCCGCAGCCCTGGCTCAGGGAGAGTTCCTCTGAGCCCCCCGGGGACGGACTCGCCCCCACCAGCAAGGCTGTGCGTGCTCAGATAGTGCAGACAGAGCATCTTAAGTTCGCACTTGGTGACATTTGACAGTTCAGAACCCCCTTGTTCTCTTTAAAACGGCATTTACCGGTGTGAATGTGAGTTCACCACGTGCACGCTCTATTCTGTGCAGGTTTTCCATCTGGAAGATATAATAGAAGAGACGGGTTTTGTACTGGAGAAGGACTCAGAATACTGCCAGAAGTACCTGGAGGAGGAGGAGGAAATAACCATTCACGTTACCGGCAAAGCAGGGGCAACGCAGAAGTACCAGGTGAGAGGAAAACCTCTGACGGGCGTCTGCCTGATGGCGCTCCCCAGGGCCGAGCTGCCGTGGGTTTGGAAGCCGCGCTGGCGCCCTGAACGTGCGTGCGGTGGGTAGGAGAGGGGCGGGCGTGACGAAGGGCCTTTAAAGGTCGGCCCGGGCTCGGACGGCTTGAGTCCCTGACCGCCCGGGCCGCAGAGGTGCGCGTCTGGAACCGAGGGCCAGAGGGGGGAGGTGGGGGGGTGAGCGCTGCTCCACAGCAGCGTTGGTGGTCGGTGGGTGAGGAGTCGGTGAGCGAGGACCCCTCGGCGTCACCTGGGCTCCTGCAGTGTGAGGACCCCCTCTGTGTCACCTGGCCCCCCCGGCAGGAGGTCAGGACACGGCAGGTGCCAGCGCCCGGCCAGCGGCTCCTCGCATCCTCTGCCTGCCGTGCACCCGCCTCGGCTCCGCAGTGGAGCTGCCGGAGCGCCCGTCTCCAGCGTGTTTTCGGCAAGGGCACCGAGCTGTGTTGTCCCATGTTTCAGCCGGCGGCCCCGTGCCCAGCGCTCTCCTTGTTGCATCCACGATTCTCCCTTTCCCACACGGGTCCAGGCTGAGGGGGCCCACGGGTGCTCGGTCCTCTGAGCCGGCGGGTGGGCCGGGAGGGCAGAGCACCGGGGTCCGTCCTGACCTTCAGAGACAGAGGTCAGAAGCTGCAGAGAGACCTCAGAAAACCAGAGGCGTCCCAGAGGGGCGACTGGAACGCAGCCACCAGGGAGACCCGGGCGGAGGGGCAGGGTGCACCGCTGAGACGGCAGCAGTGCCGCCCCGGCCGACTGCCCTCCAGCTGCCGCAGCGCACGCAGGGACTGTCCTCCCGTGCTCGGACCTCGCACGTCCGTCCGTCTGTCTGTGCCGGAGGAGAGCCCCGTCGTGCCTGGGGGCGGGGTGGAGCTGAGCTACAGGGGAGAGGTGGACCTCCGTTCTGCTTCCCGCTGCTGCAAAGCCACGACGTAGTATTCTTGCTGTTTTGACGAAGTGATGATGGCGACGATGAGAACCTCCCCCTCCTTTGTCTGACGGAAGCACTTCCTGTTGTTTCCTTCCCTCTCCGGCGGCGGCGCCGGTGTCAGGAGTACCTCCCGGCCCGGACAGGGGCGGGGGCGGGCTTGGACTCCCGGTACCAGCAGTACAGCGGCCGCACGCAGCACGCGCTTCTGCACATGAACCCCCAGAAGGTCAACCTGGACCTGGTCGCGGAGCTCCTCGCGTTCTTAGGTGCGCGCCGGCCTCCGGCGGGGCCCCTCCGCGCTGACTGACGGGGCTGCCTGCCCGTGGGGGGTGTTCGGTGCTGCCTCCCGCGCCCCCCTTGTCCGTGCGCTCCTGTCGGGCAGCACGTCCTTTCTGAACCTGCAGACAGGAGCCCCCGGTTCCGGAGCACCGAAGGGGCAGTGCTGGTCTTCCTGCCCGGCCTCGCCCACATCCAGCAGCTGTATGACCTCCTGCTGACAGACCGAAGGTTTTCCTCCGAGCGGTAACTACACATCGTCTCGCGTTCCTGGTGGTTGGGAAGCAGAAAACGGCTTCGTGCATGAAAACTCTTAAAGAAAGATGTTATTTATTTATCTTTAGAGAGAGGGGAGGGGAGGGAGAAAGAGAAGAGAAACGTCAATGTGTGGTTGCCTCTCACACGCCCCCTACTGGGGACCTGGCCCGCAACCCGGGCCTGTGCCCTGACTGGGAATCGAACCGGCGACCCTTTGGTTCGCAGGCCAGTGCTCAAACCACTGAGCCATGTCAGCTGGGGCTGTTGTGCTTCCTTCCTGTGGGTGAGAGCAGGGTGGTGACCCCCCAGCCCGCTGCGTGCACAAACGCACGCCCAGCGAGCGGGCGGCGCGCCTGCCCCGTGCTTCGTCACGGCGAGCACACGGCTGCCGTGGTGCCTCTCCCGCCGCCGACGCCGGGACGCCCTGCAGCCCTGTGCCCCCTCCCGTCCACGGGCTCGTGCCCGTCGGACCTCCCGCTCTTGGATGACACGTGGGGGGTCCACTGCACCCTTGTCAGAACTTCCGTGTGTGTTTAAAGCTTCTCACGATAGAAAGTGTTCAAGTTGCTTCCTGTCTGCAAATGCGTTTTGTCATTCTTTGCAGTGTCTTCCCAAGAGAAACGCTTGCTAAGAAGTGTGGTTTTAACTTTCAGGTACAAGGTGATAGCTCTGCATTCCATCCTTTCCACCCAAGACCAAGCCGCGGCGTTCACGCTCCCGCCTCCAGGGGTCAGGAAGGTGAAGTTCCGTGGGGCCCGGGGGTGTGGGGCCCGGGGGTGTGGGGCCCGGGGAGAAGGTCTGCAGAGGGGGTGGCGGGGGGGGGGGGCGCCGGGACTGGCCCTCGGAGGCGGCTGCCGGTGCAAGTGCCTCCGCGAGGGCAGAGGCGAGCCCAGCGCTGGGTGAAAGCGTCTGGTCCCTGACGTGTCACCAGAGGGACGGGCTTTTCGGAGGCATGCCGGGTGGAAGTGCGTCCTGGACGTTGCTTGTGAGGAGGAGAAGGCCGGTCACAGCCGGCCCCAGGCAGGCACCGTGAGGGACGCTGGGGGCCGGGAGCTGCCAGCCGGGAGCTGCCGGCATCCAGGCAGAGAGAGTTCTTTGTTTTCCAGGCTGTTCGCCTTATCCTCCCCTGCCCCCCCCCCGTTTTTGTTTTGCTTTGCCTTTGTAACGGTAGTACACAGAGCATTAGTTTGGGGGGATCGCAGCACTCTCATTGTGTCCTCTATTCGGGATCCTGAGGGAAGAGTTTGTTGCCAAAGAGAGTGTCTCTGGGTTTGAACCTCTGCC
Source organism: Phyllostomus hastatus (assembly GCF_019186645.2). Classification (NCBI taxonomy): domain Eukaryota; kingdom Metazoa; phylum Chordata; class Mammalia; order Chiroptera; family Phyllostomidae; genus Phyllostomus; species Phyllostomus hastatus. Next base: position 1,331,347 of record NW_025333854.1, read on the forward strand.
AGAGAGGGGGAGGTGGCACGGAGCAGGAGCCTTGGGGACGCAGAGCGCCCAGACGGAGCAGGAGCTCTCCTGCGGGGCCTGGTCCACGTCCGAGCGGCTGCCCATCTGTGGCCCCGGGCAGCCCGGCCCACCCCGGTCCTCCTGTCTCAGGGGCGCAGCCCAGGGCCCCGAGCTCTCGGCGCACAGCTAGAAAACCGCTGCTCGGGCGGCCCCTCGGCCGTCTCCCACCCTGCCCGGGCGTTGTCAGGGGGCCTGGCTGGAGTCAGGGAACGGTCCTTTCATCGGAATAAAAGTTTGTGACTTTAATTAGCAAGCTGAGGTGACGAGACTAATTAGAACAAATTGAAGTAACACAGCAATAACAAGTAGATTGTGAATTTTTGTGAACATTGAAATTCACCTTTTTTAATCCTCCCCCGAGGACACTGAGTTTGGAGGAGGGGAGAGACGGTGGGGAGAGGAACACCAGAGTGCGAGAGAAGCTTCCGCTGGTTGCCTTTTGGACGTGCCCCGACTGGGGGCCCAACCTGCAGCCAGGCCCCAAGTTCGCGCTTTAGACGCACCGGCTCGAGCTCGGTGAGGGGGTGTCCGTGGCGGCGTGCTGCCGGAGGCCACGCCCTAAACGTCGTGACTTCTTCTCCAGGTTGTTCTGGCCACGAACATCGCGGAGACCGGCATCACCATTCCAGACGTCGTGTTCGTGGTCGACACGGGCAGGACAAAGGAAAATAAGTGAGTTGACTTTCCCAGGTCAAAGCGTTTTTGTCCGGACAAGCACGTGGGGCTCTAGAATTCCTAGGGAAGGTCACAGACTTGTGGAGGGACATTTTCAGCTACCCCAACTCCGCCCAGAGCGAAACTGCAGGAAATGCGAGACGCGAAGCTTCACAGGGCCGGTCTCCCGCAGCAGCCGGCGTGCTGCCGCTTCCAGAGAAGCGTGCTCCGGGAAAGGTTTCAGGACAGAACTTCCTGTCAGTCTGTCGGCTTGTGAAGCAAAGTGTTTGGCAGAAGCGTTCTCTCAGGATCATAAAAACTGGTCTGGGTTTTGGAACTACAGTTAGATCTGAATCTTCGGTCTACAAGCTTAGGCAAGCACCGCAGCGTCGCCGTAGGCTGTGAGCACGGGTCTCCCACACGGAGACGAGGAAGGCGAGCATTTCACGACGGGAAGTGCCTGCCCGGTGCCCTGACCCGCACGGCGGGTCCGCTGGGCCGAGCCTCCGCCCAGGAGGTCGTGCTCCTGCAGCTGTTTGCGGGTCCGTGCTGCGCAATCAGCGGGGGCTGCCGCGGCCGTCTGCCGTCGTCCGCACGCACCGCCCCGAGCGTCGCGGGGCCGGGGCACCGTCTGCGGGGAGCGCAGGTGCCCAGCACAGGGCGGACCCCGGGCTTCCAGCAACGCGCCTTCGGAGGAGGCGTGCTCGGGGTGTCGCTGCGTCCCGTGGCGAGCGGGGCGAGCGATGGCGGCCACGGTGGCACTTCTCAGAACTCCGGGAGTCCCCGTGGCAGGGCCGCTAGGCGTCCCACCGAGATCAGAGAGGGGCCCGGGTCAGACGGACGCGGGCAGGCTAGGGGAAACAGGTCTCCCCTCGTGCCGGAGCTGTCAGCTCGGCAGCGTGAGAGTCCGTGTGCGGGCCTTGCCGAATGACGTAAGTGTCAGCCGCGGTTTGGAAGACACCGCTCCACAACGATGGGGCCTTTTTCGTTCGTCTTCAACGCGACTTCAGGAGTCAGGTGGGCCAGCGTCTCTGGAGTCTGACTTAAGTCGGTGGCCACACGCATTTCTCGCTCCCCTGTCTCCGCAGGTACCACGAGAGCAGTCAGATGAGCTCCTTGGTGGAGACGTTCGTCAGCAAGGCGAGCGCCCTGCAGCGCCAGGGCCGGGCCGGGCGGGTCCGCGACGGGGTCTGCTTCCGCATGTACACGAGGGAGAGGTACGGCCGGGGCCTCGCGTGGGGACCGCGGTCGGTGCCGCGTGGCGGCCGACGGTTCCCAGTGACGTGCGCTGCCGTTTGGTTTTCCAGGTTTGAAGGCTTCCTGGACTACTCTGTCCCCGAAATCCTGCGTGTGCCGCTGGAGGAGTTGTGTCTTCACATCATGGTAACCCCTCTGGAACTCACGGGAACTTGTTATTCTTCTCCCCTTCCTACTTTCCTTACCTCGTATTGCCCCAGACGTTCAAGCCCTTGTACGGAGCCACTGTAAATAAGTGCCCCCCCACCCCACCCCACTGTGCTGTGGTCCCGGCCCCGGCTCCCGCCCTCACAGGGCAGAACGCAGCCTCACACCCCACACGGGCCGTTCTCAGCCGGGGGTGTCACTACTCACCGGGACAGGTGGCTCTGTCTGTGGGGAGGAGGGAGGCCCTGCTGGGGGCATCCTGTGGGTGGGGTCAGAGGGGCAGCTAAACCTGGTGCGGTGCCCCGCACAGCCCCCCAGACATCAGGCATGTGGCCCCCGGAAACCACCGAGCTGACACCGGGACAGCCTGACCCACCCGGGGGCTTCCCCCGGGAAGGAAGCAGAGGCAGCCCCCGCCGGCCTTCCCCGCGGAGCGGAGCGGAGCGGAGCGCGCTGACTCGGCCGCCCCTGCCCCCTGCAGAAGTGCAGCCTTGGCCCCCCCGAGGACTTCCTCTCCAAGGCCCTGGACCCTCCGCAGCCTCAGGTGATCAGCAGCGCGATGCACCTGCTCCGGAGGATCGGCGCCTGCGAGCCGAGCGAGCCGAGGCTGACCCCCCTGGGCCAGCACCTCGCGGCGCTGCCCGTGAACGTCAAGATCGGCAAGATGCTCATCTTCGGGGCCGTATTCGGCTGCCTGGACCCCGTGGTAAGAGAGGGCGCTGCCGCCGCCCACTTGGCATTGCACTTTGGTGGAGCAGTCACCCTGAACCTCTCGTTCGGTTCCCTGACTAGACAGGGCGCGCTGACAGTGAAACGCGGGGGGTCTGAACGCTGAGTGGGAGGTTTGAGGGTTTAACGCTACACGCAGGGAAGCACATCCGTGCACTCGCGCAGGCTGCGGGTGCTGCTGTTACTACGTGCGAGGGCTCGGCTCGGCTCGCCTTGCTGCGGAACGTCCGCTCGCAGTGTTGGTTTAGCTGCACGTGGGGTAGACCGGGGGTTCTCAACCTCCTCCTCCTGGCACACACAGACTAGTCACTAACATTCTGCGTCACGCCCAGAACTGCACTGTTGCGACCTGACCAAAAGCAGATGGAATTGCGACTCATTTGCCCAGGACGGCTGTCGTGTTGGTTGTGGTCGTCTTTTGGGTGGCGGTTAGTGGGGGGGGGCCGGGGCCCGGACCGGACGCCCGGGTGCTGCGTGCTGTGCCCGCGCTCGAGGGCCCCCCCCCCCACCAGGCGAACACCGCCGCCTTGGGGGGGCCGTTCTCCGGCAGCTCGGAGCCCGCGGGCTCCGCTGTGCGGGGCCACACACGCTGTGACTCCCGCTTTCCCAGGTCAGGTCCCTGTGCTGGAATTCACCCGAGTGCTCCGACTGCAGAGTTAGAGTTCCCAGGGGCCGGCAAGGACCAGCCGTCCGTTCCTCGCAGCATCTCGGATGCAGCGTCTCGGACGCAGCAGGTGCTGTGCCTCTGCCGGACTCCGCGGGCCCCCCGGCAGCTGGGCCCCCCGGCAGCTGGCCCCACGGCAGCTTTCGGGCATCCCCACGCCGTGGCCTTGCCCGGGACGGCCGGTCGAGGCCGTGACAGAGCAGGACAGGGGAGTGCGCCTCTCTCGAGTCTCCTCTTCTTTAGCATTAGAGACAGACAGACACTTGCCAGAGTCACGTCGAGTGCAGAGAGTGGGCTCTGCCTTGGCAGCCGGTCTGAGAAGCTGCTGTCACGGCGCGGGTGGTCAGGAGAGGCCGTCAGCGACACGGACGGGGAGCCCACCCAGTGGGAGGACGGATTCGCCAGTGAAACCACAGACACGGGAGTAACCTCCGAAATATATGAAGAACTTGTGCAACTCAACACCGGGAAGACAACCAACCCAGTTAAAGAAACGGGCAAAGGACCTGAATAGACACGTCTCCAAAGAGGATGTACAGACGGCCAGTGGACATACGAAAGGTGCTCACTAGCCATCGGAGAGATGCAGATTAAAACCAGTGAGATACCACTTCACACCGGTCAGAATGGCCATCGTAAACAAATCAAGCGCTGGCGAGGATGTGGAGAAAGGGGACCCTCGTGCACTGCCGGTGGGATGCAGACTGGGGCAGCCGCTGTGGAAAGCGGTGTGGAGATTCCTGAGAACACTAAACATGGATCTGCCCTTTGACCCAGCGATTCCACTGCTGGGTCATGCCCTAGGAACCCTGAAACCCCAGTCCGAAAGAACCCCTGCACCCCGGTGTTCACGGCAGCATGACTTACACCAGCCAGGGGCTGGAAGCAGCCCAGGTGCCTGTCCCCAGAGGAGCGGGCGTAAGAGCTGCGGGCGCTCACACGGTGGGGTGCTGCGCAGCGGAGGGTGGGGCGCCTGCCTTTCCCGGCGGCGGGGACGGGCCTGGGAGCCCTGTGCCGAGGGAAATGAGAGGAAGACAAGCACCACACGGTGTCACTTCTGGGTACAACCTGATGACCAGAACACACGGACAAAACAGAAACAGAAACAGAAACAGGCGAGGACACGGGGAACAGGCTGACAGCTGTCAGACTGCAGCGGGGGGGCGGGGGACAGGACGGAAGAGGGTGCGTGACCCACGGACACGGACCACGGTGTGGGGGTGGCCAGAGGGAAGGGGGAGGGGGATGGGTGGAGGGGGGCAGAGGGGGGGATGGGAACATCTACAACAGCACCAACGATGAAAGTGTAGTTGTTTCTAAAGCGCAGCATGGCGCCCTGGCTGATGCGGCTCGGTGGACTGCCCGAGGGCCTGTGAACCAAGGGGTCGCTGGTTCGATTCCCAGTCAGGGCACATGCTCTCGCCCGTCCTGCGGTCAAGAGCGTTGCCGGCAGCGGGGGTTGGGCGGGGGGTCGCGAGGTTGGAGTGAGGACGCGGGGACAGACCCGTGGTCACTCCCTCAGTCCCGTTTGTCTCCGGCTCCAGGGCCGCTACGCTCTGTCTCACCGACACGGTGTGAGGACAGAGTGGCGCATTTCTGAAGCCCCTACCTAACGCGAGGCTGCAGGTCGCGAGTTGGAGCGCAAGTGCGCGCTTGCTCTCGCACGGCGAGCGTGGGGCTGCGGGAGGAAGCGGCGCGCCCTCTGACCACGGCCCCCGGGGTTCCCTGCGCAGGCGACGCTCGCGGCGGTCATGACGGAGAAGTCGCCCTTCACCACCCCGATCGGGCGGAAAGAGGAGGCGGACCTGGCCAAGGCGGCGCTGGCCGTGGCGGACTCGGACCACCTGACCATCTACAGGGCGTACCTGGGGTGAGCGAGGGCCTGCGGGTCCGGGCGGCTCGCTCCGGAGCCGCGAGCGTGTGGTCGACTTGCACGGGGAGACCTCAGTTCGAGACTGAGACGTGAACCAGTTCCGAGTTACGTCGTCTTTCGAGGCACAGTTAACTGCCCCGCAGACGCGTGGTTCTGCGCCACTTTCTGAAGTTCGAGAGCAGCGCCCTCGCGTGTGGGGTGGGCGCCCCGTGACGCTGACTCGCTGAGGCTGTGCGCTGGGGCTGAGCTCGTAAACACAGCCGGGAGCCCCCGCCCGCAGGCCACCCCCTTTTTACGTGGGGGGGACTCGGGGGTCTCCGAGGAGGGGGTCTGCCCGGGGAGCCGGCGGGCGGGACTGGCGTCACCGTGGTCGTCCCGTCTCTGCAGGTGGAAGAGCGCACGGCAGGAGGGCGGCTACCGCTCCGAGGTGGCGTACTGCCGCCGGCACTTCCTCAGCCGCACCGCCCTGCTGACGCTGGAGGTGAGTGTGGGGTGGGGGGGGGGACACAGCCTCCTGACTCTGGGCTCAGCCGCGTGGGCGGGTCTCGGGTGGGTGCTGGGCCCTCCCCGTCCCCAGCAGTTCCCGCCACGAGGCGACCCCAAGCAGTCCCACAGGTGGTCCGTGAACGCTGTTTTCTGTGAAATCACGACGACCCTGGCGACTGAAATGTGTCTGATGGGTTCCCGTCCTCTGTGGCTACTTTTTGATCCCCAAACTGTCGCCTCTGGACAGCGGGAGCCGCTTTGGGTCCCCGAGCCCTCCCCACACGGCCCGAGCAGTCTGGCGCTGCCCTGTTCTGGGAGCGACCGCCCGCCCGCGCCGGCTGCCTTGGCGTCTCGTGCTCCAGGCCTGGAACCCGTCACTGTTCTAAGGGTGCTGATTCCTTCTGAGGGGCTTCTGTTGCACCCCCAGACGTCAGCCAGCGGCTTCGCTGCAGTGTGGGACGGGAGCCTGGAGAGGCATCGGGGCGTCGTGCCCCCGCGGCTGGCCGGGACCAGGCTTGTAACCCTGCCCCCAGGCAGGCAGGGGGGCCGGTGACTCATCCTCCCCTCCGGCTTTGGCCGCGCCCGGGACCAGACTCCCCGCCGAGGACGGGGTCGGAGGGGAGTCAGAGCGGAGAGACAGTGCTGGGAGAGCCCGGCTCCTGTGCCGACCGGCGTCCCGTGGTTCTTAGTGCTGGGGCGCGTGTCGCGTGCGGCCGGTGTCCAGTGAGGCTGGGCGACGCGAGGGCTCTGTCCCCCATGGGCCCTCTTCCTGTGCTCACGTTCCGAACGGTTAAACAGATTTCCCGTATAATCCGGCCCATTCCTTCCTGTGACCTGGGGTCCCTGCCGGGACGACAGCAGGGGCTTCTCCAGGGGGACAGACCTCGTCCTCCCCGAAGCAGGCGGAGGGGCGAACTGAAGAGAAGCCCCCCTGGGCCGCTGGCTGGGACCCCACTGCAGTGCCCCCCGCACACCTTTGCCGCCCCCCCCCAGGCGCCGCCCCCTCCTTCCCAGAGCCTGTCCTCGCCTCCCTGGGCTGCGCCGCCAGGGAGTCGGTGTCTCCCCAGCCCTGGGGCGCGGCCGCAGCTGCCTGGTGGTCTTCCTTGCCCCGGAACCCACGTGCCCTGAGCCCCCGACCAGACGCCCAAGGGAAACCCCGAATGTGAACGTCACCCAGTAATCACTTGTGTCCTGTTGGCTGTGAGGAATGCTCGTCCTTCCTGTAGAGTCCTAGCTGATGGGCACTACGGGAAGCAGAAAAGGGGTTTAGGCGACTGTTTGTTTGTTTGTTTGACTCAGTGTGTGGGGTGACACTGGTTAATGGGGCCGCGGGGGTATCACGTTCTGTGACACCTCAGACGTGCACTGCACTGAGCGCCCCCCACCCCAGAGTCAGCTCCTCGTCCATCGCCACACACTGGCCCCCTCCTGACCTGGGCAGCAGGTCAGGGTATGTGAAGTTGCCGTCAGCCAACTCTCTCCAAGTTGCGTGGAAAATCCAGGCGGGGCCCCCAGACCTGTGAAGACGGCCCTGGCGGTCTCAGCGGGTCCCTCCATCCCCCCACCAGCTCTGCTCTGTGGGCGGCCCGCTGCTCGGCCGGAGGGAGCTGCGGGGGCAGCTGCCGCCGCAGGGACGCAGGGAGCGTGCTGAGGGACCGTGTGCGCGGCCACCTTCTCGCCGCTCCCCCACTGCAGACAGCCGCGGGTTCCTGACACCTGGAGTGCCGGGTGGCGGACACGGGTGACTCCTTAGTCCCTGGCCTTCCCGGTCTTTCTGCTCCGATTTAACCTGCGCTGCGGTGACGTGGATGACCCCCTGGCACCTTCCCGTTTTGGCAGGAAACGGTGATGGAAGGTGCGAGGCCGTCGGGCAGTCTCTCTCTCTCCTGATCAGTTGCGGCCTCGTCTCTCTCTCCCTCCCCGCCCCCCCCAGGACGTAAAGCAGGAGCTGATGAAGTTGGTGAGGGCGGCGGGGTTCTCACCTCCCGCCCCTGCTGGCAGCTGGGACGGCCGCAGGGCCGGCCAGGCCCTCTCCTTCCAAGAGATCGCCCTCCTGAAAGCTGTCCTGGCCGCCGGGCTCTACGACAACGTGGGGCGGATCATCTGCGCGAAGTCAGTCGATGTCACGGAGAGACTGGCCTGCGTCGTGGAGACCGCCCAAGGCAAAGCGCAGGTGCACCCGTCCTCGGTGAACCGGGCCCTGCAGACGCACGGCTGGCTCCTGTACCAGGAGAAGGTGAGGCGCCTCTCCCACCCCCACCCCCAGCGCTGGGGCGGGGTCCGGGAGCCGTCCGCACGCTGCGTCCTCACTCCTCACGCTGCGCCGGGCGGGGGTGGGCGTCCGGTTCTGGAATCGAGCGGCTCACTCCCGCTCACACTCGCGCTCGGGGCGCACGTAGTCTCTCGGTGGAAACAGTCCTCACTCGTCGAGGGAAGAAAAGGGCTCCGCGGTGGCCGTCGCCGCCGGCTGGACTCGAAGCAGAGGGAAGGCAGAGCGAGGTCGCCCAGGAGCGGGGACGTGTCGCTTCCCCGAGGTCTCACTGAGGCGCTGTCTCAGCGGGAAGGCCCTTACAGCTGCGTCCCCAGAGAAGGGGTCTGGGGAGACCCCCGAGTCATGGGGCGACGGTGCGAGTCGCCGGGTGACCCTGAGATGACGTCACACCGCACGTTCACGGTCACAGCTAGGACAGTCGCCCGCGTCAGCTGGTTAGGGTGGCAGGGGCCCACGATTTCCCGCCGTGTGTAAGTGTAAAACTTGGGAAGTTCCTGACCCACGGCCACGGCTGGACACTGGCTGGACTCCGCACCCGTGAACTCCAGCCTAGTGTTCCTCTGCGCTAACCACCTAACTGACAGCGCCTGCGGGGTGGAGGTGCGTGTCGGCAGGCTCACGGTGCTCACGGTGCGCGGCGGCTCGCGTGGAGAACAGCACGGTGGTCAATAAGTAGCGACACAGGAGCGGACTCCGTGCTTCGCGGCTGGCCACTGCAGACCCGCCTCTGCCCACGCCGCGTGGCCCAGCGTCCCGGCGGCGGGCCTTCCAAACGCCTTCGGAGAGCAGGAACCCTCGGGGCGGCGGGGGCGGCGGCGCACGCGCGGGGCTGTGCACGCGCGGGGCTGCAGAACTCAGGCCGCGGGTGCCGAGTCCCGGAGATGCGTGCGCGACCCCGGTGCCCGCGCTCGGTGCTTCCGCGTCCAAGCTGCGAAGGTCTGTTTTCCTGCCGTCCCCGCGCAGGTGCGGTACGCCAGGGTGTACCTGCGGGAGACCACCCTGATCTCCCCGTTCCCGGTGCTGCTCTTCGGCGGCGACATAGAGGTTCAGCACCGCGAGCGCCTGCTCTCCGTGGACGGATGGATCTACTTCCAGGTGCGCGCTCCCGCGGCGGCTCTTTCCGGCGGGGCTGGCGCTCCACTCCCAGTGCCGCTGGGGGAGGCTCCCGGGAGCGTCTCGGCATTTGTGTGGCCTCCCCTGTAATTTGGCGGAAAGCAGACTACTGTGTCTCGCCTGCGTGGTCTTGAGTCTGCTGCACTGGAAAGTCCAGCGGCACTGCCGTAGAGACCACCTCGCCTCCGGTGCCCGTGGTGACTCCTTCCTGGAGGGGTGGGGCGCGCGGGCGCCGTGAGAAGCGGCTCTCGTGGGCCGCACCAGTGCTCCCGGCAGAGCAAGGTTTTTAACGCTGGGACGGCCTGGCCCTCGCACCCACCCTCCGTCCACGCCTGCCTGGTGTCGGCACCGCTGGGGGAGCGGAGTGGGCTCCGCCACCCGCCGGGAGGCCCTCCCCCTCCCCTGCCAGCCCACCCGCCCCCGCCGGCCGGGGCGCCCCGAGCACGCCTGACCCGGGGAGCGCCGGGGCGGCTGTGTGTGTGTCGGGGGGGGGGGTGGGCGGCGAAGACGTCTCCCCTGCGGTCCCCAGGGAGCTGAGGGGGCGGCGCCGTCCTGTGCTCAACTCTCTCGACTCCCTGCGGACCGCTGCGTGGTGCGCTTACGGTGAATGCCTTCTCACGGGTGTGAGTGGTGCCTCGGGGATGCAGTCTTCAAATGCGTGGTCCCGTCTGCGGACTCGCAGTGGGGACATGGGGGCTGGCGCAGCTCGGCTCCGGGCGGGAGCTTGCCCGCGTCCTCCCCCCGCAGTGCCCCGCGCCGCAGCCGAGGTGCGCGGGCCTGGGTCCCCCCACCGCCCTCCTCTCCCCGCAGGCCCCCGTGAAGATTGCCGTCATTTTCAAGCAGCTCCGGGTGCTCATCGATTCTGTCCTCAGGAAGAAGCTTGAAAACCCCAAGATGTCCCTTGAGAGTAAGTGCGCGACCACAGCGTCCGTAGGAACAGCGCGCTCTCCACCGTCGCAGTGCGCCCTGTGGCCCCGGAGTCTTAGGTCCGAGCGGCTAAAACCGTGGCGGCGGAATGTGTTTAGTGCTGACCCCCGTCAGACCCGTGGACAGCTGCTCGCAGGCGCCGATCGGGGCGGCCCCTTTAGTTGACCCCGCCCCCTCGGCCCCCCATGTCCGCGCTCCTGGCCATTCCGCGGAACACGGGTAGGACTGAGCTTTGCAAACGGTGCTGCTCGTCGGCACACCGGTAAACCGGGAGTGCGGTCACTGGAAATCGTGAGAATGAGGGACCTTCGGGAGGCTGCTCCCCGAACAGGTGCAGAGCCCTGAGTCTACGAAGCCGGCACGGCAGCCTTCCCAGATCGTGGTAGATGCTGAGGCCCCGTGAGCCTGGCGCGGGGCCCCCTGCACTGGCCAGGCATGAGGGGGCCGGTCCTTGGGTGGTCTCGGCAGCTGGGAAAACACACAGTTCCAGGCCCGCCGGGACACACGGGGTCTCCTCCGAGGGAGGCCTGCGGCTCTGCGGGTTTCTGTCTAATCTGAAACGCTTCCCCTCCCCCGCCGCCCTGCTTTCCGAATGAAGTGACGGCTGTAAACTGGGTGGTTTTCCAGGTGGGACCGCCCCATTCAGGATGTAGTTGGTGCATCTCCATGCTCTGAGTTAGTGCGTTTCTCTGTTCTGTTCCTTGCAAACGGGGCATCCTGTCTAAAGGCTTGACCAGAGTCAGGTTTTCAGGAAAGGAATTGTTTCTGGTTGGTTCTAGACTTCCCCTTGCGTCGCACCAGGAAGCACTTGCATTTGGCTCTTCTGCCTTAAGGGCTTTAAGAATTGGGTGGTAACTGTCCCGGTGGCAACCGTCCTGGTGGTAACTGTCCCGGTGGCTCTCGCTGCTGAGCAGGTGGGGGCGGGGGGGGGGGCAGCTGAATGTGGGTGCACAAGCCTGACGCAGGGGCGGTTCTCCCGGCTGTTGGACACCGGACGCCGTCTGCACGTGGGGTTGATTCGGGGGTCCCTCGGGGAGGAGCTCTGTGCGTCACGGCGCAGCCTCGGTGGGAGGGGCCTCAGCAGAGGTCGGGCGGAGCCCCCACTTCCCCTCGAGACCAGAGAATCATAAGATAATCAGTGTCTCCCTTGCTGGCGGGAGAGAGCAGAGCCCACCCGAGAGGAAGCACAGTTTCTGGCTGGGGAGGGGTCTGCGTGCACTTGCGCTGTGCCCTCCTGGGCTTGACAGGGAGAAAAGCTGGGGCATGATGAATGCCAAGCTTTGGAAGAAGAAGTAGCTGAAGTCCCTCCTGTGCTGCTGGCTACTCGGCTGCTCCTCCGGTAAAAATCGTGGTTCTCCTTAGACCCGCAGCTGCTCCCAGTCGGAGTCTCTTAGTCCTGCAGAGCAGTGGTTAGGGGGTCACAGCATCAGGGAAGCTGTTAACGCCTCCTGCTGGGCAAGCAGCAGGTTCTGTGGTGGGTCTGTGTGATGCCTGGATGCGTGAGGCTCCTTTGTTGTGGGGCGAGGCTGTCCTCTGGCATTGACACCTCTGTGGGCCGCTCCCTGGGAAGCCCTTCCCTCTTCCACTCCCATCCGGCCCTCCCCAGGCCCCTGGGTGGAGGGCGAGAGTGGCAGCAGTGCCCCCTCCCGGGGAGTCCCCCCTGGGGAGTCCCGGCACTCTGAGGAGCACGTGCACCAGCCTCTGGAGTGGCTGCGCAGGTGGGAAGCCAGCAGACGCTCGTCATTGGACAGGGACGTTCAGTAAGGAAGTCCTCACAGGGGACTGGCAGTCACATCCGTCTTCTCCCCGGGCCTCCGCCTGCTCCTCGCCAGAGTCGGCGCGTGGCTAGAGCAGCAGTCACAACAGGGTCTGCGGGGCAGCAGGTCACGAGGCCGGGGGCTTTCGCCCGGCACGCCACGGGAACTTTAAAAAGGGGCAGACCAGGCTGCGGAGTCGGGGTGTGGCCCCCTTTCCCTCCAGACCGCCGCCGGAAAGGACAGCCGCCCGCGCTGAGGACGGCTGGCGCGGGGGCATCGCCAGCAGCACGTGGTCTGGTGCTGCGGTGCGGGGTTTCCGTGGTCGGGGTCAGTGCTCTGTGCTCCAGCTCAAAGCAGCGTGCCGACGCAGCGTGCCGACGCAGCGTGCCTGTCGCTGGCACACGTGCGTGCGCGCTGGGGGACGCGCCGGTGACGGGTTTGCCCTGTCTCCCCCGCGCAGACGACAAGATTCTGCAGATCATCACAGAGCTGATCAAGACGGAGAACAGCAACTGAGCCCGGCCTGCGGGCCGCCGCTTCGAGAACACGGGTGACGGCGCGGGCGAGGGCTCACGTGCCCGTGGGCCTTCCGGCGAAGCCTCTTCCTTCCCGGCGGGGCCGGCCCAGCGGCAGCGGGGAGCGCCCTCCTCACGCACGCACGTGTGACGCCCTGCTTCCTCCCCAGCGACGGTGTCACTCAGCGCGTCTGCCGCCGCCGCGCTCCCAGCAAGTCCTTGGGGGCGCCCCGCTGCGCGCACCCCGCTGTGCCTTCCGGGCGGGGCCTGCTCTGCAGCGTCCGTGACTGGGTGCTGGGAGTCCCCCTGCACCCACCTTCCCCCCACACCCCCCAGCGCCAGCCCCTGGTGCCCGGAGAGCTGACCCCTCCCTGGTGCGGAGAGGAGGCGGCCCCAGACCGGCCGCAGGCAGACCCGTGAGCTGGTGCCGCTGTAGGAGTCGGCCCCCGGCCCCCGGCCCCCCCAGCCCAGACCCGAGCAGCCCCTCGCGTCCTTGGCCGCAGGCCTGCGCCCGAAGGTGCCTGCGCCCGAAGGTGCCAGCGCCGCGCAGTCGGCAGCACTGGCTCGGAGCGCACAGTAGGTACTCGGTATTTCTTGACGAATAAAGAACTTTTATTACCTACTTAATTTCTGTGTAGAAGGCAGAACTTGGGAATGGGTGGACATACACACTCTACATTTAACTGTAGAACGGAATTATCTGCCTGAAGCCAGTCTGGGGACACCAAGCAGGCCCCATCCAGCCCGGGGGCACGTTCCCTCTCTTCCCCCACAGTCCCCACAGGGCGTGGGGGCCCGGGGCGGCTCAGCACCTGGGGGCGAGGGGGTGAGGGGAAGGGCCGAGGGCACAGAAATGCAGAGCGAGCCGGGTGAACCCGAGACCAGCTGGGTTGGGGTCGGGGGGTGAACGGCAGCGGGAGGAGCAGGAGCCGAGGGAGCAGGGAGCCACTCGCGCGCGCGTGCACGTGCGTGTGTAAGGCGCAGTGACAGAGCGCGGTGCCCCGTCCCCGTCTGTGCTCCCGGCCGTGAGCGTCTGGGCGGAGACGGGGGTCTCCCTGCGTGTCCTTCGAGGTAGCGTCCTAATCTTTCTTTCCGTTCTGGTGGTTCTGTGACGCTGGCCCCGGTTTGCCCCCTTTGCCCCCTCCGCCCACCCCCACCCCCCACCCCCACCCTGCAGTCCGTGTGCGTGGGTCACTCACACACGTTCTTTGGCCCCTCCCCTCCTTCCCACCCCTGCCGTCCCGTCATTCCTGAACCGAGGCGGGTGGGCGGGCTCCTGGGACGCTCTGCAGAGAGGGACGTGAGTCGTCAGACACACAGCACCCTGGGGTGCTCGACCTCGGGAAGGCTGGGTCCCGGTCGGTGGGGAGCGTGATGGCCGTTTCGTGGGGGACGTCGTCCGACTGCGCTGTGTGGTCAGGCAGAAGGCCAGTGACACAGGGCCCTGGGACGGGCAGTCTCCTCCCTGGGGGTGGGAGCGAAGGTGACCTGTCCCTTCCAGTCCTGGGCGGGAAGGAGCCCCCGCAGGTGGCCCCGCCGACCCTCCTGGGCCCGGGACCGCGGCAGAACTCCGAAGACGGCTTCCTGCCCACGGGAGTGGCATGGGCTCGGCCTCGGCCTCGGCGGGGGGGTCTGGCCAGGCCTGAGCAGAACGCAAGGCCCTGACGGCCACTGAGCTGAGCCGGGAAGGCTGGCCGTGAGGACGGAGAGTGCACTGGGGAACCAGGCCGTGTGTGTGGCCCTGACTTGTTAATAAATAGTGCACACACACGCACACACACACACACACGCATGGTGGTGCGCACAGAGAAACACATGCAGGAGACTGGAAGAGCGTGTACCGAACGCCAGGGGTTTCTGGCAGGAAACTTCTCTTCACCACGGACGTGCTCTAACTCCACCACAGTAAGCGGGCACTGCTCTTCCGATCAGGAACTCGCAGTGGAAGTCACTCACCGGAAAGTCTGCGGGGCGGACACTGAAGCAGCGCCGGTGGATGAACCCACGGACCCGGGGTGCAGGGCCGGCTGCAGGGCCCCTGGACGGCCCAGGCTGACCGCGCAGCCTCCCGGGCGAGCCAGGCGCATTCTCCGACTGCTGCCGCAGGCGCCTGGTTCCCACGGGGCTGGGTCACGCTCAGGCTGACCTCGCAGCGCGGGGGTACGGAAGTGCACGGGGGCGGAGCAAACCGTGCTCTGAACGCGCTTCCCTGGGTGGGGGAGGGGGCACCCCGAGCCAAAGAGAAACAGAAACGGAGTGGGCCCGTGGAGGCGGGGGTGTTCGCCCGCTCCGGTCGCTGAGCCCTAAGTCCCAGAGCAAGTCCCCCACGGGAAGGGGCGTGGCTCTGCTCCCCTGAGCGGCCAGGCCCTGCTCCACCCTGCCCACTGCTTTCCGATGTCCCCGCAAGACGGTGGTCACCACATCTCGGGCCTCCCCCCGGGGTTCTCTGCTTCCTACTTGACGAAGGCCCCGAACAGGTCTGAGGGCACGAGTGAATGTCATCAACGCTGCAAATGTTACACCTGCAGGGCCGGGAGGCCTGTCCCCGCCCAACCCCTCCGGGTCTGCAAGGAGGTGGGCTGCCCCTGCAAGGGGCCACAAGAGGGAGCATCGCCACGGCCCACCCCAGTCCACCGAAACCCCCAGGTGCCCAGAGACAGGCCCCGGGTCTTCCGCGTCCCGCAGCCTGGGGGCCCGAGCTGTCTCTCGGCCGCTGTGCTCCCGGCCGGTGTGGTTCTCCTCCGTCCCCTCTGATCCAGGCCCGGGAGGGCAGGCAGCGGCCGCAGACACCCACCCCGATGCCCCCTCCCCTCCCAACTGCAGAACGGAACGCTGCGTCTGGGGGTGACAGAGACGCAAAGGTGACCGAGGGACAACCCCTCGTCGTGACCCCGGGCCATGCTCATCTGCAGGGCGCCGTCTCCGGGTCAGCAGCCCCCAGACCTGCCTCAGTCTCAGGTGGAGTCCGTCTGGTGGGCTAGCATAGGAGGAACAGCAGCCTCCTGGCTCCTTACCACCATACACGCTCACTGACACGTACGTGGGGTGTGTGACAAGTGGCCTGTTGCACACGTCAACAAACTGAACGCCACGTACTATTTTTCCCAGCGAGCCGGGGGCGGGGGGCAGAGAGACACACACCTCAGCTCGAGCAAAGCACCATCGCGGTGGCAGCTAACTCCTGCTGAGCACCCTTCGTGCCTCTGTGACCCTCGGGGCAATTTCACTGGGTCCTCTCGCCACCCCACTGTTCAGCAGCTGGGAAACTTGCTCCAGTTCGTGGAGCCCGGGTGATTCGGGCCCACGGGGGCGGACTCCAGAGCTGGGCGTCTTAACTACCGTTGGGTGCCGGGCCGGCTGCCGCAGGCGGGCGTGAGCCCCGAGGGAAGGCACGTGTGTGAACGAGGGGAGGAGCGGTGTGTCTGAGTGCCTACAGGTGGTGGTGAGGTGGCAGGCAGGCAGGTGTGGACACTGGTGGGCACTTACACATGGAAGGCAAAGGTCGGGCTTCAAGAAGTGCTGAACATTCCTGCCCTTTGCTTACTAAGTGCCAGTGATACGCGTCTGACTTCAAACACCTGAATTACTTCTCAGTTTGGGCGCTTCAGTGCATTAATAGAAAACGGCGTCTTCAGCGAATGTAACTTTCAGGGACGGTCAGACCTGCGTCGAAGGGTCATCTGGGGCGCACCCTCAGCCGGGTAGCACCCCGCTTGTTTGGTTTGCAGCAAAAGGGGCTGCTGCGAAGGCACCGTTGTCCCCCAGCCCCAGCCCGGGGCTCCTCCCTGAGGCCGACGTGCCCACCTGGGGACACAGAACACCACGGGACGCCAGGCCACCTCGGCCCCGCGGTGCTCACGCCCTGGCGGACTTCAGGCCCCGCCCCTGAGGAGCACCGGGGCGGAAGGCGAAGCCGCTCTCAGCGCAGAGGCCCGGTTTAATTAGGTTTGGCGTTTTTTGAGAGGTATTTTAGGTTTACCTACTGCCTCTAAGGTGCACTGGGCCCAGGGCCCGGAGAGATTAGAAAACAAATTAATTTTAAAGACCCTTCACGGGGAAAGTAAAAAGCCCTGAACTTGCACCATACTGCTCCTACCGCAAATACTGCACCCCGCGCCCCGCGCCCCCCCCCCAGCCCGTTTCCCAGCGATGGGGCACAGTAACCTCCCCTCCCCCCAACCCGGGACGTGTTTATTGACTTGAGAGAGAGACACGGTGATTGGCTGCCTCCCGCGTGCACCCCAGCTGGGACCGAGGGGCGTGCGCATGCGCGTGCGCTGGCGGGGAATCAGACCTGCAGCCTTTGGGTGTAGGAGACAACGCTCCCGCCGACCGCGCTACCGGCCGGGGCACAGTCGTCTTCTAAGCAGAGGACAGACCAGCCCTCTGCCTCGGTCTGGCCTCTCCGTGCCTTTAGGTCGAGTGTAAACATTCACGGGAGCCGGACGCAGCCACGGCTCTGCGCGGTCTCGCTGCAGCAGGGGCGCGTCAGGCGAGCGGGGAGCCAGGCGGGATGCGTCTGTTCGCTGCTGGCGGGGCGGTGGGCCCGGTGCTTGTCCTCTCTGCGCCCCAGGTTCCTTTTCTGTGAGTGGGGACAGTGCAGAATCCACCTCTTGGCGCAGTTTGCAGAGTCAGGGAGCACAGCACAGCACCCGGCCCACAGTGAGTTCTACGTGAGCGTGGGTATCCTCTCCCTGCATCCCCCCACCCGGCCCCTGGCCCCTCGGCGCTGGCTCCAGCCGTGCTGGGTCGGGCAGGCCCCAGCGCCACCCCCCCCCCATCCTGTTCCTTTACTGGGAACACACTCGCATCCCCAACCCCCCGCTCTCAGCTCCATCAGCTCGACCAGCACTGGGGTGTTTGGTGGGAGTCGGGTGGGCGGGCGTCTGTCCGCTGCAGGGCGGAGCTCCCACCGCGGCTGCCGCTGGGAGCCGGCTGCCCGGGGCTCGGGGCCCAGCTGAGCGTGAGCGTCGGTAAACACCAACGAACTTCCGTGCGAGCGCGCCCCGTGCCGCGTCCGGGTCTCAGACGGACAACAGTTTTAGTGCAAACGTGCCCCTGCCGTATTCCAGCCGTCCTTCGAGCCGTTTCTCTGTTCTCGACCTGACGCTTGAATTTAACTGTGCCAGACCCGCCGGCGGCGCCGCGGGGAGGCGCCTCGCACTGCCGGGCACACTTCAACGCGGACCCAGGTGGCGCGCGCTCCGTCCCCGCCAGCTCTGAGCGAAGCCAGACCCGGCCTTCTGCGCGCACGGGCGCGCCCCGGAGACCCCGCGGGCGGCCGCGAGCGGCGACCTATCCGCAGGTGGGAGGCCTCGCCTGCGGTCTGTGAAGCGAAACAGCTGCGAGGCGCCGCAAAGCCGAGCGCAATGGAGCTCGGCGCGCGCGTCCCGGGAAAACAGCGCCGCCCGGCCCGAGCGCGGGCGCCCCCTGCCGGGGGCTCGCCCTGACCGCGGGGATGGCCGAGCCCTGGGCACCAGGCGCCTCTGCCTCGCGCCCGCGGGCGCGCGGAACGACGGCGCAGCTCTGCGGGCGGGCTGCAGTGCGCTGGCTTTGCTGACGCCCCCAAACAGCTGTAGCGCGTAACCCCGCTGGTTCACGTCCGAAGAGGCCTGGGTGTCGGCCCTGCAGCATTCGCTCGCGCGAGTCACAGACGAGGAAAAGAGCCGGGAGACCCGCCGCGGGAGCGACGTTTCTCTTGACTCCGGGCTTTTCCCGCTGCACGGCTGGGCCAGCAGGGCCGACGCTGGAACCGGGATCCCTGGGTTCTTCCTCCTCGCCCTGGGCGCTTCTGCCCGAGGGCGTCTGATGTCTGCCCCCCGCCCAGGTTCCAGGGCCCCCGCCGCGACGGTGCCCCGGGCAGCCTGAGAGGAGCCGAGGGGCCTGGCACCTGCTTGCAGGTGATTCTCAGCTCACTCCTCCCGTTACAAATCGCACCCCTTAGCCTGGGGGCTAAAAGCTTTGCTCAGATTTGCAGGGAAGGGAAATGGGGGTGACACTGCCCAGAACCCGAATCAGCCCCTTTCCTTCCGCCCGCATTTCTAGAAGACACCGCCCCACCCACTAAACTCCTGGGGACAAAGATTCGCACTCGGATCACTCACGTTGGGAGGGTTTGTTTGTTTGTTTGTTCCCGGAATGGGGTGAGGAAGGCTGGCCGGCTCTGGGCTTACACCTAGTAATTTCACCTTTGGGGGCCTCTGGGCTTCCTGCCCCAGCGGCAGACCCTCGGGGCTCCCGGGTGCTGCTGGTGCCCCCAGGACCCGTCTCCTGCAGGGTCCAGCTGCTCCCGGGGCGGGGCGCTGCGGACTAACCCAGCAGGGCCCTCCAGCCCGGACGCCCCACCCCCACGCCGCGCAGCTCCGCTTCCCGGGGCTTCCCGGGAAGGGGCACTTCCCTGAGGACTCGTCCCCGCCGAGGCCGGGAGCTGGCAGCAAAGGACGACCCGGCAGAGGGGGCAGACGATACGAACATTCGGTAAAGCGGGAGATGCGCCCCTCCGACTGGGTGGCGCGCTTCTGAGCCGCCCCAGCCTACTCGGTGCCGGGTGGCAAGCGCGCAGGGCCGCGCGCCAGGCGAGACTCCTCTGGCGGGACTGGCCGCGAGGTGACGGCTGCGCAGAGCCGCGTGCATGGAGGGACGCTGGCGACTCCGGTCCTGCCTAAGACAAAACCACACGCGCAGCTGAACCGGGGTCGATGCTTGTGTGGGTCGCTGCAGAAAACCCGCGGGCTGGCAGAGTGGCCGCTGCAGGCTTCGCCTGGGGCTGGATCAGCGGGCAGGGAAGGTCCGGCCGTCCGGCCCAGGAGCGGCAAGTGGCCGCAGGACCAATTTCTCCGCGGGGCCGCCCCACCTCCACCGCCCCGGGGTCCGAGCTGCCCCCCCCCCACGCCGGGACCCCACTCGGTTGCCCAGGTAACGCGGGACGCACGCCCAGCCCGCGGTTCAGAGTCGGTGAGCTGCCCCCGGAGCCCCGCCTCCTCCGGCCTGCCGGCCGCGCGCTCCGGGGCGGCAGTTTGGCCGCGAAAGCGCGGCGCCCTGACGCGGGGGCGCAGCCAGTGAGAGGTCGAGGGCGTGGTGGAGGCCGGAGCAGGCAGCTACTTAGGGCCTTGCGGCCCCTGGGGCTGGGCTCCTTCGCGTCCTGGTACCTGCGTCCGGCCCGCCGCAGCCACGGAGTGGCGGGTCGGCCGCCGGGACGCAGCATGGTGACCCCGTGCCCCGCCGCCCGGGCCGGGAGAGGAGACAACGACCAGTACCTGCGTGCGCCGGTCAAGAAGAGCAGGCGCCCACGCCTGCGGAGGAAGCAGCCGCTGCAGCCGCTGAGCCCGTGCCTGCTCCCGGGGGACTCTGGCATTTGCGACCTGTTCGAGTCCCCCAGCTCAGGCTCAGATGGTGCCGGCAGCCCCGCGGCCCCCGGGCGGCGCGGCCCTGCCCAGCAGTCGGCGCAGCTGGATCTGCAGACCTTCCGCGACTACGGGCAGAGCTGCTACGCCTTCCGCAAGGAGCGGGAGAATCACTTCCACGCGCGGGAGGCGCTGGCGCGGCAGCCGCAGGTGAGCGCGGGTGGAGCCCCGGCCCGCGCCAGCCCGGGTCCCTGCGGCGTCCCAGCGGGAAGGGGGTAGGCTCTACGGATGGTGCGCAGTGGGCGGTAGCGGGCTTAAGCCTCCAAACTGGCTGTGGGGACGCAGTGGCACGCGGGGGGGAATTAAGGCGGTTTCTAGGTTGAGTCCGGACTGCTACAGACCCAAGGGAAGGTGTTTAACAATCCCGAGCCGTTTCTTCGTCTGCGCGGTGGGAAGCCCCCGCCCCCACTGAATTACGGAGACAGAGGTACTGTGTTACGCGCTCGGCACAGCGCCAGGCGTGAGTCCTGGCACCCAGCCCGGCTTTTTTCGCCGCGGCACGGCCCGCGCTTCCCAGTTTACGCGCATTTAGCTTTTTCCCCTTCTTCCGGGGAAGCTCCCTGGGTTGCCGTGACCCGTGCATTCGCAGCTCCTCTCCGCCCTAGGCTCAGCCGGCCGCCTCCCGCTCCTCCCGGTAGGTAACCGCGGAGTCCCGCTGCAAGCTGCTCAGCTGGCTGATCCCCGTGCACCGCCAGTTCGGCCTCTCCTTCGAGTCGCTGTGCCTGGCGGTGAACACCCTGGACCGCTTCCTCGCCACCACGCCCGTGGCTGCGGACTGCTTCCAGCTGCTCGGGGTCACGGCCCTGCTCCTCGCCTGTAAACAGGTACCTGCCCGCGGGCACCCAACTCCCTTCTGGCCGCCGGGTCCTCCAGCGCACGCGATCTAGTGACCGGCTCCCTGAGCTCCTCGGGCAGAGGTTTGTGAACTGAGGCGCCCGCAGCCTTACCTTCACAACCACTCCCAGGTCCGAACTAGGCTGCAGTCAGTCCCAAAGGTCAGTGACAACAGCCCTTCGCAGGGCCGCGACTCCCGTCCCTTGAAACTTCCTCAGACCTTTCCCAGTTGGGCAGTAGTTAGAGAAGACGCGCTGGGAGCCCAGCGCAGGTGGCTTAAGTGAAGCCCCGGCCGTCTCGCTGGAAGGGATGGGGGGAGCCCCGGTTTCCCCGGGGTTTGAGGCCGGGGTGCGCCTGGGGCGCTGGAGCGCGTGCGCGTGCACGCGCGCGCACGGGGGAGGGGCTGAGCGCCCTGTGCCGCAGGTGGAGGTGCACCCGCCTCGCGTGGAGCAGCTCCTGGCCCTGTGCTGCGGCGCCTTCTCCCGGCAGCAGCTCTGCAACCTGGAGCGCATCGTGCTGCACAAGCTGGGCTTCAGCCTGGGCGCGCCCACCGTCGGCTTCTTCCTGGAGCACTTCACGCACGCGCGCGTGGACGCCGGGCAGGCCCGCGCCTCCCAAGCCCTGGAGGCGCAGGCGCTGGCGCAGGCGGTGGCAGAGCTGAGCCTGGCCGACTATGCTTTCTGCAGCTACGCCCCGTCCCTGCTGGCCATCTGCTGCCTGGCGCTGGCCGACAGCATGCTCCAGCGCCCGCTCCCCGTGGACTTGAGCCTGGGCGGGCACCCCGAGCCGGAGCTTCAGGACTGCCTGGGCAAGCTGCAGCTCCTGGTGGCCATCAATGGGACCTCCCTGGCTCACGTGCTGCCCCTCCAGATCTGTGACAAGTGCAGCCTGTCCACCAGCTCGCAATAAAGTGGACCCTGGGTCTCCATTTAGCTCCTGGGGCCGGGCCCCTCCCACTGCTTTGAGAGAATGCAGTGTCGGCCCTGGGGAGAGGGGAGCTCCAGGCCCCGCCTGGCCACCAGCTCGTCCTGCGCGGGCTGTAGATAGTGTGCGATATTAGCGCCTGGTCACTTACTTATTTTGCTGAGAGCCGTCTTTGCCCAATAAACAGGCTGTCTGTCCGTCCTGGTATGTTTGAATGCTCTCCTTGGGCTTCTTTGTCGCACGGAGGGGTGGTGAAGGCCTCTGGGCACTGGAGGCCCGGGCAACGAGGCAACAACGGAGGGGCCCTGCCTCCCCTCCCCCCACCCCTGCTGCACTCCGTCCGCAGTTGGCGTCTCTGCAAGAACGCCAGGTCAGGCGAGGCCCCAGTGGAGTCAGGGTTGCCTGAAGGCCTGCACCCTGTGATAGCCACCCCCTCCCCCAGCAGGAGGCTGAGGCCAGCACACCCCTAGGGATCCGAAAGGGTGCTGGGGTGTGACACCCACAGAGCCCACACCAGCTTGTGCTGTTCGGAGGGGCCAGGGTGCACGCGCTGTTGCCAGCAGCCCGGTTGCGAAGCTCTGCGGCCCCCGCAGGTGTGCTGGCCGAGGGAAGGCAGAGCCCCCGGCGGCTTACAGGTGCTGCAGATCGAGGCCTTGCCTTGCGGGCAGCAGTGGCCCCTGCGAACACAGCCCCTCACCCTGCAGCCAGACGGCTCCGCAGCTGAGCCTCTCGCTCACACCTGCTGCCCCTGAGCCGGGCAACAGCGGTGCGGCAGTCATCAGGGCTCTCGCCGCCGCAGCGGCGTTCCCCATTTCAGACTGAGGCTTTTGTGAGGGGCAGCGTCCAGTCCCTCACTTTGCAGTGAGGGACACGGGGCCGCAGAGAGGTCAACCGTGGAGCAGCAGCAGGAGTGGAAGGCAGGTGGTCTGCACTGCCCTCGCTTGCCCACCCTTAGCCACTTTGCTCGACTCCCCCCCCCCCCCAAGTTTCTGCAAGTGCTCGGAAAACGCTCCTCCCGGGACAGGAGGGGCGGTTGGGAGGCGGTATAACGTACTGAGTAAGCAAACGGACTCCGGAGTCTGTTTGCCGGGCGACCTTAAGCGAGTCTACGCCTCTCCTGCAGAGGTGGGAATACCAGCAGCGCTCACCTGGTAGGGCTGGGGCGGGGGTGTGATGTCCTGTCCACTCAGACCCCCAGCACAGGCCCTGGCAGGTAGTTAGCGAGTCTTCAAGGAGGCTGGTGGCGGCCTGCACAGGGGGAAGGGGAGAGGAGTTACCCAGACAAACACTTGGAGACAGAAATAGAGATGAAGCAGCTGGGGCTGGTATGGCTCACTGGGCTGAGTGCTGGCCTGAAAACCAAAGGGTCATAGGTTCGATTCCCACTGAGGGTATATGCCTGGGTTGCAGGCCAGGTGCCCAGGAGAGGCAACCGCACATGGATGTTTCTCTCCCTCTTTCCTTCCCGTCCCCCCTCTCTGAAGATAAATAAAATCTTTTTTTCTATTTTTTTTTATTTTAATCGTTGTTCAAGTACAGTTTTCTCCCTTTTACTCCCATTCCAGCCCACCCACCAAACCCCCCCACTTCCCTCCCATGATAAGTAAAATATTTTTAAAAAAAAGAAGAAAAGAAATAGAGATGAAGCAAATACAGAAAAGTTTTGCCATTTGGAGGTGAACACACTGTTCATTCAAATTTCCTGTATGGGTGAAAACAAAGGGTTTTTTTGGGCGGGGGGAGTCATGTTCTACTGCATTTAGAACTAAATGTATGACAAGCATGCACAAGTAAAAAGCAAACAAAGCAAATTTAGAGAGTCTTCCTTGCACCTGGTTTCCCATGCGCCCTCCAGAGCCGGGAGCCCTCGGTCTGAGCCCCGCCCCCCCGCCCGGGGCCCTGTCTCTCCTGCTGCGTTTGCCGCGCGCACGCCCCAGGAGCTGGCCCCGCCTGGGGTCGGGGAGAGGGAGACAGCGACCCCCAGGCTCTTTGAGGAGAAGCCGGTCTGTGACGGCCAAAAGGAGGAGAAAAACCACGTCGTCTGTGCCAGATTCCCAAGTCGACCGCGGCGCCCTCAGCCCGGCTGTGGGGCGCGGGGCGGGGCCTGGCCCCTCTGCCGCGGTGTGACGCTGGGAGGCGCTGTCTTCCCCAGCACTGCTCCGTCACTCGCCCGAAACCGGTGTGTGACTCGGTTCCAGAACCATCCAGACTGGGGGCCTGTAACCGAGCGATTCCCGCTCCTGGGCCAGTTACTCTAGCGCGCGTTTTTATGTCCCATGCCCGTATTTTTCTGCACAAGTTGATGGAGCTCATTGGTGGAAAATGGGCCCGTTCTGGAAAACCGGGGATGGTCTCCACGTGCAGACCGCCGCCCCAAACTTAGCTAAGAGTCCCCCTACTCCCTTTACAGGCTGGGGGGTTGGTGGGCAGTGGGGGAGGGGAGGGGAGGGGGTGGCCAGGCTGCCCAGGATCCAGGGGAAGGAGCCGGCAGAGCCAGGAACAGGCTGTGGGCGCCCGGAGGTGCCCAGAAAAGGCTCCTTAAGACACTAATTCTTCTTGGCTGGAGTAGCTCAGTGGATTGTGCGTGGGCTGCAAACCAAAGTGTCGCAGGTTCGATTCCCAGTCAGGGTACATTCCTGGGTTGCAGGCCAGAACCCCCAGCAACCACACATTGATGTTTCTCTCTCTCTTTTTCTCCCTCCCTTCCCTCTCTAAAAATAAATAAAATCTTTTTAAAAAAAGATATTAATTCCTCCACACACACCAAGGAGCACCAGTCTCGACATAAGTAATCTCATCCTCGCGGCAAAGCCCTCGGAGTCTGTGTTATGTCTTTCCTAAAGAACTGGGGTCCGTGGACCCGGTTCTGATCCTCGGGCCCTCCCACCCTAAAGCCACGGCTGGTCACGGAGAGCGGCGTCACACGGGCTCCAGCTGGCTGGCCTCACCCTGCTGGGCGGCCGCGTGGACAGACGGACCCGAGTGTCCGAGTGGACACCCGCTCTCATCACTGTGAGGGGCTCCCGTTCCTTATTAGCCCGGGGAAAAAGGACCTTTCATGACTAGTACTAGGCACAAGACACCAGGGGCCCACTTTCAGACGGTGGTTCGGACTCGATGGGTGTGCGCGGCCCGAGGGAGGCTCCTCGGCCGGGCCTGGAGACGCCCCGTTCCGGGACAGGCTCGGGCAGGCAGCCGCCAGGGCGGTGGAGCCGCCACCCGGAGCACCCGGGGGCCAGCGGACAGAGACCGGGGCTGCAGGGGCTGCGGGACTGTCCGCCGTGGCGGTTTCCGAAACCGGAGCACGGTTCGCGGGTGTCACTTTACCCTAACTGGCCCCCTTTCAAAGGCTACGCTCAGGCGCTGCCGCCGGGGAAAGCGGAGCTGGGGGGCGCGGGGGCGCCGGGGACGGGGGGCTCTAGGCCTGGGACGCCCGCAGATCCCGCGCGAGTGCGTCAGCGCCGGGAGCGCCCCCTGGAGTCTCGGGGGAAGGGGCGTCTGCGACGGGGGAGGGGCAACTGTTCCCGCGAGTTCCCGCCGGGGTTCTACGCCGGCCACGCCCCCCAGGGCGAGGCAGACGCTGGGGCCTGGCTTTGGAAAGGGCGCGTTCTGCCCCGCTCTGCGTCTGGGTGGGAAGAAAATGGAACGAGAATCCTCAGCCGCGCATCCCTGCTGCCCAACGGCGGGAAGGAGGCGCTCGGGGTTAGGGACCGGCGGGCCCCGTCCGCCCTATTCCCTCCCTCCCTCCCGCCCTCCCTTTGGCGCGGCCAGGAGGCGGCGGCGCCAACCCTCGCCGAAAGGGCGCTGGCGGGCCCGGGCCCCGCGCTCGCGGCTCCCGGGGGAAGCCGTTGCCGGGCTGGGTTGAGCGCCTCCGCCCCCGCGCAGATTGTCGGCGCTCGAGGCGCCACCTCCGGCGCTCCGGCGCGGGCAGCCCCTCCCGCGCGCGGCCGCCCCCGCCCCTCGGCGCCACCCGGCCACGCGCCTGCCGGGAGCTCCCGACGGCTCCCTAGCCCGCGGGCGCCCGGCGGAGCGCAGGGTGCGAGTCGCCGCCTCTGAGCTGTCGGCGGGGTTCCTGGGTCGAGGCCGGCGGGCAGGCGCGATGCAGGCGTGCGAGGGCGCCACGGCGGGACGCCAGGCCTTCGACAGCATCTGCCCCAACCGGATGCTGGAGCTGCGAGGCCGGGCCCTCGGCAAGCCGGGGAAGCCAGAGAGGAAGGTGGGGCGGGGCCGGGGCCTGGGGCTCGGCGGGGCCGCACGCCCTGGGTCCCCAGGGCTGACCCGCACTTCGATTCCGTGCCCGCCTAGTTCGCCCCTCCGCGGACGTTCTTCTCTGGCTGCAGCGGCGGCAGCCCGGTGTCGGTGTACGAGGACCCTCCGGGCGCCGAGCCCGCTACGCTGCCCGGTGAGCCCGGTGGCCCCGCGCGCGACCCTTCGGGTTCCTAGTGCGGGGCAGGTCGGGCATACGCGGCGGGGAAGAGCTGCTCTGCCCGGGTCCCTGCGGCCTGGCCGGAAGCTGAAGACCCGCCCGCGCGTCTCCGGTTCTTCCCGCGCAGCCCTCACCACCATCGATCTGCAGGACCTGGCCGACTGCTCGCTCCTCGGGCCAGACGCGCCGCCTGCCGGTGACTCGGCCGCCTGGCAGGTACCTCCCTTTCCTCGTGGCTCCCTTCTGCCTCCCGTGCCCAAACTCTGGCTTCGGGGTCACGGGCGTGTTTCTGCAAAGGCTTGTCGCCCGTGGGGAGCGCAGACACGTCTGGCTAGTGAGGGGACGTGGGGCCGGAATCCGGGCCCGGAAGATCAGATTTCCTCCTTCCTCCCAACAAGTCACGACGGCGGCCGCCTTCTCAGAGCTGTTCTGACCGATCCGGCAGGGGGCTCACCTGCAGGGCGCCCCCGCCAGACCCGTCTCTGGCCTCCTTCTTATCCATTCCCTGGAGCTTCTCCGATCGCTCACCCAGGCACCAGGTGCTCGCTTGGCATCGGACTGGTCTTGTCTGTTCCCCCAACGCGCCCTCCCCGGCCTTCATGCACCTTTCCCACCGCCTGGGTGTCTGCGGAGTGTGCAGGTCAGAGGGTATACCACTTCTGGATGGAGATGGGGAAGGACGGAGAGAGTTTACACTTGCAGAAAGCGGGACGAGGAGCAGAGGACTCTGGGAGAAATCCACAGAAAACGCTCGTCTCCACATAGGTGCCCTGTAGCAGTTCTAAAGTTTCTTTTGTCTTCCCCCCCAAAGGCTCTCGTTACCTACCCTCATGGGACAGAGGCATTTGACTTTTTTCTTTTCCCAAAAAACCATCTTCCTACTTCTGGGCCACTCTAGCGCTGGCCAGGGCTGACCCTCCCCGGGGCCGATGGTGGAACCTCCCAGCTCTGGTGCCCAGCAGGCCCAAGGCCTGCTCACCTCCGGACATGGAATGCCCAGAAGGACAGGCGGTCCCAGCTAAATGCAACCCGGAAGAGTGCCAGTCCAGCCTCCTGGCGGCAGGTGCCGGAGACAGGAGCCCGTGGGGACAGACCCAGCACAGAATCCCCTCAGACATGACTGCCCCCCACAGCTGCAGTCGGCGATGCAGCAGAGATTCCCAGGCCCCCACCCCCACCCCAGTGCCCCTGAGAACTGGGACAGAGCCCGGGGGTCTCGGGGGAGGTGGCCTGCCAGAGCAGAGGTGGTCCAGGTGAAAGGTAAGAGTGGGCGTGGCCCTGTGGAGGCCGTTCTGTCGTTCTTTTTAGTTCCGGAAGCTCAGATAAGGAGAGACAGAGTCTGCATGCCTTCCCAGGGGCCCAGAGCCCACACCACCCTCCCAGCCACCGTGTCCAAACCAGGAGGCTCTGGCTGAATGTTCGCCGCAGGACACAGAACTGCAATGTGACATTACGTCCGTGTTTGCCTTTGTTTCGGTCTGCGGCTGTTGGAGGAACGCCACATTTGTATGTCACTGGGGAGGCAGGATCGAAGTTCCAAGCATGGCGGTCACATAAGACGGCCCAGGAGGCCCAAGACTTCTCCTGGGGAAGACAGCTGGTGCGAGAGGGAGGGAGGCCCCTGGCCCGTCCCGGCCACATGGCCCAGCCCCTCCTGCTGGGGAAGGCGGACAGAGAGAAGTGCCCCGGAAGTGCCTGAGGTCCAGCCAGTGCGGGTCACAACCAGCACAGAGGGAGCCTTTCCTGTGCCCTCATCATCGCTGTTGGCCTGCAGGCTGCTCGTCCTGGGCTTGTCTGCAGTCTCCGGGGAGAGGGCGACCTTCCCGCCCTCAGCAGAGGAGACTCCTCCCCTGTCCTCTCCTGTCCAGTGCCTCCCACCGGGGGCGGGGGGGACTCAAGCCTGGGCGTTTCCAGGGCTGTGGGCCTCTCCTCCCTCAGCTCCTTCCCCTGCAGCCTCAGTCCCCAGCTGATGCCAGCAGCACCCCCTCCCATGAAGCCCTCCTCCCTGAGGAAAACTGACTCAGACACTGCGTGAAGCCAGGGTCAGAATAAGTTTTTTTCTCACACATATCTGAGTAGTGTGAAGACAGGCTTCAGTGAGGAGAGTATGGCGGAAGCAAAGGAATCTACCAATCCACAGCAGTGCAATGCGCAGAGTAGAGATTTTCGGTGGGCTTTCTGGAGGTGCCCCCACACCGTGTCCCCCCAAAGACTGCTTCCCAGCCTGGCCGTGCTGGACGCCAGGCTCTCCCGAAAGGCGGGTGAAGCCGGAGGCGCTGCTGTCTAGAGGCAGGAGGACTGCAGGAGGCGCGTGCATCCTGGGGCAGGAGCCCCAGTTCCGCGATTCCAGAGCTGGGCCACAAGTGGGCAATTCCCGTTTCTCGGAGCTTGATTCAGAGGAGGAGGAGGAGCCACGTCCTGGGCCCTGCCTGCTTCCCACATCGGTGTGAGAAGTAACAGAGGGACTCTGTGTAGAGTTTAAACGTTCAGGAATTAAGGGATGGGAAGTTCCTGGACCCCCAGGCACTCTGCAGGAACCCAGGAGAGTGTGCAGCACAGGACGCTGCAGGTGCCGCGCACCGTACGGGGAAAGTCAGCTCGGATTTTTTAAGGAACGAGAGAGCCACAGGGCGACCCCTGCAGCGTGCGGAACGGGAGCTCTGCCCCTGCGTCTTAGCCGACCGTTTCCTTGGCATGGTGGGAAGGGGTGGTCTACTGTGACCGAGCCTGGGCGCAAAATACGGCCTCAAGCCACCGCCTTGTGAGGCCCTGCACCGTGTAGGGTCCTGGGAGGAAGGACCGGGGCTTGGGTGTTCGCGCGGGCGCTCCGGGACCTGGAGCAGTGGCTCCTCGGCCTGTGCAGGTGAGTCCGCGCCGAGGTCCCGCAGCGCAGGGGGGGCGCGCCGCAGGCAGCTGATTGGCTGGTGGCCGGCCAATGGGGCGACGCGGGGACCCGGACTGGGCAGACTGGGGCGGGGGCGGGGGCGGGGGGGTGGCGCTGCTGGGCGCCCGGCTGCCTCGCGGGGCGCTAAGGGTCGGAACCCGATGCAGCAGCGCACGGGGAGGGGGGGTGCCCGGCGCGACCTTCGCAGACCGGGTCCCCACGTCGTGCACCCGCCCCGCGCCCTGGCGGTGCAAGGCTGCTGGGCCCCTGGTCTGGGACGGGGCTCAATTGTCAGGGGGGAGGCCCGGCTGCGAGCGCAAGGGCGTGCAGACGGGGCGGAGCCCGGGGCGGAGCTCCGAGCGCGGCCATCGGAGCAGGGCGTGTCCCGGGCCTGTCAGGCCCCACGCTAAGCAGTTCGCACCTCTGCTTCGTTTCAGAGCCCCGCCGCCCCGCCGACGGCGGCGGACTTCGGTCTGCAGGGTTTCAGGGACACGGTGGAGGATCTCATCGCAGGCAAGTGAGGTCTCTCTGCGGCTCAGGGACGGCGGGGTGCCCCCCTGTCCCCGCCGCGGTGAGGCCGGTTCCGATTTCCTGGTTTCCTGGTCGGGAGGGCGGGAAACCCAGCACCTGCCAGCCGCTCGTCCAAGGGCCAGGCTGTCGGTAGTTGGAGCGCCCCGGGCTTCCTGGGGGAGAAGAGGAATCGCAGGGTCTCCAGCGCTGTCTCGGGTTGCGGGTGTGAGATCCGGGGCAGGCCCCGCTCTGCCCTGCGGCCGGAGAGGCGAGCGGCAGGGCCCGTCGAGCGCCTGCTGCGAGCGCGCAGGTATCGGGAAGGGCCTGGGAACCGCGGGGACGCGGAGCGAGGGCCGCTTCACTTACCCAAGAGAAGTCTCCGCGCAGCCCTGCAGCCGCGAGCCATCCTGTCCCTGTCCCAGCGGGCGCCAGTCCGAGGCTGCGAACCCCGCTCCCGCTCTCCCGCAGACGCGTCCTCCTTGATGTCGCCTCCCCTGGCCAGCGGAGACTTCCCCTTCTCTCCTTGGGACGCACTGCCCTTCGGACCCTGCCTGTCCCAGCCGCTGGACCCGCTCGCCCTGCCGCCACCACCGCCGCGCCCTGCGGAGGCGCTCCGCTCGGAGCAGTACTGGAAGGAGGTGGCCGACCAGAACCAGAGGGCGCTGGGGGACGCGCTGGTTGAGAACAACCAAGTAGGGACCGTGGGCCGGCGGCTGGCAATGCTGGGGCGGGACAGGATGTGGGTGCCGGAGACCTGGGAAGCGGTGGGCCCGCGGGTGGCCCACGGAGCCGCCCTGGCTCCAGGGTCCCGCCTCCGCTCCCAGCTGCACTGGGTGGGAATGCTCTTGCCCCGCCAGGGTGTTAACAGGGCCACCCTGTTACTGAGGGCTTTCTGCGCGCCCAGCATCGTGCTCCCCAGCTTGCGCTCTCCTCGCCTTTCACGCCGTGTCCTTTGAGCGAGACGCCCTTACCAGCCCCACTCTGCAGGCGAGGAGACTGAGCCATAGGAAGGCTGAGCCTCAGAGGCCGAACCTCCCTGCCTGTTGCCCAGTCATTTCCTCTTCACCGCCAGCCACGCCAGGGGTTAGGGGACATGCATTTCGTCCGAGTGCTCTGTTCAAAAAGAAGATGCTAATTCTCACCAGTGTAACTGCTCTGGGCCCGCTCCTGGTTGGACGCTGGTTAGGTCCCGGCTTCCCTGGCGCAGAGCACCCTGACAAGGCCCAGCGCGGTGCCTGCCGCTCAGGGTCCCGGTCTCCCGCAGCTGCACGCGACGCTGACCCAGAAACAGGAGGAGATCGCGTCGCTCAAGGAGCGCAACGTGCGGCTGAAGGAGCTCGCCAGTCGAACCCGGCACCTGGCCTCGGTGCTGGACGTAAGAGGGGCGCGCCCGAGGGATGCTGCGGGCAGTCGGAAATGTCCTGTACGCCCGCCCCCCCGCCCCCCCTCGCTCCCAGTGTGGGGCTGGGACGAGGTGGGGGACGGAGAGGCCAGCTGGGAGTCCTCGGAGTCACTTGCAGGGGCACCGCTGAAGCGCCCGACGCCGGCCCCAGGCGGCGCCCCTCCTCCTCCTGTCTTGTAGAAGCTGATGATCACGCAGGCCCGGGATTGCGGGGCGGCCGCGGAGCCCTGCCTGCTCAAGGCCGCTGCCAAGAGGAGCCTGGAGGAGCTGCTCGCAGCCGCGGGGCAGGACTGCGCGCAAGCGGACGCCATCCTGAGGGATATCTCCGAGCACTGCGACGAAGCGCTGCAGAGCCGTGACCCCAAACGGCTCCGCCTGCAGCCGGAGTCGGCGAGCCTGACCCGCCCGCCCGGGCAGCTGCACGGCGCCTTCCGTGGGCTGCACACGGACTGCAGCGCGCGCGCGCTGGACCTGAGCCACGGGGAGCTGGAGGAGGGCGGCTCCTTCTGCACCCCCATCCGCAGCCACAGCACCATCCGCACCCTCGCCTTCCCCCAGGGCAACGCCTTCACCATTCGGACGGCCAACGGGGGCTACAAGTTCCGCTGGGTCCCCAGCTGAGCTGGCGTGCGGTCCCTCCGCAACGCTGCCCGCACCCTGAGCGCAGCGCCTGGAGGCTCAGCGGGCGGGGCTGGAACTGTTTCCTGCACCCGGCTTCTCAGACTCCCCCGGCGGGGCCAGGGCCACCTGACGCTGATTTTTTTCCAGGAGCAAATCCCAACACTGACGCACTGAAAGTTCTGGGACAAACACTGTCCATCCCCCCACCTTCACAGCCGAACGGCACGAGTGCACGCATAAACGCACACGTGTGCGTGTGCCCCGCAGTCCATCCGCCTTACATCCCGAACTGTCAGAGCTGGGAGGGGCTTAGAACCCACTTAGCTATTTTATCCTATAAAGTGCCCTGGTTGTATAAGAGGGGAAAGGAGGGTTTAAGATATTGAGTCATTTCTGCAACAAGAGGCATTCTTGGGGACTTCCAGTCGCTCACACTCACTACTCGGGCTGCACATTTTTAAATAACATTTTAATTTTTAAAAGATTTTATTTATTTTTGGAGAGAGGGGAGAGGAGAAAGAGAGAGAGAAACATCAGTGCATGGTTGCCTCTCACGCACCCCCCTGCAACCAGGCACGTGCCCTGACTGGGAATTGAACCAGCGACCCTTTGGTTCCCAGGCTGGTGCTCAATCCACCGAGCCACACCAGCTGGGGCTGGGTGCACATTTTGTCACTCAACCTCCCCGGGTCCTGGAAGGACCCTTCACTGTGTTCCTATTGAAAACTTACTCTAGCTGCCAGAATAAAAAGCTAGGAGAGGCAGCCTAAATTCTCACTGTCAGTCAATAAAGTGGAGAAAAATGTGGGTCCTCTGAGGCGGCGCACTCCGGACAAAGGAGATGCTACACGTGTGTGTTTGTCGTAGTCCCTCACGTTATTGTGTAAGATCTATGGTAAACCTTTATCTTAATTCTATACACAGTTTTGCCTCAACAGAACAAGCACACAAAAGACACACTTAGTTAATAAAGACGTAAGCTGATTTACCTGGCTGGCGTAGCTCAGTGGATTGAGTGCGGGCTGGGAACTAAAGTGTCCCGGGTTCGATTCCCAGTCAGGGCACATGCCTGGGTTGCAGGCCACAGCCCCCAGCAGCCACACATTGATGTTTCTCTCTCTCTCTCTTTCTCCCTCCCTTCCCTCTCTAAAAATAAATAAATAAAATCTTAAAAAAAAAAAAAGACGTAAGCTGATTTAAGAAAGTGGCACATCCCACATAAAACAGCGTTCGCATTTTGGGCCAGAATCCTAGTGTGGAAATATCGGCGGAAGTAGAGCCAGCTATCTGAATTCCGCGGATGAGGCCAGGGCCCACCTTCGCCTCGCACAGGTTTTGGCTTCGTCTCCTAAGCGGAACTTCCCTGCTGGGCACTGCCTGTGCCGTGAGTTTCTTCCGCCCCCTTTCGTGTGAGGCTCCCCTTTCTCCTTTGCTGTGAAATCGTGTGGGCAGCACCTGTCAAGTGGTCTTTTATCCACGTTCTCCACGCGAGGGCTTCTTGTTGGGGCTCAGCTCGGGCAAGTGCCCAGCCCCGGCGGCCCCCCGCTGGGCCGGCGTCTGAGGGCGGGTGGGCGCGGGCAGGGGCTCGGAACCCGCTCCTCCAGTCCGTCCTGTGTGCTCTCGTCTGTGTTTAAATAGCCACTGGGCGGGGGGGGGGGGGAGTGATGAAATGGACCCCATTTCCTCATACTTTGTCTGACAAGTGAACTTAAAAATACGCTGGCTCAGGCTTCTCATCAGCTCACATATCAAGTTGACATGTTCAGGACTAGAATAAAAACGTAAACACAAAGACGAAACAAAGTGAAAATCCTTAGCATGTCCCAGGAAGCAGTCAGCTTGTCAAAAGGTCTTTTCCTCTCCACTCCTCAATTAGCATTTTCATAACGCATTGGCCTCAAGGATTGAACAGTTTAAAAGAATGCGTATGTGTTTTTTTCTATTTGTTTTATGCCTGGATTTTTTTTTTTTTGGCTTAAAAATTTTTTTTGATTGTTGTTCAAGTACAGTTGTCTCCATTCCCCCCACCACTCCCCACCCCCAGCCATCCCCACTTCCGCCCTTGACCCAACCCCCATTTGGTTTTGTCTCTGTGTCCTTCATAGTTGTTCCTGAAAACCCTTCCCCCTCCCACCCCCCACTATCCCCTCCACCTCCCCTCTGGTCACTGTTAGTTCTTAATTTCCATGCCTCTGGTTGTATTTTGCTTGCTTGTTTGTTTTGTTGATTAGGTTACACTTATAGGTGAGATCACATGGTATTTGTCCCTCACCACCTGGCTTATTTCACTTAGCACAATGCTCTCCAGTTCCATCCACACTGTCACAAAGGGTAGGAGCTCTTCTTTCTTTCTGCTGCATAGAATTCCATCGTGTAAATGTACCACAGTTTTTTGATCCATTCATTTACTGATGGGCATGTAGGTTGCTTCCAGCATCTAGCTATTGTAAATTGTGCTGCTATGAACATCGGGGTGCATGGGTTCTTTTGGATTGGTGTTTCAGGGTTCTTAGGATATAGTCCCAGCAGTGGAATTGCAGGGTCAAAAGGCAGATCCATTTTTAGTTTCCTGAGGAAGTTCCCTACTGCTTTCCATAGTGGTTGTACCAGTCTGCAGTCCCACCAAGAGTGCACTGGGGTCCCCTTTTCTCCACAACCTCTCCAACACTTGTTGTTTGTTGCTTTGTTTATGATGGCCATTCTCACTGGTGTGAAGTGGTATCTCATTGTACTTTTAATTTGCATCTCTGATGGCTAGTGACGCTGAACATCCTTGTGTCTCTGGACCCTTTGTTTTCCAACGGTATGGGAAAACACATTTGCCAATGGATTTTCGAACAATTACAGTTCCCACTGCCATTCAGACTGTAGACCTGTGACTGTCATGTCCGCCATTGGCAACCCACTGCTTAAGCAGCTTCCGTTTCTGGGGGCGGGGGGTGGTGGGCGGCAGCTCTCCGGTGGACTACTGGCATGAGTTACCAACTTTGCACTATTTAGCCATATTTGAGCTAAAAAATTAGATTCATCCATTCAACAGACGTTTGTTGGATGCTACCGAGAATCTCCGTGACACAGACGCTTGGAAAAGAGCGAAAGAACGGGGCGCAGAGGCCCGCCCGGTGGCCCTTTCTCCGGGGGAGAGACGGACTAACCGGGTGTGCGGACGCCGTGGAGAAGGCGAGGACAGCGTCTCAGCTGGGGCCGCTGCAGCAAAGCACCAGGACCCGCGGTTTAAGCCACAGACATTTATTCCTCCCAGTTCTGGGTGCTGTGATGTCCAAGTTCAGCATGCCGTCTCGGTGGGGCTGTCTTGTGAGGGCACCCCTCCCACCCCGGGGACCCCACTGCCAGGACCTTCTCCAGACCCGACTGCCTCAGCAGGCCCGGCCTCCAAATACGCTCACGCCGGTTCTCAAACCTCTCGGTTCTCGAACAGTTCAGTGCTCCACTTCGTCGTTCACGGGAAAAATGTCTCGGTTATCTAACAAAACTTCGGGTTTCTATTCTCCACCTGAGAAACCATTCCTGCCGATACCTGCGTCATCAGCCACGCACCTCTCAGGTGACAAAGGAGATTCGGTTTTCGAACAAATCGCTTCTCCAACAGTTTTCCGGAATGAACCAGGTGCGAGAACAGAGGTTCCACTCCACCGGCACATCGGGGGCTGGGCTTCACCTGTGATTGTTTTCTCTCTTCCCCGCGTGGTCGCCTCTCGCTCGCGTGCCCTGGCCGGGACCACGTGGGCCGGGGAGTACCGTGCTGTGTTGATTGCGGTAACTCTGTAGCAAGTTGGAGATCGGGAAGCGTGAGATCTCCCAGCTGTGTTCTTGTTCAAGTTGGACTTGTCACTTCTGGGTCCCTTGCATTTCCGAATGACTTTTAGAATCATCTTATTACTTTCTGGGTAAAATCTAGCTGTGGTTTTGATAGGGGTTGTGCAGAACATGTGGATCAGGTTGGGACTTTGCCACTTAAAAAGTATTACATCTTTTGATACATGCATGTTTTCCTTTTGTTTAGATCTTTTCCAACTTCTTTCAATAATGCTTTGTGGTTTCAGCATACAAACCATACACTTCTTTTGTTAAATTTATATCTAAGCATTTTATTTTTGATGCAGTTGTAAATAGAATTGCTTTCTTAGTTTCACCGCTAACGTATGGACACAGAACTGATTTTTTGCATTGACTTTGTACCCTGTAACCTTGTTAAAATAGTTCAATAATTCTAATAGTTATTAAAATGGTTCATAGGGTGTTCTATGTACAAGACCACGTCATTTGCAACAAAGGTGATTTTAGTTCTAATCTCAATACCGTCTGTTCCTTTTTCCTGCCTCCTCGCCCTCCCTGGGGGCTGATGGGAGGGGCTGGGCGGCCCTCCTTGTCTCTCTGCCGATTTTGGAACGGGAAGGTCTGTCCCCATTAAGCATGACGTTTACTCCGAGTTGGTCAGAGATGCCCTTTATTGGGTTAGGGAGGTTCCCTCTTCTCCCTAGTTTACTGAGCCTTTTTCCTGAAAGGACGTTAAATTTTGTCGGATGATTTTTGTAGAAACAGTTACGTGGTTTTTGTCCATCAGGCTATTAAAATGTTTTAGTACCTTGATTATTGGACCCAGGAGATTCCTGATGTAAGACAAGCGAATCAGAATTTCCTTCCCTGGGAAAACGTAAACTTAGAAATAAGGTTCGGAGACTTGCAGTCATTTTAAGCGCAGAACGCTGGGCGAAGACCCCGCACTGGGCGATGTCAAAGCCTTGGGGGCGGCACCGTTCAGGGACCGGGGCTGTGGCGGGGCGGCCCAGGTGGTGACCCTCGTGGGTGGACCCTGAGTCCTGGAGGAGCTGTGCTGTCTGAGAGAATCGGGTGACACTCCGGGCCGGGGACGCCCACTGTGGGGCAGGGGACACCCACTGTGGGGCAGGGGAAGCGTGGATGGAGGACACGTCCCTGTGACTGAGGAGCAGACAGTCCCCCTGCTCCCCGTGGAAAGAGGAGGGAGACGCTGGGGTTCGGGCCGAGTGTCTTGGGGTGAAACACTTCTCCCCGGGGGATCTCAGAGCTTTGGGGAAAACCAGTTGTATCCTACTCACCTTGACGTCAGAACCACCCACAGGGTGTAAAGTTTTTTAGAAAAACAGAAACCCAACTTGCAAGATCAGAGACTTGCCGTATTACTAACTATATTGTTTCTGTAGCTTTAAACTTGTTTTCCTTTTGCTTTTCTTTCCTTGGAGCTGTTTTTTTGAGGAAACGATAAACATCTAAAGTTGCCATGGCCTTAATTGCTATTGATCTTTGTGGATATCACCTTTATGCTCTCGAGTCTTCTCTGCCCGCTGTAAGTCCTCGGTTTCAGTCAGTTCCAAAGGGAATAACGTGTTGCTCAACGTTACAACACAAAACAGAAAGTGTGGCTTTTGGTGACAGGTGACCCGCTGTTTGGCTTGACCGGGTGTGATGGGGGTGGGCCTGCTCATCGCCACCCTGGGGCCCCGGGGCTCTCTAGGAGCCGGGCCCAGACCCTTCCAGTTCACCCGCAGTTTGGGGTGAACGGAAGGCCGTCCATAGAGCCACGACCACAAGTAAGGCGCCCTCCTGTGGTGACCGTTAGTAACGTTCGAACAAGCTGAGTGGCCCCCACCGGTCTGCCCCATTTACCTGATTTGCGGGAGAAACCGGGTGGAGGGCAGTGTCTCCCAAAGGTCACCAGGTTGAAAGGGCTGTCACCTCCCCACCAGCCTTGGTCACGGGAGTGTCACTGGACGTTAGGTCCATAGAGCAGAACAGCGAAATGGGTGGGAGGAGGTTTTTTTTTGGTGCAAGCCCCAAACTAATCTTTCCCTGAAAGTGTGACGGTCGAACAGCCAGGCGCCGCTCCGCGGGGGCAGCCGGCTCCCTCCGCGCGGGAAGGCGGGCCCCGTGTCTGCCCCTTCCCGCGGGGCCTCGGACTTGGTAAATAAAGACGGCTGGGAGCCAGGGGCCGTAAACAAGGGCACAGGCCTCGGGAAACAAGAGAGGCTGATACAATGAATGTAAATTAACGTGACTAACGAGGCTTAGAAATGGCGTTGCGTTTCTCCTTTCCTCTTTTGCTGCGTGATCCAGGAGAGGGATTTAAGCAAGTGTGAGCGGGGATACCACATATATTCAATTTACACAGTTGTTTATATGAAAATACATTATTATTATTATTATTATTATTATTATTATTATTATTAGCCCTGCCTGGTGTAGCTCAGTGGATTGAGTGTGGGCCTGTGAACCAAAGGGTTGTCGGTTCGATTCCCAGCCAGGGCACATGCCTGGTTGCAGGTCCCCAGTTGGGGGCACATGAAAGTCCCCTCATGTGATGTTTCTCTCCCTCTCTTTCTCCTTCCCTTCCCCTCTCTCTAAATAAATAAATAAAACAAAAATTTTGAAAGATACATTATTTTAAATAACAGTAATACATGTTTATTGTAGAAAAGTAAATCCAGCCATCTATTTTTTTTTTAAAGATTTTATTTATTTATTTTTAGAGAGGGAAGGGAGGGAGAAAGAGAGAGAGAAACATCAATGTGCGGTTGCTGGGGGCCGTGGCCTGCAACCCAGGCATGTGCCCTGACTGGGAATCGAACCTGCGATGCTTTGGTTCGCAGCCTGCACTCAATCCACTGAGCTACGCCAGCCAGGTAACAATTTATTAATTTAACTGATATATGCTGAATGCCTACTGTGTGCCAAGTACTGGGTGTGTATTTGGAAAGTGGAACAGGCGTGGATCTGCCCACGTGGTGCTGAGGAGCGGGGACCAAAGACAGACGATGCCCCGTCAACATAAACCTGCCATTTAAGATCGGAGTCGGTGCCTCGATGCTCAGACTCAAGGGTCAGAACAGGCTGGAGAGACCCCTCACACAGGAACTCGGGAACTGCATCTCCAAGGAAGAAGTTTTAAGCATTCGATTTGAAACTGTATCAAAGCAACACACACATGTGGTTAATAAACCAAGTGACAGGGAAAGCTGTCTGGGAAAAACTATGATCCGCCCTCCCCGCCCCACTGGCCGCGGCACCTTGAGTCCCTCCCTTGGGGGTCTCGGCAGGCTGCCCTCTGACCTCCGGCGTTCAGCCCGGCTCCGGCTGGGGTCGCCCGGGAAGGTCTGGAGAGCGCCCGCCGCACGTGGGGGCCGCCGGCAGAGACCCTGCCGGATAGCAGGGGCCACACAGGCCTCGGGCTCTGCTTTCGTTTCAGAGAACACCCTTCAACGGGGTGCCCAGCCCGTGGCCCGCGGGGCCGCATGCGGCCCAGGATGGCTGTGAACGTGGCCCAGCACAAAATTGTAAATCTACTTAAAACGCGATGAGATTTTTTGTGGTTATGTGTCACAATGTATTTAACGTGTGGCCCAAGACAACTGTTCCTCTCCCAGTGCGGCGCAGAGACGCCAAAAGGTTGGACGGCCCTGCACAAGATCTTGACCTTTTGAGATCTACGGGGATTTGTTTAATTGCCTCGCTTAATGTCTGAACTGGTGAACGCAGACAGTAAGAACAGTGTGTGTTCTGCGGCTATTGAGTGTAGTCTCCGTTACATGCCGATTAGAATCAGGTGGTCAATATTATTGTCCATGTTGTGTACATCCTTACTGATTTTTGTTCTTTTTTTTTTTTTCCTCTGGAGATGTTTCCTGCATGGTTCGTCTCCTCAGTCATTGTCCGAAGGACTCTGAGAAGCTCTAGGAACACGCAGGCGCAGACGCAAGGCCCAGCTTTCCGTCCGACGTTGTGGGAAGGGACCGTCCATCACAGGGTGGAGCCCTGTGCTCCCCTACGCCACCTGGACAGGGTATCCACGTTGGTGCTTTTCTGTTTTTTTTTTTTAAAGCCAGATTTTTTAGAAAAGATGTTATTTATTTATTTTTAGACAGAGGAAGGGGGGAAGAAGAGAGGGAGAGAAACATCCGTGTGTGGTTGCCTCTTGTACCCTCTACTGGGGACCAAGCCTGCAAACCAGGCATGTGCCCTGACTGGGAATCGAACCTGCAACCTTTTGGTTTGCAGGCCAGTGCTCAATCCACTGAGCTACACCAGCCAGGGCTGATTTTTGCTTTTTTTGTTTTATCAAATACTATTAGAATCGCCAACTATACTTGTGGAATTGTCTATTCCTTTTGTTCTGTGAATTTTTGCTTCATGTATTGTGAGCCTCTACTATTGGGCACACGCAATTATAATTATTAGATATATTTCAAAGGTATTGGCTCTTTCTATCATTTTGAAGTATTTCTGTCTGTAAGTCATATCATTGTCTTGAAGCCTATTTTGCCTGATATTTTTACATAATTTGATTTGGCATATATAGTATTTATATTTTAAATGGACTTTTTAAGAGCAGTTTTAGATTTATATAAAAACTGAGACATACAGAGGACTCTCCTATATTTCCTGTCCACAATGTCCCATATTAACATCTTACGTTAGTGTGGTACATTGGTTAGAATTAATGAACTGGCATCAATACATTCTTATGAACAAAAGTCCAGACTCTGTTCGCATTTTCTCCGTTTTTCCTCGATGTCCTGTTTTCTGCTCCGGGACCCCACCCGAGACACCACGCCACACTGAGTTCCACGTCTCCTCACCCTCGTCTCGGCCACGACAGCTTCTAAGACTCTCTTGTTCTCGACGTCCTTCCTCAACGGTCTCGGGGGTGCCAGTCAGGTCTGTTTCCGTGCGCCCCGACACTGAAGTTTGTCTGAGGTTTTTCTCACGGTTAGCGTGGGGTCACGTGTGGGGGAAGGTCACACAGGTGAGGCACACTGTCATCCTATCCTGTCACCAGTGCCTTCTGTCAACGTGACCTGTGAGTCCTGGTCTTGACCGGAATCACCTGGTTGATGGAGTCACTCTTCCTCCCTGCCCCCCGGAGTCCCCTACGTGTGGCCGCACTGAATGCGGAGTCGGGTTTCCCCCCTTTTCGGGTGAAGTCTCTACACACACTACTTGGAGTTCTTCTGCGCGGCACATTGGTCTCTTTCCCCCGGAACACTTATGTCTCGGCTCTGTCTGTCTGTCTGTCCATCCATCCTTTCGTCGTCAGCTATTTCCCGTTCAAGCAAAGTGCGGAAAGCAGTGAACACCGTCTCGCCCTGTGAGACCCAGTGTCAGTTCTACGTGTAGACCGACACGTCTTCACGCCACAGCGTGCAGAACAGTGCTCGTTACTTGTGTTCGCCTTCTGGCTGGTGTCGGGCGTTTACCCGACAGTCTGCAGTGGGTTCTCTGTGCCTCTCCGTAACTTGCAGCACTTTGGTCTAAATGCCCACGCTACCAACCGCACGTCGCTGGGGAACCAAGTGGTCAGACACCACTGCCAGGTTCTCACGACGCGGGGGCCACCTCCACAGCTGGGTCCTCGCTGTGCTCCCGCCTCCCTGGCTGGTCCCCTCTTCGTAAGTTTTAAGGAAATTGCTCCTGTTTGCTTCTTGCTTCTAGTCCCTTCACCTGTCCCTTGTGTGTGAATCCAGAACTTTGGACGCCCACCAGCCTGGAGGGGAGAGGTGAAAACCAGGCTTCCCCGCAGTGCCTAGGAAACCTCCCACTCGCTTTGAACACGGCTGCAGACGGGAACCGGCCACGGCTCTGGCAGCGAGCTGAGCAGCGGCACTGCACTGCACACGCCGAGTGCAGACCCGCACGCCTGGCGGCAGGCAGAGAGCTTACAGGTGCCGCTGCTTAGAGAAACTCGGGCTTTAGCTTCTTTTGTTCCTGGACTGGAAGCAGGACGTGTTTGCCTTTGAACTTGGAAAGCTTCGCTGATACCTGTTGTTAGAGTAAACAAACACTGCCAGGTGAGTGGCTTGACCCTGAGCTTGTGTGCCAGGAGCTGGTGGCCCTGAGCCACAGGGCGCCCCGAGGGGAGGAGAGCGGAGGGTGGGGTGGGGGTGGGGGCAGCTCAGACAGGGGGCGGGGCTGAGGACAGAGAGCCCTGCGTTGCACAGACTTTTACAGGAACTTGGGAATGAACTCAGAGCTGTTAAGTGGATGACGAAAGCGGCTGTGTTATGGAAGGCTCTCTGCGTTGTCGTGGGGCCGAGAAATGCGCCCAGCTGAGGGCCGTAACGTGTAACAGGAGAATGGCGTTTGTGCCTGAGTTCAGTGTAGGGAATTATTTACTCAGGGAATATTTTATGTTCTGAACCGCCTACTTAAAGCCCCCTGAGCCATCCTA
This sequence comes from Phyllostomus hastatus, assembly GCF_019186645.2. NCBI lineage: Eukaryota > Metazoa > Chordata > Mammalia > Chiroptera > Phyllostomidae > Phyllostomus > Phyllostomus hastatus. The sequence continues at coordinate 1,373,027 of NW_025333854.1, forward strand.
CATCATGGCACAAAATATTTAATAGGTTTATACTGGAGGGAAAAATTTATAACTAGATTGAGGAAGCTATCAACTACATGGAACCACCAGATCAAGTCAGAATGACAAGTTAAAACCAAGAGTGTCACGTGTGGGTATTAAGCTAGTTTTTGTTATGTAACAATGACGCCCTTATTCTATTAAATGTGTTATATGTATTGGTAACATATTTTACCAGACGGGCTGGAGGAATCTACACGATGTGAACGACAGGTGATTTTCAGTTAATCAGGTAAACAGGGACTCATTAAGAGGTCTCACAGCCTCTTAGCCTAGGTCTGTTTTTACTTAGTTTCTGGAGGCGCGGTTCCCGGGAGAGGAGTTTGGCTGAACGAGACCTCGCTGGGGGTGCCTTGCAGGAACCCCCGTTGGCTCTAGCCGTTCAGAGCGCTTCTCCTCAGGGTCTCTGAAGAGACCATCTGACCCGGAGAAGCTGTGAGGAGGGAGTCCACAGCCTGGGAAATAGATCCTACATGCTGATAATTTACACACCAGTGGGAGCGTGTCTACAGCAGATGCAAAGGGGCCCGCAGCCTCCGTGTGCGGCGGTTAGAGACTGGCCACGCCGCGCAGGGCGGGGCAAGCCCTGGGCCCGGCTGCCTCACGCAACCTGCCCGTGATCCATACTCTTCTTCCTCCCCCATTCCTTCCTTCCTTCCTTCCTCCCTTCCTCCCTCCCTCCCTTCCTTCCTCCCTCCCTCCCTCCCTCCCTTCCTTCCTCCCTCCCTCCCTTCCTTCCCTTTCTTCCCTTCCTTCCTTCCTTCCTTCCTTCCTTCCTTCCTTCCTTCCTTCCTTCCTTCCCTTCCTTCCTTTCTTCCTTCCTTCCTTTCCTTCCTTCCTTCCTTCCTTCCTTCCTTCCTTCCTTCCTTCCTTCCTTCCTTCCTTCCGTCCTTCCTTCCTTCCTTTCCTTCCTTCCTTCCTTCCTTCCCTTCCTTTCCTTCCTTCCTTCCTTCCTTCCTTTCCTTCCTTCCCTTCCTTCCTTCCTTCCTTTCCTTCCTTCCTTCCTTCCTTTCATTCCTTCCTTCCGTCCTTTCCTTCCTTTCCTTCCTTCCTTCCTTCCTTCCTTCCTTCCTTCCTTTCCTTCCTTCCTTCCTTCCTTCCTTCCTTCCTTCCTTCCTTCCGTCCTTTCCTTCCTTCCTTTCCTTCCTTCCTTCCTTCCTTCCCTTCCTTCCTTCCTTCCCTTCCTTCCTTCCTTCCCTTCCTTCCTTCCTTCCTTCCTTCCTTCCCTTCCTTCCTTCCTTCCTTCCTTCCTTCCTTCCTTCCCCCCTTCTTTCCTTCCCTCCTTCCCTCCTCTCCCCCCCCTTCCTCCCTTCTTCCTCCATACTCTTCTTTCTAAAATCCCCCTCTTTCGTCTCATTCCGTGGCCCATTTCCACACTCCCTGAGCGTCTACACTGGTCCCGGTGAAGCTGATTAGCTCTTTGTGCCTGAACTGATGCGCTGGTGGTGCAACTGGCGGTCTATTGGTCGTTGCTCTGCAGTTCAGTCTTTCAAACACAGACTCGCTGCCTCAGCCGGGAGACTCCATTCACTCTCTGTGCTGCTGGCTGTTTCCGTTCTCGTCTCCTGCTGTGTAAACTGAGGTGATGCAGGAAACTTAGGCGGGCGATGTTCCTTTAATTGAAATATGTCCTATCTGGAAAAGCGTATTCATACCTGTGCACACCTTCTGTGAAACTCCTGGTGCATTATCACGTGCCACAAGAGAAGAGGTTTTGTAAATTGCCTTGACTTCAGCAGAGAAAGAAAAAAACCTTCCATGCTCAAGCTTTACCTGAACTATTCTCTTTTATTACTGAGGAGATCATGCACTTGCGTAAACTCTTTCCTTGAGTTTGTTTCCTCACCTGAAAAGACAGAAACAGGCTGGCCCCTCACAGGCTCCATTATAGATAACTTCTTAGAATATAATTATGGATTTAAAAGAGGGCAGGTTTATTGAGAAGCAGAAAACATTTTCCCTATTCAAATCAAACTACTGATCTTTGTAAGTTGAGATGTTGACAAACACTTGGTTGTCTTGGTTCTATCCTAAAGCCTTTCGTTGTCACCAACGCGGACGCTGAGCACGGTTTCTGAGAACTCGCACGCACTGTCACTCACGAGCACGCGGGAGGTTCGCGTCCCCGCTGGCCCAGGACCACTGGGCGCAGCTTGTTTTAGCCCCCGGGAGCCCGGTGTCTGTCCCTCTCTGCCAGCCTCTGTCGCGCTGCAGCGCACAGGGCTTATCCTACCCGATGCCTGCTCTTACCTGGTTTCTGCTAAGAGGTCGGTAAGTGAAACGATCATGTGGCCCAGCCTAGGAAATGTCCCTGTGAAAAGAGAGATCTGAAAAACTGCAAGCTTGTAGGGTCCCAAGAGGGGCACCTCTCCAGTCACATCATTACGCACGATCACGTGTCACCACGCACAATCATGTGCCGTCACACATGATCACAGCCAAATACAACCACGTGCCATCACGTACGATCATGCACCACCACACATGATCAAGACCACCGCACACGATCACATGTCATCACGTATAACCACGTGCCATCACATGCGATCATGACCACCACAGACGCAGCCTGAGCTGCGCTCTGCACGGTTCGGCTGGCCCTCCCCACGGTGCAGCGTGCACGCCGCCTTTCCTACGATTGGCTCGCGTGTGCTAAACACGTGAGAATCCTCTTAGTACGGTTATACTGTTCGTTAGGCTCGTTAGGCCTCTCAGGCTAATTAACCAAGGTTCTACAACTTGCTTTGCTTGTGAGAATTTTATTACAAAATGAGGCTTTTTTTTTTCCTGTTGCAAAATGACTGACAGCAAGCAAGAAGAGAAACCCAGAACGCCCACACTCCTCCCACCTCGGCGGAAACTCCCGGACACTTTGTGCGCATGGGCATGCGCGCTTAAAAGAACCGGAGCCACGCCTCACCGTGCGCGGGTTTTTCTCCGAACGGTGTTTGGGATTGTTGCATGATTTTTATTTCTGAAATATTTTTCGACTTCATTTTACTGTATAGGTGTGGAGTGATTTATTTATCCAACACCGGTGGCTGGGTATTTGCCAAATCTTCACAGCATCCTGAAAAATTCCTGCAATCATTTCAAAAGTGAACAAAAAAACACACACTAGGAAATAAGGGAAGTGAGACATTTATTCCAAAATCCGGTCTTTTGGGCCTTTCCCCTGGCGGGGCAGGGTGAGTTCTGTGGTCTGAGACAAATACTGAGACCCGAGGATTCCGAGGAGGACGGAGGACAAAGCGCTGGGAAGTAGGGACTGGGATTACTTGACCTTCAGGAGCCGAGCGTACACACGACGACTGTCCCACGACGCCTGTCTTTGCACCAGGCCCTCTCCGGGTCCGCGGGCATTAGGGTTATCTCCTGCGCGCGCGTCTCCTCTTCGCGTCCCGACCAGAGAGCCCCCCGGGGGGCGGGCAACGGTCCCACTCCCCCGTGCGCCCGGGTAGGTGCGGGTTGCGGGGAAGCCTGGCACAGGAGCCGGACGGGACTGTGCCGTCTGGGAGCGAGAGCACGCAGTGGGGCCTCGGTCCTGCCGCGGCGGCCGCCAGCCTGCAGCCTGCGACGACGGCCTCCCGTCCCTGCAGGAGGGCCCCAAGGCTGCGCCCCGCCGCCTCGGCCTTGCGCCTCCTGTTGCTGAAATGTAGACGCCCGGGTGCGAGGTCGTGACCGCGGGGTGATGAAACGGGAGCTCCCCGTCCCCGTGTTTGCACAGGTATGTTTGCTCGGGGTCCGCTTCCTCCACGTGGGACGAGCCTGCAGCCCGCAGCTCAGGGGCCCGCTTTCCGCAGCGGCGATTCCGCGCAGGCTTTCTGGGTGATAAAGTTGTAAAAGCTCTAAAAGACAGACAGGCACACAAACACAAAAAATCCCCAAACACGGGCAGCACCTGGGACGCACAGCAGGTCCGCGCGCTCAGGTTACGCGCCGCGAGGCCGGTGGCAAGAGTTCCCCGGCCTCCCTCCCGCGCACGGGGGCGCAGGCGTGTGGACCCGGACCCCCCCACGTCTGCGACTCCACAGCGCGGGGGGTGGGTCGGGCCGGTGGAACTTGGTCTGATTCCGCTGGGGGCTGTTTGGTGTTGGCTAACAGGAAGCGGAGAACGTCCTTAAGGCGGACTCCTCACTCTTCAGTGGGTAGCAGGTAACAAAATAGAGGCTCTTACTGAGCCAAGGCTCCGGTTACCACAGACAGACGTCACAGCTGGTCTCCGCGCGTGCTGCTTGCAGGGGGAAAAGGCAGATAAACAAGTTCACGAACTCTTAATCTCCCTAGCAAAACCAATGAAGTCGGAGTGGGGGGCGGGGCGGGGGCGGGCTCAGTGTTCTTTAAAAAAATAACCTCTTTCCTTAGTCCACCCTAAAGTTCGTGTACACGCGCTGTAACGTATTCAAAGTGCTTAGGGCAGTGGCTGAACATAGTTATCTTTTAATAGACGTTAGCTACTAGTTTTTGTAGTGAAAACAATATCTTAATATAAAAACCCACTCAAAAAGGGAAAGGCTGCAGCTATAATAGATAGGCGATCAATTTGATCTCAAAAAAGAAGGGAGACAGAATCAAATGAAAGGGAAAGAGCGATTCAGACGACGCAAGGCGTCAGGGTCACGGAGGCCAAGGCGCCCGTGACTTTCCCTCGCTCACAGCGCCACCTGCAGGAAAGAGGTTGCATTGTAATGTCCAGCGGACGCGGGCTGATGGGGCGGAGCTAAGTCTGGCGCCCGCGGACCAGGTGTAATCAAGACAAAGCTTGTTTCAGTTTAACTGATGGCCGCGAGAGCGTCTGCCCTGAATCTTTCTCTGCCCGGCCGTGTGTCGTGTTTCGTGCAGCTGACCGGCATGTCGGCTTTTCAGTTTTGACATGTGGCATCAAAAAATTGACTAGAAATGAATGCAGATGATTTCTTTTTTAAAAAATTTTATTTATTTTTAGACAGAGGAAAGGAGGGAGAAGGAGAGGGAGAGAAACATCAATGTGTGAGAGATATATCCATCGGCTGCCTCTCACGCGCCCCCAGCCGGGAACCTCGCCGCTGCAACCCAGGCGTGTGCCCTGACTGGGAATCGAACCGGAGACCTTTTGGTCTCTAGGCCGGTGTTGAGTCCACGGAGCCATGCCAGCCAGGGCGGAACACCTGTGATCTCTAACTGAATTTCTTTTGGAACGCCACACTGAGATAATAATATATAAGTTGTCCATTTCTGCTATCCCCACAAGATTTAGTAGTATCCCTTGATAATTTATCCCTTTAATAGTTAACCGGTCTCATGAGGAAATTTTCCATCCCATCGACTAAAACATGGAATGAAGCAATTACTTCCTTCTAGTACTTCAAACAGCACCCAGTGGGTGAGGGCTCCGAGAGGCAGCCGGAGGGGGCCCGAAGGAGCAGGACCTCGGGCTGCATTTCTAGGGGGCCTGGGGGGCTGCTTCTCGCCACTTGGGGCTCTCGCACCGCGGTGGGCAGCGCCCCCGGGGCCGGCACTGCCTGTGGAAGACACAGGATTCTGAAGACAATGCGAGGAGCTGTGAGAAGACGTCTCAGTGACATTTCACATGGATTACATGTGGAAGTCGTGTTTCGTGTATATTAAATTGCATAAAATATTTAACTTCACCCATTTATTTTCACTTTCCTGTAAGTGGCCGTGAGAAGGTTTACAGTGACCCCTGTGGCTCGCACTTGCTTCCCTGGGCAGCCCGGCTGCGGGGCCTGCTGATGGCAGACAGCTGTGCCCGTCACCGCGACGCAGCTGCTGAGCCCGGGGAAAACCGTGCCCCGGCACCGGGCTGTGAGCAGATGAGAGACCTTTACGCACAGTTCCATGATGGCTCCTGTTTTCGCCAGGAAGCTAAAGCTGAGAGATGAAATGCTTGCCCAAGGGACCACAGCCAGGAAACAGAAGAGGGGCTACTGTAGCCAAATCCGACCCCGGGGCCCGCTTTCTTAATGCCCACCCTCTGCGGCCTCCCCCTCCAACGGGCTTTACCGGGAAACGCAGCCACTGGAGCGAGGTGCACGAGGCAGAGACTGCGATTCCAGCTCTCGGTGCTTTCGTGGGGGAAGGAGGCCGAGACGAGGACAGTGACCCCAAGCTCCTTTGCCGTGGGTCTCAGCTCACCGTCTCGTTTGACCTGGGGTGGGTCACGGTCCAGCCTGAGCGGGAAGGGCAGAGGGCGTGGCAGTGACAGCACACAGCTGGGGGCTGCGGTGTGGCTGCAAAGTCAGTAGCAGAGGAATCAGGTGGGTGGGTCAGAGTGGAAACGAGGGGAGGCAGAGCGGAGGGGGCGGCAGCAGCCAAACAGACACGAGTCCTGAGGAGAAGGAGCTCGGCTTCTTTGGGGAAAGGAAAGGTGCTTGGGGACAGCATGCAGGGAGCCTCGTGGGGCTTGGGCGGCTGGGGAGGAAGGCGCGGAGGGATCAGACAGGGAGTCGTGGGCCTTGCAAAGATCCTGGTCCACCACGGGCCACGGCCACCGCCACGGCCACAGAGCAAGTAAATGGAACAGCTGATTCCAAACCCACACCTCCCGGCTCCAAGCCTGTGGGGTGGGTGCTCACACCCCTATGTTACCAACGACCCAAAGGGCCAGCTGGCTCCTGTTTTGTGTCATTATGAGTTTAAAGATGGTGACAACATTCGATAAAAACAGAAGTAACTAGGAGTGGACACCCTAGGACCTGCTTTCGAGGATGCTCCCCTCCGGCCTCTCGAGCCCCCGCAGGCCCTGCTGACTGTGCCAAGGGTGCTGGTCCGGCCGTTCCTCGCCGCTGCCGTGTCTCTGAACAGACTCGCCACCAGCAGCCTTTTCGGCGAGGCGACCTCCCGCTCGGGACAGGGGGCCGGCTGGCCTCTGCTCACTGTGGGAGCAGTGGGTCTCCCAGGCCAAGGGCCATCTCCCCCACTGCGCCCCGCTGTGGGGGCGGGCCCCTGCCTGGGCCCTCGAGTTGTCCCCGTGGGGTGTGTGGGCAAAGGAGAGTTGATCCCAGCCTGGGGCTCAGGCCGCCTGCTGGGCTGCGGGTGACAAGGTCCTTCGTGTCTGACCCAGGAGTCTTGTGCCAGCGCCCGTGGGCCAGCAGGAGGTTGCCTCGTACCTGGGGTCCCGTCAAACCCCAGCCCCAAACGTGTGTATCTTCATTGCAGGTCAGTGGGCCCAGGAAACCCCGGGGGGGCGGGGGGGGGAGAGAAGGCACTGGAGCAGGTGACCGTAGAGCAGGCGACCGTAGAGCAGGCGAGAAGGGACAAACACAGAGTTTTAAATCAGTCAGCTTCCTGCAAGGCTTTCAGTAAACTGCCTCCCCGACTCGGCGGCCTCTGGCTTCAGAAGCAGCAGCCCCGGCTCCGGGGCCCAGGGCCCCACGCTGCCCCTCGCGGGGCTCTGCGTGTTTGCTCCGGAAAACTCGCTTCCAGGTGCTGCAGGCCTGACCCGGCGGGCGGCGTGTCTGCGTGACGCAAGCGCGCAAGGCGGCTGCCTGTGGGGTCGGGCAGCCTCCCAGCCCCTTGCTCCCTCGCTGAGGTCACCTGGCGGGTCACTTGTGCACGTAGGTGCGGTGGTGGGACCGTCGCGGGTCCCTCCGCCTTCTCTTGCCCTTTCGCACATGACCCGACTCCGGGGCGAGCAGCACCTTCCCCGAACTCAGCCCGCAGGTCAACGGCAGGGCCAGGGGTCTGGCCTGGGGTAGGGCTCCTCCGGTTCCCCCACCAGCACACACCCCCGCTCCGGTCCATTCTGCTTCCCCGGGCCTGTCTCAGGTGGGAGCGGGTGCAGGGCGCAGAGTCTCCACGCTCAGATCTGCAGGCAAGCCCCCAGACGGACGCGTAAGTCGCAAGTCCAAGGTGGCTCGGTGAGCCCCGAGTTGGGACACGGTTACTCCGTGTTTTCTAGTGACATAACCCTCAGGGGTCCCCGCTGACTTAGTGTATTTCTCCTTTAAAACCCGGGTTGGAAGCTATAATTATGTGAGTGGACACTCATATAGCATTTATGGACCACCTACTACGTGTCGGACACCTACTGTGTGTGGGCTTCAAACTAGAGGGTGCCATCCTCTGGACGAGTGCTTCCCAGAGGCATGCTTGTTATCCGAGTAGTTTTCTTTTCTTTTCTTTTTTTTAAACTACATAGTTTTGCTTTTTTAAAAAAAATATTTTATTTATTTTTAGAGAGGGAAGGGAGAGAGAGAGAGAGAGAGAGACATCAATGTGCAGTTACTGGGGGTCATGGCCTGCAACCTAGGCATGTGCCCTGACTGGGAATCGAACCTGCGATGCCTGGTTCTCAGCCCGCGCTCAATCCACTGAGCCACGCCAGCCAGGGCCCAAGTAGTTTTCAGAGCAGCCATGCAGGCGCCCTCGCTTTATCCCAAAAGGAAGGGTTTGCACTTTCCGGGGTTTCACAGTCTCTCTCTGGGTGCTCAGCACGAATTTGTGCAGTAGATGATGATGAGCACGCCCTCACGGGTGAGCAGCCTGCGCCCGCAAGGGGTGACGTGTTTCAGTCACGCAGCCTACCAGCGGCCGGCCCAGGGATCCCGCACCTACCTTCCCCCACGCACCGTTTCTTTCCACGGCACGTTTAATCACAGTTTCCTCACAGCCGAGCTTATCACGCACTCCGGTTGCGGTCACGGTGCGGCCTTTCTCCGGGAGGCTGCGGTCCTGGCCCTGCGGTTTGTGCAGGGTCCTCATCCCACGCGCGAATCAGTTCCTCAAATGTTCACGGAAGGCCAGCTCTGGGCGGAGCTGGCCGTGCAGGCAGAGGGCACGGAGCCGTGCTCCTCAGAGGACACGGAGGTGGGGCGGGCACGGCCCCCGCACTCGTGGAGCTCACAGCGCGCGCGGACAAGGGGAGACCTGGAGGACGCGGACGGGAGGCACAAACAAAGCGCTGTGCGAACCCGGGGGAGAGAGGACGTTCCCACCAGGGCGACTCGAGAAGGCTGTCTGGGAAAGGGGAGTGGAAGGTCAAGGGCAAGAAAGCCAGGAGAGGGCAGGGACGAGAACTCGCAAGTGAGGCGGCCTCAGCGAAGGCCTGCGGGCCTCAGAGCTGGGCGTCACCGTCACCTCCCGCTGGAGGCGCCGGTGGTGCTGTGGGCGGCGAGGGAGGGAGGGAGCTGCTACGGGGCGGCACAGGGCTCGTGTTAGGTGGCCGCTGGGAAGGAGCGGCCGGGGAAGGGGGGCTGGTGGGGGGTGCCTGAAGCAGGGCCCTGCCCCCTGCAGTCTAGCGAAGAACCTCAAACGGGAGGCTGGGGACCGGAGGGAGACATGTCTCACTGGCTGACTCAGCCGTCCTGAGCCCGGTCTGATAAGATTGCCAGGCGCTCCGGACAACACGAGAAAAACCGTGATAGCGCAGAGGAGGGGAGCCCTTGGCGTTCTGTGTGTGTGTCGTCTCCACTGTGTGGGGAAGAAAGCCTTTGACACTGTGTATGGTCCCAAGGTCTAAAGGGGAGGGGGAGGGGGAGCCTATAACCTGACTAAGGTATCTAATCCCTGAACACCCAACAACTGGCACACTCAGACTAGCTGGGCACCCGCTGGCAGCTTCTGGCTCAAGCGAGTAGAACAAACTTACTGGCTTCATTTCCTCCATACGCAGGGCACTCAGACGGGCCGGGCGCCTGCCGGCAGCTTTGTGCCGGTGTGTGTTTCATAAACAAACTTGTCACCTCATTTCCACTGGGCCCGCAGTCTCTCGCCTGAATTCTTCTCTTGGGAGCAAGGCAAGGCCAGAGGAGGGGGGACCCCCGACTTGAGTCTCCCCGGGAACACTTGCATGGAGCTAGAGAATTTGGAACCTAATTAGGGAGGACCCATCCAGAGACTCTGGGCAGGGGAGAAACATGGTCAGCGCACGATGCTGTGTGTGGCTTTTTACCGCTCTGTCCCGGGTCTCCACCGCCTCACACGGTGCGGGCTCTTGCCCTGTGCAGCCGGACATGTAAAATGAATGGGCCGGGGTCCAGGGGTCAGCCAGGCTGTTGTAATTGGTCAGGAAGAGGGCGGATGTAATCACCACCTCAGAGGTGGAAGCGGCTGCCTTTGCCAGCTGCACTGGGGCAGCGAGTGGGGAGGGGGAGCCTGGGTTGCCCCAGGAAGGCGGTGCACGGGGGACAGGGTGCGAGCAGGGGAACCGATGGCCTGGGGAGAGGGGGAATGAGACTCCCACTTCTGTTTGGGGCTGTGTTGTGCTGCAGCGCCGGGAGGCTGTCTAGCAAGGCATTTATTTCCAAGGCCAGGGCATTCCCGAGCCCTCTTTCCTTAGGGCAGGCACCATGCTCCTGGGCCTGACTCTGTCCACCCATGCAGGCTTGCACTGATTTCGTGTTTGGGGTTTTCCTTGCATTCCCTAGAACGACGAGGAAGCCGCTTGTCTCTTTAGGGGCCTGGGAAAGAGCGGCCCTAAGGAGAAAGAGAAGGCAAAGAAAATGCTTTAGAGGCGTAAGTGCTTGGAGGTGAGGTGACCTGATTTTCGAGCTTTCGGCGGGGCAAGGTTCACCGTCCACCTCCGCTAACCGCGGTGTGGATGGACTGGCTTTCTGCTTAGAAGCCAGGCAGTAACGAAAACAGGTGTGTGCAGGTAAACCACTAGTAACTGGGGAAATGAGCCACGTAATCAGAGGCGAGGTGCTTCCGGCGGAGGCTTCTGCGCCGCTAGAACCCTGGCGGGATGAGTCCGCCCAGGCTGCGGGTAGTCTGAACGATAAGGGACTCTTTCCTTCCTTCCTTCCTTCCTTCCCGGCCCTGTTTTGAGCTGTGGATCCTGTGCAGCAGACTCGCTCAGAGGGTTTGTCAATCCGGAACACGGTGGCTTTCCCCCCTTCCCAGTCCCCTCACCGGTGTGCAGACCCGGAACTCCATCCGGCGTCCCCTGCCCGACCCAGGCTGGAGCCCGGTGGACCCACCCCCGACCTGGCGGGGGCGCGTGCGACGGTTGAAACGCCAACGGCCCCCGGGTGTCCGGTAGGCGCGCGCACAGGGGCGGGCGGGCGGGCTGGCGCGTCCCCGGCGCGCGCCCGGGAATGACCGTTGCGCTTGGGGGTAGGGAGCGCCCCGCTTCGCATTTCTGGAAAAGCAGCGGAATGCAGTGAAGTGGAAAAGGCGAGGTGCCAACCGACGAGGGCCGTGCGACGCCCTTTCCGTAGATTGGGTCCCCGGACGGCGTGTGCATGCGCCGCGAAGGGCCGGGGAAGCAGGGTGGGGAGGGCGGTCCATGGAGGGGGCTCACCTTGGACAACGCCCATCTCTGGATGACTAACACTGTGTTATTTAGATCGTCATCCTATAATTGAAAAAAGAGCCGGCGCTGGGGAACCCTGGGTACCCCCGCCCATCGTCAGTGGTGGGGACCTGCCCAGGCTCTCCGCGCGCGCGCACAGGAGGAGTCAAGTAAACCGTCTCCTCACGCGCCCTCTCCTCTCTCCTCGCTGCTCTACCGCGTCTTCCCCCGCCCCCGCCCCCGCCCCGCCTCTTCTCAAAACCCCCGAAGGCCTGGGCGGAGGAGTCTTCTCGTCCTTCTTAGGATCGCAGACTCACCTGCAGAAAGAACCCAGTCGTCAAAGGCCGCTGACTCACCGCACCTGACCTCGGCGTTTGGCATGAGCTGATAGAAATTAAGAAAAATATTTACTGTATGTTTCTATTTCCTCCTAAGCAGTTGTACCATGGTGTTTCTTTTATATGACCACGTGATGTTAAATATTTTAAGTTTGCATTTGGAAACAATTTGACTTAGAAGAAAGTTACCAACATGTTTCAAAGGATTCCATTGTATACCCAGCTTCTGTGAATGTTCACATTTAAGGTAACCACAGTATCGAGGCAAGGATTATAACGAGGAAATTAGCATCACTGCTGCTCTATAAAGATATTACTCAAATTTTTTTTTACAAATTATCCTTTTTTTCCTGGTCCAGGATTCAATCGAGGGCCTGACAATGCATCTAAGTGTTGGTTTCTCCTGACCTGTGACAGTTTCTCACTCTTGTTTCATGACGGACACCTTAAAATTTTTTTTAAAAATATTTTTTTTTTAGAGAGAGAGTGGAAGGGAAGGAGGAGGAGAGGGAGAGGAACATCAATGTATGGTTGTCTCTTGCTCACCCCCTGCTGGGAGCCTGCCCTGGCCTTCAGCCCAGGCACGTGCCCTGCCTGGGAATCGAACCAGCGACCCTTTGGTTCCTGGGCCAGGGTCGCAATCCACTGAGCCACATGAGCCAGGGACATGACTGACAATTTTGAAGGGCGCTATTGGCCAATTATTTTTTTTAATGTACTTCAATTTGCATTTGTTTAGTATTTTCTCATTATTAAATTCAAGTTATGTATTTTTTGGACAAAATACCACAAAAATGATGTATGCCATCCTCAGGGCATCATACGGCGGGTGGGTGGGCTGGGCTGGGCACAATGTCAATATGTCATTTACGGTGACATTGTTTGACTGCTTGGTTCACGTGGTGTCTGCCAGGTTTCCCACGCTAAGCTGGGGTTTCCCTTTTTGTATTCAGTCGGAGGGGGCAGGTGTGCTCACTGGTGACACTCACTGTAGCATCCACGACTCCCGACAGCACTGTGCTTTGCCCAGGGTGATCTGATTTATCATTCCGATGCTAAAGTTCCATCTGAATATTTAAATGCAGTGACATTTTATTATTTATTTTTTGACTTTTTTAAAAAATTTTATTTACTTTTAGAGAGGGAAAGGAGGGAGACAGAGAGAGAGAGAGAGAGAAACATCCATGTGCGGTTGCTGGGAGCCGTGGCCTGCAACCCAGGCATGTGCCCTGACTGACTGGGAATCGAACCTGCGATGCTTTGGTTCGCAGCCTGCACTTGCAGTGACATTTTAAATGAAGATATTTGACTAATTCTTCTACTTTACATTAGAGAAAAGGGCATTGGGAGGTTGTGTGACATGCTGTAAAATTAGTGGCTAAAATAGAATTTATGAATGTATGATAGAGAATTCTAAATGAATAGTTCACTGTTTTGAGTCCTTGTAAGAATTTGGAGTTTAAAACCCCAGTGTACATGGATGTACGAGCTTGTCCATTGATTTGGTTTTAGTACTGCCTTATTTGTACCTGCCCTTATAAACTGGTAAATGCAAAATGGTATTTAAAAACAGAAGAAAAAAGTTGTTTCACTATTATTTCCAACGTACTGCTGCTTTTGGTCGGCATTTGCAAAACGGACCCTTTAAAAAACCAACAATACGCGGGACTCCCACCCAGTGTTTCACTTGACTCAGCCTGACTGTTTGCTGAGAGGATCCCCCGAAGGGGGAACGGGCGCTCCTTGGCCCGCGCTGCCTTCAGAGGGGGCGGACTCCGGGCGGTGGAACTGGGAGGCCCAGGTCAGTCGGCGCGCTGTTTCACTATCGGGCGCTGAGATAAGTCTCCTTTGCAGAGGAGCTTCCCCTGGGCGGCGTGCTCCCTCACTTGTATCGCTGTAGCTGGGAAACTGGTCTGAGATTGGGTCCCAGGCTCGGTGCCAATTTTTCCTGCTTTCAGCGTGGAGAGGGAGTTTAGTTAGTTAGTTTGTTTGTTTGAATCACTGACTCTGGAGTATCTGATATCTTCGAACACTGTACCCCGAAAAATGTACAAACCCACAGGCTGCGTCAGAGCAAAGGCACCCCGAAGTCACACAGGGGTGGGCGGGTGGAGGGAAAAGCCGCCGCCAGGCGCCGGAGGTGTCCCGGTTTCCCCTCCCGCCGTCTGGCCGCCCACCTGGCCCCTCGTGGCTTCCCCGCAGACCCCTCCCTCAGTCCCCGGCGTCAGCCGGTCCTTAACACTCAGCCCAGTGTGCCCAGTTTTTTTGCGGGCTCTTCGCTGGCTCCGTCCCCAACCTGCTGGGGACGGGCGCTCCGCGGCCCGCGGGCGGCGGCGCGCGGGGAGGACGCAGCGCGCGCGTGAGTCGGCGCCCCCTGCCCCGCCCCCGCGCATCAGCACAGGGTTCCCGTCTGTTGAAGACGCGCTGGGGGCGCGCGCACGGGGACTGTCCCGGAAGGAGGGAAGGCCGGAGTTACCGCCCCCCCCCCCCCCCGCGGCCCCTCCGAGGCAGGACGGGGTCGGGGAAGAGGCGTCAGGACCCGTTATAACGGAACGACTCGGTTTCTGGACGTGGGAAGAGCGTGAACTCCCAGAGCCCGCTTCTCGGCCCGCCAAGCCCCGCGGCCCCCGCGGCGGGACGGTCCCGGCGCCCGGCCCCGCTCGGCCCGCCACCGCTCGCGGCAAAGCTTGGCGCGCCCGGGCGCGCCGCCGCGGACGCACGGCCGCCTGGCCGGAGGGGCGGAGCCAGTGCGGCGTTCGTTCGGGGAAGCCCTGCGGCTCTGACGTCACCTCAGCGCTGGCCAATGGGAAGCCGGAGAGGGGATTCCCGCTCCGGCTGCCGCCCCGCCAGCTCTTTAAAGGGTGCCCCGGACTGCGCTCTGGGAGCAGCGACTGGAGCCGGGGAGCCGGGCCTGCAGGGTGAGCCAGGACCGCTCTGGGATACGAGACGCTAGAGGTTTGGCGACTAGGCGTGAAGACTGGTGCAGGCCTGGGGGCCAAACCGGGGACCAAACCGGGGACACCGGGAGTCGCCCTGAGAGCGTGGAGGCTGGAGCGCGCCTCCCCGCGGAGGGTCCCTGCGGAAGCAGAGGGGCTGCGGATGGGGGAGGCGCTTTGGATTCCCGGCCCCAGGCCCCCCAACGGGGTCGCGTGCGGAGGGCACCTTCGTCACCCCTGTGTGGGACGGAAAGGTAGCGCGCGACTCGGAACCCCGACCGTGACTTCAACTGGCGCAGTTGAGCTCCGGCCGGAGGTTGCTTTGGAAAAGTGAAAGCGGAGGACGATCTAGAAACATCCCCACCTGAAGTGACTTTCCTAAACGGCTTTTCTCTCCCCCTGTTACCTCTTTTCAGAGAAGGGCATGCACGCGGGGGCTCGCCGAAGGCGCGAGGAGAGAAGTCAAGGCACCCCCCCCGCCCCCCGCCCAGGTGAGTGTCCGGCGCTTGCGCTGGTTTCTGTATTAGATTTGACCTTGGACAGACGAATGCTGCCGAGGAAGACGGCTGTGGGAAGCACGGGCTGATCTGAAAGTATGGAAACATGGTATCATTAACTTCGGAGTCCGATCACGTGCTAAAACGCACGTGGCCAGGAGCCAAGGACCCCTGGCGCACAGTGGTAAGTAAGGGCTTGCATCTGAACGGCACTGCCTAGCTTCCGCCTCGACGGCAAAGGGCGCCGCTTGGATGCGTCAGGTAGGCATGCACCGCTCGGGGGTCGCGCCCCTGCTCCCCCCACCGCGTCTTGGCAGCTCGCCCCCAAAGGACCCGGGACGGCGCCCTCTGGTGGGCAGCGGTGGCATCCCCACGTCGCGCAGGCGAGCACGGGCAGTGGTTGTGGGGTTGATCCCACGCAGCGCTTCTCCTTGGAACCCGGAGGCCTTTAGCTCCTCTTGTGGTCAGAGTGACCATGAAACAAATCCAAGCGCTTTTTTTCTTATTTCTCCCGCGCACACAGTCCTCGTGCGCTTGCCTCCCGGTACCACCACTCACTCCCCCTCTGCCTAGGCTGGCATCGCGCCTGCGCACAGCCTCTCGTTTCCAGCGCATCACCATTCGCACGGACTTTTCTGCTCTTCAGACTCTTCTCTGTTTGAGCGGTGACACAGTAACGCGGACGCACGCCTGCACGTGCAGAACGCAGTGACTAATAGCCTGTCATGGGCACACACACACACACACACGTGACATGTAAGTTCTTAAATTCCCTGAATTCTTTAATATCGATTCTCCCCAAACACAGCTGAAGATTCGTCCTGTGCCCAGCGTTTGTAGTATTAGCACCTTGGCCCCTCAGCGTTTCACTGCGGAGCACGGGCCGCCGGCCTTGGGTCGGCGCACAGAAGCGACGGGAAAGGCCAGAGTCAAGTGCAACTGCAAGCACCCGCTTGTCCTGCAGGAACTGTCTTCATGCCCAGGCTTTTAGTGGGGAAAACCTCACGTGTGAGCAGTTTAATGAGATTAAGTAAAATGTTGGTGTTATTTCTCACAGCGGTTTTGGAGGGACGCACTCGGCGTGTGAGTTCTCTTCGGTGCCACTGTTCTGAGGCCGTGGTTCCGCCGCCGTGTTTCACACCGGGAGCCCGGCGGCCTCAGGGGCCTCACGGCCGCGAGGAGCAGCGGCGGCGGCCCGAGGCAGGCAGGCAGTGCGTTGTTAGCTGGCTGCGCTGGGTCAGGCCGGCAGCCACAGCCACCCTGCCACTTGCTTCTGGACACGTTCTCCTGCTGGTGAGCGACGCCCACGGGTCACTGTGTGCGATGGGCTGGCAGTGTACTTGTTAGCTGGTTAATGTGCAAGTGACACCAGCTAACACGCAACTGCTACCTCATTGCATTTACAACGAGCACCCGAGTGCGGCTACATGTGTGTGCACGCGCTTTCTGCTGTGAACCAGCGAGTGAGCACCAGGATACGTGCGGTTGCTGTTCGGTTACCCGATCGCAATGCAACAGACAGCTTTAGAATGGTAGAGGAGCTACTCCAGTCATTTAAAAAGTTTCCAGGTAATACTTTGGAGTCTCTAATACTTGTAGGAGGTATGAAAATATTTGTGAAATTCAATATTTGTTTTATTTCTTATTTTTAAAAAGATTTTATTTATTTTTAGAGAGAGGAAGGGAGGGAGGAAAACATCAACGTGTGGTTGCCTCTCACACGCCCCCTACTGGTGACCTGGCCTGCAACCCGCGCATGTGCCCTGCCTGGGAATCGAACCGGCGACCCTTTGGTTCGCAGGCCGGTGCTCAATCCGCTGAGCCACCCCAGCCAGGGCTCAATATTTATTTTAACTAAAAAACTTAGAATCTAGTGACAAGTTGGAATGAAAGCCCGAAACGTTTCCCCAAGGTTTCGGCCGTCCTCGGTGGTCCGCCGCCAGGTGGGTGGGCGGGCTCCACATGGTGTTGGTGCTCGTTGTTCTCCGGCCACGTGCGCGCCTGCTGCGGGGGACTGCGGCGGCCTGCCAGACGGAGACGTTCCCACTCGACATGTCGAGAGAGTTGGGGTGTTGGGGTGCAGGTGTGGGCTGGGATGGGATGATTTGGAAAATTAGCCTCACTTTTTCCTTCATCTTCAGTGAGATCACAGACCCGTATTTGGAAGTGAGCATGAGCTTTAGCTTGTGAAGGGGAGCATGGACCGTACAACACAATTTTAAACATTTCCTCACTCCCTGGCTGGCGTAGCTCAGTGGATTGAGCGTGGGCTGCGAACCAAAGTGTCACAAGTTCGATTCCCAGCCAGGGCACATGCCTGGGTTGCAGCCCACGGCCCCAGCAACCGCACATTGATGTCTCTCTCTTTCTCTCTTTCTCCCTCCTTTCCCTCTCTAAAAATAAATAAAATAAAATCTTAAAAACAAACAAACAAATATTTTCTCACTCCCGTGAGGCCACTCGGACCCCAGGAGCAGAGCTGGCTGGGCTGGGCCCAACACAGAGCGCATGCGGTGGGCCCGGCCGCAGGTGTGGGGAGCTGGCCCCGGGGGTTTGGGTGACGCTTTTCCCCCTTGAAGGGGCGCGAGAAATAGATCCCAGGCTCTCCTCACTGGGTTGTAAGTTATCGGTGAAACAATTTTTATTCTTACCTTACTTAAATGTCAACATTCTAGAACGGTGGGCTAAGAAAAAGCCTGTAGTTTCATCCTTACGCATCTTGCTCTTCTGCAATCTCGCCCCCTCTCGGTGGTTGCCAGTATCACTCCATTTGCAGGACCTCTGTGTGAATACCGCTTCTATGTGAATATCGCTTTCCTCTTGTGTTTTTAAAGGTTAAATTTCAACATGTTATTTTTTTCATAAAAATTCAGCTTTTGATGAAAATAAAATCTATGGAATGTAGAAAGTTTGGCCTTTTGTTTTAATGTAAGCTGAAGAGAAGACACAAAACGCCACCATTCGCACTCAATAAAGAGAATAGGTGCTTAAAGCCGTTCTCCAGTTGCAAGCTATCGCGCTGATGAGAAAGGAGGGAAGGAATGGAATCACGTGAACAGAGGGAAGGGGTCGTGGGTGAGGAGGACACGCATCCGGAAAGTGTTTCCACGGGAGGTGGGGTGGGGGGAGACAGGGAGGGCCCTGGGCAGCTGGGGGGAAAGGAGTGGGCGGCCCTGCCGCTGGTTGGAGGTGGTGTCCCAGGTGCTCTTCCGCTCCGTGGAGGGGTGGGTGGGGGTTTGGCGGTGGCAGCAGCCGTGGCAACGGCAGCGGCAACGCCTCCTCGGCCGGGAGGGCCCCAGCAGCGCAGCCCCCGAACGCAGGGAAGAGGAGAGCGGGGAGGAGGGTGGCGGGCGGTCTCCAGGCGGGGCAGGCGTTAGAACCCGATTCCTCCAGGGCAGAGAGGGAGCCAAGCTGAGGGCGAACGCGGGCAGAGCGACCCCTCGCTGCTCCACCCACTGGAGACTCGCCACCAGTGAGCGGGATGCACGGGGCCGGACAACCCGGCCCTGTCCCGCGTGTGAGGGGCCGGCTTTCCAAACACAGCCCGTGCGCTGCGAGAGCCTGGAGAAGGCGCGGGCACACGCAGCTGCGGGCCCTCTTAGAAGACCCTCCGTCTTCGTCTCTTGCACCGCCGGGCCCGCCGACTCAGGGCACCTGCGCGCACTCTCGCCGCCGCAAGGGGGCGTCTGCCCCTTGGTGAGTCGGCCGGGGGCTGGGAGCCGGCCCGCAGCCATATGGACCGTCCTCCTCCCTCGCCAAGGTCCGCAGGCCTGTGCGTCCCCTTCCGCACTTCCTCTCCCGCCTTCCCGTCCAGCTGTCCCGTGAGATGCCTGTTCCACGGGGCCACGGCTCGCCTCCACCAACTCGGCCTGCTGCTTTGCTGGCCGATGGTGATGATGCGGCGGACGGAACAGAAAGGTGGGGACTCGGGGGAGTAGACAGTTGGCTGTGCCCCCGAGTGGCTCAGTCCAGGACGTCCGCAGTTGCTCCCCTCTTTCCAGGAAGGGCGTTGGCGCTTTGGGGGTGACCCTTAGGACTTCAGCCACCGGGATGACGTAGCATTGAATTCTTCCTCCAAATGGCGAGTCTAGTCTGAATAGATCATCAGCCAAAGATACCGCTAAGGATCCAAGTTCAGTGATGGTAGACTGATGGCCCTTTTCTTACACTTGGGATTTCCACGCAGAGATACCGACTCAACTGTTAATGCTGTACTTACGGAATTTGAGTTTCTCCCGGGAACTAATAAATATTGAAAATAATGGCTCTGGCTGCTGTGGCTCTGTGGATTGAGTGCTGGCCTGAAGACCAAAAGGTCGCCAGTTCGATTCCCAGTCAGGGCACATGCCTGGGTTGTGGGCCAGGTCCCCAGTTGGGGGCGTGCGAGAGGCAACCACACATTGATGTTTCTCTCCCTCTCTTTCTCCCTCCCTTTCCCCTCTCTAAAAATAAATAAACAAGATCTTAAAAAAATAATGAAGGCTTTTTCAAATGTTATGATAATGTCATTTATAAATGACTCTTTGGCCGGATGTAGTAAAACCTACTATGAACTTGTCCCCAAAAGATGAACAAACAAAATCCTGTATATGAAAAAGACAAAAATATGTAAGGATACGGATCTATGCATATATACATTTCACAATGTTTATTTTGTGTTTTATTACATAAAAATAGTCCTTTACAGTCGGCTGCTGCAGACGCGTCAGCCGCACCCAGGGTCGTGGCCTCAGTGGTCTAGCGTGCTGGCGTGTCCGTCCAGGACGCTCCTAGGAAAGGTCAAGTTGAACAACCGGCGCTTGGAGCTGAGTGGCGACTGTGTATTCTGAATTGTTTGGTGTGGTCAAATGGAGTCTGGAGTGCGTTTTGTTTTGATTCCTTGGGCTTTGGGCAGCGTCCCTGTGGTGGAGACGTTCATTGCCACTCACTGGCAGGGTGACAGAAAACCATCTGTCAGTGCCATGCGTGGTCGTCGGAGCACCTAGAATGAGAGCGGACCCTCGGGGAGACGGCCCCGTGTGCTGGCCGCCACACTGGAGCGAGGCCCCGGCGTCTTCAGAGATCCTCCCTTTTCTTAATGATCATCTGTCGAATCAGATCTGCTATCTCAGGCCTGATGGCCTCGACGGGCTCCTCGGGCCTCCAGGACCTCACGACTTGGCCCTCGGGGTTGACCAGGTATTTCCAGAAGTTCCACCTCGGCTCCTTCTTGGAGGAATCTGCAAAGTCAGAACACATTTTCACGAGTGTGATTCTATTCTTTGCCGAGATTTCCACTTCTGCCAGGGTCTGCACGGGTGACAACTTCAGAAACAAGTCCTGGTGGGGGGTGGGGGGAGGTGCCACCACAGCGAAACAGGACAGAGAGCAAAACCCCGAACGGGGCAGAACTCAAGGTCTGAGCGGCCGGGTCCCGTACACACACGCGGAGACTCCACTAACGCACGATTCTGCCACCCAGAGCTGTCACGAAGCGGCTTACTCAGATCTGTTGCTCTAAACAACACAAAGTTTGTCTTGCCACTCGCTGAAAACTTCCAGTTTCCTGGCACGTTTAAAGATAAAATGATATTCTAGAAGTCCTTTGTAAAGGGAATGGGGGGGATCGCTTTTCATATGAAACATACCTACGTTTTTAACATAGTGACATATTCCGTAGCTGAAAATGGTAAATTCTAAATCATGTTATTTTGAGAAACTGTGACATCCTTTGGATGCATCTGAATTGACATGTAAGAGGTAGGGTTTCCCGTTTCTATCCAGGGGGCTATGGGCATTACTACGGACTGACACGAGGAAAACCACAGTCACAGCTAAGATCGACCAAGTGCCCACCCTGCGCCCAGTGACGGGGGCTCAGTGCTCCGAGTGGGTCCCTTGTGTACTCTCTGCAGCACCCCTGCCGGCGGGGTGTCACTACCATCACCCCCATTTTGCAGATGAGAAAAGCGGGGGCCTGGACTCCAGACCCCAGGGCTGGCGGGGGGCAGAGCCCGGAGCCACCTCGGGACCTTGTCCCCAGCTCAGGCTCTGCCGCCTCCACAGGGCACAGGGCGGAGCCACAGGGCACAGGGCGGAGCCACAGGGCACAGGGCGGAGCCAGCTGACATGGGGAGGAGGAGGGCCAGCTCTTCCCTGTCCGTGCGGGACTCGGTGTCTGTGGGACGCCCGATCGGAGGGGGCCTCTGGGTCTGTGGCTTGGGAGCTTAGGAGACAGAGCTCACTCAGGGACCGGAGATGGAGCGAGAAGGGCCCAAGTGGGTTTTAGGGAGGACCCTGAGCACCCATAGGGTTAAGGGTGGATGGACAAGGGCCACCTGCCAAGGAGAAGGAGAAGGGACCCATGGGGAGTCAGGTGCCAAGACCCAGTGGGCTCAGAAGCCGGGGCAGCGATGCAGGGAGGAGGTGGGGGGGAGGGGAGGAGCCGTGTTGCCTCCTCTGGAAACAGGGAGCGAGTGGCTGTGAGGACACCCCGCCGGGAGGCGTTAAAGGTGGGCGAGAGCCCACGAGGGAGCGTAGGCTGGAACCAGTAAGATGTGGCCCAACGCCCACTTCTATGCGCTTTACTTTGCACCGGTGCCGAGTGTTTACATCGGTTCCTTCACTGTTGGAAGTAGCGCCTGTTGGAGCAAGCATCGGGGACTCAGCAGGAGCAGAGCACTGCCTCGAAGCCTTCCTCGGGTCGTCCCGGAACAGCCCCTTTCCACAGCGGAAAACGTGTCCAGGGCACAGCTCTCTCCAGCTGGGGCGCCACCTGTGAGCCAGTGAGCTGCCGCTGCCCCCCGGCCCTGGGCCCCCGACCGTGGCTGCAGCCCCTCCCCACCGGTCTGGCCACTGGGCTGGGATGCTGCCCCCACCTGCCTCCTCACCCAGGCCCCTGGGCAGCCGGCACACCTGCACCAGGCTCGGTCCTGTCCAGGTGGGCCCACTGAAAAGGCCTGATTGTAATTGGGCCATCATCACTTG
Organism: Phyllostomus hastatus; assembly: GCF_019186645.2. NCBI lineage: Eukaryota > Metazoa > Chordata > Mammalia > Chiroptera > Phyllostomidae > Phyllostomus > Phyllostomus hastatus. Next base: position 1,395,036 of record NW_025333854.1, read on the forward strand.
GCTCTGGGACTCGCTTACATTACGTGACCCTTGTGCCCGCCCCCCCCCCCACGGGGACAGTGGGGTTTGAGAACCTTTGTAGGGATGGAGGGTCCCAGGACCCTCCCCCAGGAGCGACGGTGCCCCAGCACCCCGCGGCGGTGACTGCGAGACTCCCTGGCCCGCGCCTGCGCTGGCTGCTCTCTCCCGCGGCGCACCTAGAGCGCCCTCTGCTGGTCTGTGGGACGGAAGTGTCCTGGCAGGATGAAGTCCCGGTTTCAATCAGGGGACCCACAGTGACAACGGGGCAGGGGAGATCTGTCGCTGACGGCCTGAGCGTCCTTTAGGACGGTGTCCGGCCCAGGGTCAGCGGTGTGTGCGGCCTTACTCTCACTATTAACACGCTCCTCCACACAGTCTTAGGAGGCGGACAATACTGACGCTCTCGTTTCACACACGAGGCACCAGGCACAGAGGAGTTCGGTCGTGTGCCTGAAGACACACAGCAAAGCAGCAGAGCGGACCGGGGCCCAGGAGCATGCCCAGCCTCTGACCCTCACTCCCTTCAGGCTGACTGACCCTGGAAAAACCTAGGATTTCTGCAGCCAGTGGCCTGATGGTAAAACTTTTAGGAAGCAGTGGCCCAACACTGCTTCCTAAAAGAATCCTTTTGTTTTGTTTTGAGTTTTAGCAAAACCGCGGCAAACTGAGTATTGCTCATCCCTGAGGCCAGCTCAGAGGTGAGGCACCACACAGCCACCGCAGAGAGGACGGAGCCACGGCGCCCCGCCTGTTCCAGACGGGGGGGGGGGCCGTTACCAGTGGGGGCGGGGGCGCCTCCCCAGAGGCTACTGAGGTGAGAGGAGAAGACGCCCCGTGACAATAGCTATGCCCACACTTCCACTGCGTTTTTCAGTAAAATGATCATCAGGAATAAAACTCGGTGGGCCAGATTTATTTTGCCATTCCCGGCGTTCAAACATAGATTTCAGGAAAGCAAAACTTCTAGAAAGTCCAACAGGATGAAATTCCGGCTCGTTGGTCGTCTTATAAAACTTTCCCACTAAAACATTTCAAATGAAACTGGAAAGCCTGCTTCTGATACACTTGTTTAAAAAGGAAAAGCAACAACCACACAAAAGCAAAAGCAAACTAAGCAAACAACTAGAACAGGAACAGAATCACAGAAATGGAGATCATATGGAGGGTTAGCAACAGGGGAGTGGGTGGGGAGAGAGGGGGAAGGTACAGAAAATAAGTAGCATCGATGGTAGGTAGAAGATAGACAGGGGGAGGGTAAGAATAGAATAGAAAATGGGGAAACCGAGGAACTTATATGTGTGACCCAGGGACATGAACTAAAGGGGGGGAATGTGGGTGGAGAGGGGGTGTGCAGGGTGGAGGGGAGTGAAGGGGGGAAAGGGGACAACTGTAATAGCATAATCAATAAAATATATTTAAAACAATAAAACGGAAAAGCAACACTCAACGTTACACTGGGAAGGCCAGACCGGTACTCACCAACGAGGAACCTGAAGGCAGGCTCTGCCTCGGGTCCCAGAATCTTAATCTTGTGGAAGATGGGGAAGGTGACCCCGTAGTTACTCCTCACGAAGGCCGCCACGTCCTGGCTGGGCCGGGGCTCCGCCTCCCCGAACTGGTTGCAGGGGAAGGCCAGCACGCTGAAGTGGAAGGGCCCGAACTCGCGGTGCAGCTCCTGCAGCGCCCCGTAGTTTCGGTCTGTGAGCTGGCACTCGCTGGCCACGTTGGCCACCAGTGTGACCTCCCGGAAAAAGAGCAAACCCGGCCGGAAAGTGAGGCGAAGAAACGACCCAAGAATCCTGCCGGTGGTTAAAAACCCTACACTGTCTGGGCAGAAAGAACTACAACCTAGGAGAGATGGTTATTTCGGACTTCTAGGCATACCCGGCTGTACTGAACATGGTGACCGGGGTGCCTGGCTGAGACGCCTTTCAAAAAGCACCAGGGACTCGTGATGGTTTATTAAAAAAAAAAACCATAATAAGTTCCTGTTGTTTGGTTAATGTCTCCATGTTCACATTACAAACTGCAGAGAATTCCCCAAACCACTTCAAGTGTTAGTTCAGCACATCAGTGAAAACACTCTCAAGAAAGCAGTTGAGATAATCAGAGTTTACCAATTAGAAGCACAAAAACTATGAGGACAATGATGGCTAAAGTGATGTACCAATCCCATTCCTGTATTATAAACGATAACACGAGCGTCTAACGGAGAAAATCGGTCCCAGGAAGAGAGCGCACGGAGAACGTGGCCGAACAACAACAACAAAAAAAAAGCAATAAAAGTCGGAGGAGGCGACTTACTTTGCCTTTAAACTTTTCCAGAGACACGGGTCTTCCCTTCGCGTCTTTCACTTCAAAGGCGTAGAAGCTGTTGGCCCGCGGCTTCAGGAACTTCAGCTGCAGGAGAAAGAGCGTCGTGGTGCACAGCGCCATGGACAGCAGCACGGCGAACACCCGCGCCCTGGGCCCCGAGCACCGCCCGGGGTGCACGGCCAGAGGCTCCATCTTGCAGGGCTCCCGGCGAAGGCTCCTCCGCGCGCTGGAATTCGAGGAGGAGCTGAAACTCGAAACCCCGCGTGCGGCGGAAACCCAGGAAGGACCGACTAGCTCATTTCCCTGTGGGGGCGGGGTGTGTGTGTGTGTGTGTGTGGGAGGGGGGGGGGCAGAAAGACCCTCCGCAGAGGGGGAAGGGGGTTCCAAGGAGGCAGAGAGCGCGAAAGAATGCCACGTATTTCTGATGGCAGCCGCAGTTTCTGCAGGAAAAATGCGGACGTGTCGGGTCGCTCTCCACCACCCTCCCCCGCAGACGCCCTCTCACCGGCAGGGGGCGCCCGTGCACCGTGCGGCCGCCGGGGCCTCGCTGCCGAGGGCCCCGCAGGCCCCTGCACCCAGAGCAGCAGCTCAGAGGGCAGAGCTGCAAGCAGGACGTGGGACCCGCAGGGCGCGGATTTTATGTGTGTGGACGTTCAACAAGCTCCATGAGTTCAAGGGACCCGTATAGAGGGAAGGGCAGGAAGACAGCCGAAGGGCTGCCTACCCTGGCCTCCCCTCGCTGTGGCAGTGCCAGGCGGACCCAGCACAAATAGTGAGCAAGGGCACTTTTAAAGAGTTTCTCTCTTTTCCCTTCTCTTTCCTCTCTCTCCAGAATGAGTTAAAAAAAAGAAACACTAAATGAAACAATACAGAAACCTCCGTCCAAGGCACTGATAACACGTTGAACGGCATGAGGCCAGGAACCGGAGCCCGTGGCTTGGGGGCCGGGGCCGGGGAGACCGGGCGGTCCGCCTGCTGTTCTCCCTGCCGGGAAGCCCCGAACACGCTGAGAATGCTTGCCCATCCACTCTGGGAGCACTTTTCCCTTTCATCATGCCTTTCCTAGGTAGCGGAGCGGTGTCGGTTCGGTGGGGGGCCTGTGGTCACCCTTCTCGGGTGTCCTCGATCTGTCCCAGACTCGGGCGCTTGAAATGCTGCGGGGACACGTGTTGCCCTGCTCACCGCCCTCTCCGGGTCCTGCAGACACGCGTCGTTACGCCCATCCAGTCCGACGGCCATTCTTTCCAATGAAGAAGGAGGAGAAGGGAAGGAGGTCGTTTATCTCCCGGCCCCGGGTTCCTTCCTAAATCCCCCGAGACTTTCCAGTGCGAGGCCCCGGGGGAAGCGATCCCCCCGTTTATTTGTTAGGGAACCTTTGGGCACCTACAGATGTCCTGTACCCGGAGGACAGTGAGAGGAAAGACAAAGCGCCTGGTCTGCGGGCGTCTGTCTCGCAGTGGAGGAGAGAAAGGTGATCGGAGGGGCAGAACAGGCGCTGTCCTAGCCGCGTGGGCTGCTGTCACAAAACTCTGCAGCCCGGGGGGCCAAGGAGCAGGAGTGCATCTCTCACGGTCTGCAGGCTGGCAGGCGGGCTGAGAGTGGGGTCTCGGCGGGGTCAGGCGAGGGCTGTGTTCCCAAGTGCAGACTCCCCGTGTGTCCTCACGAGCTGGAAGGAGCCAGGGAGCTCTGGGGGTCTCTTGCATGGGGGCCCTACTCCCATGAATGAGGGCTCCACCTTCAGGGCCTGACCCCCCCAGAAGCCCCACCTCCTAACACTGTTGGGGGTGGGCCTAGGTCTTCAGTGTGAGGTCTTGTGGGGCGTGCACAGACCTTCAGGCCCAGCACGGGCAGCAGTCCTGTAAGCGCAGGCTGGGTGGACCCGTGGGTTCAGCCTCCGCGGTTGGCTCTGGGTGGCCCTGTCTGTGCACTGCAGGCTGTGTGTGGGGGGGGGGCGGGGGTGCACACGGCCTGCACCCGGGCCTGCTGCTGATGAGCTCTGTGTCCTTGCCCAGCTCGTCCTTGCTGAAGCCGGAACCTTCCTTCTCCAACTCCGTGTGAGGAAGAAGACAAGTACTCGCTTCCTCAGGCTGCGAGCAGTTTGAGTAAATCGCCCTCCCCCGCGTCTTCCAGCACCGGACAGACGCCGTCACCGAGGAGATGCGGTGGAGTTCCCTGGCACCCCCGCCCCAGAGAAGGGCTGCGCATGAGTTCCCAGAGGCTGACCTGACGAATGAGCACACTCACTCTCTGGGTCGTGGAGGCCGGAGCTCTGACGCGAGTTCCATGGACAGAAACCAAGGAGCCCGTGGGGCGCGTGCTGGGGGCAGAGGCTGAGCGAACCCTCCCAGGACTCTGCTCTCAGTGGCCCCGAGGGGACTGAGAGACGGGCGGGGCGTGCGCCCCGCGTGTCTGATTGGAGGCAGCGGGACAGAGGCCCCCCCGCCCTGGGACCTCGCGTAGGGACAATGTCTGCCTGCCTCCCCCCGTGGGCCCTCCTCGGCCCGTGCGGCGCCTGCTGGCCCGAGCCCGCGGAGCGGTGGGGTGGGGGCGCCCCGCGCGCGGACGGCAGCCGGGGGCCACGTGTGGGCAGAGGGTCCCCGGCCCAAGCTGGGGTTTTCCTTCGGTTTTCCTTCGGGGGCGGGCGGTTCACACCCTGGGGGCCACGTCCGCCCTGAGCCCCGCCTTCTTCGTCGTGCCGTGTCTTTCCCTCGTGGAAGCCTCTGTGTCACTGGCGAGGCTGTGGTTGTGGTTGGAAAATGACTGGTCCCGAGCCCGAGTTCTGCGGGGACCCTGCGAACAGGACCCAAGGTGTGTTTCGTCCAGAAACTCCACCCGTGCGCCTCCCTCGGGGGGCCCAGCGGGGGTGCTTTGTGGGGGGGCTCCGGGTCCCAGTGCGTGCTAGAGGACATTGCTGTTTTTATGCGTTATCCCAACTTTTCATTTAAAAATGTTGTTGGGAATTAAAATAAATTGCACGGACGATTCACAGATACGGGCTTTGCCGGGCAGACCGTGTGCGGACGGGATTTTCTGCCCGCGGTCCCCTGCCGTGTGCGGGGGTGGGGCAGCGTTACGTGAAGACCCGCAGGGCAGGTGCCAGGCCCCCCAGTGCTCTCTTGGGGTTTGGGGATGCCCACCTGAGCGAAACTCGTCCTTCTTTCCTTCACCTTGTTTTTAGCATTTTACTTCCTTAAAAGCAAAATAAAATATTTGGAGACATGTTTTCGCTCATCTTCTCGGGGTCTGGTCAGCTACGAATTCCTGCGAGTTGCTGGATATTTGACACGGGATGAAAACTGAGTGTCTTATAAAGGCAGAGGGAATGGTGCGCCCCGTCTGGTTCTGACACCCTGGAAGGCCTGTCTGTTTACCTGCCTGCCCTAGTTCTTTCCCTTTTCTTATCCTCCCCCAGGACGTGTTTTCATTGCTTTACAGAGAAGGGGAGTGGGGGGGAGAGAGGAACATGGGTCGGTTGCCTTCTCACCTGCACCCCGGCCAGGGATCGGACCCGCCAGGGGCTGTGGCCTGACCGGGAATCAAACCCACGACACCTTTCATTTAGGGGACAAGGCTCCCACACACTGGGCCACACCGGCCGGGGCTGTTTGTCCCAGTTCCCAGAGGAGTCTGGGTTCACAGCAGAACTGAGGGGAGTGTATGGGGGGGTTCTCCTACATCCCCTGCCCCACTGTCAGTGTCCTGCGCGAGAGACTGGCGTGTTTGCCACAGCTGATGCGCCCGTGCTGACACGACGCCGTCCCCTGAAGCCTGTAGTTCACACTGGGCTGCGGTCTTGGTGTGGTGATGCAGACACCGGTCCGCAGTGTCCGAGTCATTATGGATGAAGTGAGACATTCACAGGGACTACTGAGTCCGGTGGAGGAAAAGGGACAGCGTGGCTTTTCTCTCTTGGCCCTTGCTGAGACCAGCCTTTATTGGGTTTCCCCCGCCCATTATCTGATGGTCCTCATTTACTGTGCACAGGTTCGCTGTAGGTGGTCACCTTTTACAGAAAACAAAGGAGAGGATGCTGCTAATCACATCACAGAAGAGGGAGATTTGCAAATGAAAAGGCAAAAGTGGTTGGACCGGTTACACTCCTCCTGGGAAGGTTTAGCATGGATTTTAGGAAGTTGCTTTGCAGTAAATGTCCTCAATTCAGGGTGAGGGAGTTCTTCAGCAAGAGCAGGACTCAAAGCGGCCTGGGCACATTGCAGGCCTGATTCCCCACAGGAGAACCTACCTGTGGGCGTGGGTCCTGTGCATCTCCGAGTGGGAGCTGGGCCCAGGCCACGCAGAGCGGTCTCCTACCGTGGGGCACATTCCGTGGGTTTTGACGAGTGTGTAATGGCAGGTACCCGCCATTACGGTTTTGCGGCTCTGAAAGCCCCCCCGAGGCTCCCCCGTGTACCCCTCCCTCCTCCTCCTCTAACCCTGGCAGACTTCTCTGTCCCCACAGTTTTGCTCTTCCTGGCGTGCCAGATAGTTGGAGTGGGACACTGTGCAGCCTCAGCAGGTCGGCTTCTTCTGCTGAGGAATGTACACTCCAGGCTCCTCCGTGTCTCTTCGTGGTTTGCTAGCTCCCTTTGTTTAAAGCACCAAATACTGTTCTGTTATCTGGGTGTGCCACAGTGTGTCACCCGTTCACCTCTTCGAGGGCTTCTTTGTTGCTCCCAAGTCTTGGCAATGGTCAGTAATTGATCTGTTTGTCTGTTCTTTTGCCAATACCACGCTGTCTTGACTTCTACAGTTTCCAGTGAGTCTTCGAGTCAGACAGTGCTGGTCCTTTGACTTGGTTCTTCTCCTTCAATGTTGTGCTGACTGTTCTGGGCCCTTGGCCCCTCCATATAAACTTTAGAATTAGTCTGTCCATGTCTAAAACATGTCACTCGCTGAGATTGCACCGCATCTATAAATCAAGTCGAAAAGAGCTGACATCTTAATACTATTGAATCTGCTTACCCACGCACATGGGATGTCTCTCAGCTGGTTTAGATTTTCTTTGATTTCTTTGGCTGGAGTTTGGTCGTTTTCCTCATATAGGCATGGCACATGTTTTGTTAGATTTATGCCTGAGTATGTTATTGTGGGGGTAATTAATGGAACTTTTCAGATCCACTCTCTTAACAACTTTCCAATGTGCAAAACAGTATTATTAACAACAATTACTGTGCTGCACACTACCTCCTTATGATCTTTTCACGTTGTAACTGGACGTTTGTGCTTGATTCTTCCAAACTTTTGCTGGCGGTGCTCGGTGCTTGCAGTAGCCTGGCCTCTCCGCCCACAACGGCCGCCCCTGAGGCTGCGTGCCGTCGCGGGTGGCGCTGCCATGCTCTTACGAGAAGTCACGTGGTCGTGGATACCGCACGTCGCTCGGGTGGGCTCACTTCCTGTTGATCGTGTGGCTCTCAGTGTGATCGCAAGCCCGGTGGTTGGGGAGATGAAAAGGCAGTGGCCTGTGGTTTAGACTCACTGGGGTGTTTTGAGGAGAATTAAGGCTGAGCACTAGAGAGACCTCTGACCTCAGATGGTCATGGAAGAAACTAGCCAGAAGTCATACGTGTGGCACAGACACAGTGAGACGTTTATTTCGTCAACGAGTCAACATTCATTTACTTACTTTTAAATACGTTTTATTGGTGATGTTGTTGTCCCATTTTTTTTCCTCTTTAATCCCCCCTGTCCTGCATCCCCCCTCCCACCAGCATTCCGCCTCCCCCCCCCCAACCGCTTAATTCATTCCATGGGCCATACACAGAAGTTCTTAGGCTTCTCCATTTCCTATACTGTTCTTAACCTCCCCCTGTCTGTTTTGTACCTACCATCTATGCTTCTTATTCCCTGTGCCTTTTACCCCTCTCTCCCCCTCTTCCTCTCCACTGAGAACCCTCCATGTGATCTCCATTTCTGTGATCCTGTTCCTGTTCTAGTTGTTTACTTAGTTCATTTTTGTTTTTGTTTTAGGTTCATTTGTTGATAGTTGGGAGTTTGTTGTCATTTTACTGTTCATAGTTTTGATCTTCTTTTTCTTAGGTAAGTCCCTTTAACATTTCATATAATAAGGGCTTGGTGATGATGAACTCCTTTAACTTGACCTTATCTGGGAAGCACTTTATCTGCCCTTCCGTTCTAAATGAAAACTTTGCTGGATAGAGTGATCTTGGATGTAGGTCCTTGCCTTTAATGACTTTGAGTATTCTTTCCAGCCCCTTCTTGCCTGCAAGATTTCTTTTGATAAATCAGCTGATTTCTGGGAATTCTTATGGCAATTTCTTTGTAGGTAACTCTCTCATTTTCTCTTGCTGCTTTTAAGATTCTCTCCTTATCTGTCATCTTGGGTAATGTAATTATGATGTGCCTTGGTGTGTTCTTCTTGGGTCCAACTTCTTTGGGACTCTCTAAGCTTCCTGGACTTCCTGGAAGTCTATATCCTTTGCCAGAATGGGGAAGTTCTCCTTTATTATTTTTTCAAATAAGTTTTCAATTTCTTGCTCTTCCTCTTCTCCTTCTACTACCCCTATGATTCAGATGTTGGAATGTTTAAAGATGTCCTGGAGGTCCCTAAGCCTCTCCTAATTTTTTAAAATTCTTATTTCTCCATTCTTTTCTGTTTGGTTGTTTCTTTCTTCCTTCTGGTCCACTCTATTGTTTTGAGTACCAGTTTCCTTCCCATCACTATTGGTTCCCTGTGCATTTTCCTTCATTTCTCTTATCGTAGCCTGCATTTGTTCATCTAATTTGCAACCAAAATCAGCCAACTCTGTGCTTGATCACCAGTGCTTTGAACTGTGCATCTGATAGGTTGGCTATCTCTTGGTTGCTTAAAAGTAATGCTTGTGGGGCTTTCAATTCTGTTTGAGCCATCTTCCCCCTGCCCCTTTGGTCTGGTGGTGCCTGTTACGTATGAGGGGCGGAGCCTTAGGTGTTCACCAGGGTGGGGCACCCCAGTTGCTGGGTTGTGACGTTGTATGTGGGAGCGGGGTCTGAGAGGGAACAATGGTACTTGCTCCACTCTCTGTTGGACCTCAGTCCCTTCCACCGCTTCCCCCGAGCAAACTGGGCCCCACACAATTCCCATGTGGGTGGGCTTGTGCACCCCGTGGGACTTTCTAATGACCCCTCCTGTGAGGCTGGGAGTCTCCCCCTGTGCCTCAACCCCCACAGGTGTTTTCAATCAGTGCCCCAAGGCTCTATTTCCCAGCGCTGGGACCTTGGGTTGCTCGCAGTGTCTTGCTTCACAGTCGCCACCTCGCTGGGTCTGCCGGTTGCCACCCCTCGACCTGGGTCTGCCAGCTACCACTTGTGCACTCAGGGTCCTCCCGCTGAGGTCTTGCACACCCCGGATGCCTTACTCGCCCGGCCCCAACGCTCTCTGCTCTGCGAGGCTCTGGTATCCGAGTCCAGGACTGCTTCTGAAATTCCAGCCCTTAACCGACTTATAAGCCATGCGAGTCCTATGAGGAGGCGACCGCCCCGCTGGTCTGACTTCAGCCGTGTCCCCGAATACCCACCCGCTCTCACCTGGCCTCCTTCTCCGTGTGCCCCATCTTCCCCCTCTCATGGGGTCGGCTTCCTCTGTTTTGGCCTGAAGCTCTGATCATGAAAGTCACCGTCGCGTTAGAACAGGGTCTGCGAAGTATTTCCCAGGAACACGGGTCTCTGGGGAAGCTCAAGTCAAAAGGACTCTGGCCACGTGAGTTTCAGAACCGGGCCGTCACAGCCCACCTCCCGGCAGGTCCGGTGCGTGTAACAGCCTGGGGTCCTGCTTGATTGTCCCACCCGGAGCTCCCAGACCGATGAGAACATGTAATTGATAGGGGCTTAAGACTCGGAAAATTTTAGCTTAAGGTAAATAGCCATAAATCTAGCAGGTCATGTGTATGTTAAGCTTTCGTTTCAATAACTACAGATAAGGCCCCTCCTGGCACCTGAGAAAAAACAGCCGACCTCCTGGGTCACTGGCTAGAGATGACCGCCTGGGGACATCTGTACCAGGAAGAAGCAGGACAGGAATGTTGCAGCTGCTGAATCTCAAAGCCCTCACCACACAGTGGTTGTCCTTCCCCGCTCCCCTTATGAAAAGATCTGGCCAGGAAGGAAAGGGGAAGATGGTTTGTTAGGGTATGAACCCGCCATGTTCTCCGATCGCCGGCCATCTGAATAAAGCGCCCATAAAAGATTCAATCACTGTCATTGCTTATTGGGTTTGGTAGTGACGGGCAGCCCGAATGCCGGTGTCTCTTCCGGTTACACAATGACACCCCCATCACTGTTAACCCCCCAGCCTCACGCAGAGCGGTGGCCCCAAGCGTGTTCTACGAGAAACCACCAGTGGACACCGAAAGAGGGTGTTCCCAGAAGTCCACGAGTGACACCCGAGTGCGCTTCCCGGGAGAGATTCTGGGGTCCGTTTCCAGGAAGCTGCATCTGTTCCTTTGGCCAGTTTATTGAAACCGGGGCCCCCGGGGGGTGAGTTTGGGGGGGGTAAGAGGAGGGAGGGAGCGGGACCCAGCAGTGTCTGGGGCTGGTGGGTCAGAGAGGGCAGAGCTCCTGAAGCGTGGGGCCTGCGGGCTGTAGCGGGCTGGACACGGCCCCCTCCCTGCCCAAAACAGCCACGTCAAATCCCTGGAACCTGCGGACGTGACCTTGTTTGGAAGAAGGGTCTTTGCAGTTGCAGTGAAGTTAAGGGCCTCGAGCTGAGGTCATCCGGAATTATCCAGAGGGGCTTGGGATCCGACCACAAGGGTCCTTACGGGGGACAGAACGGGAGGCGATGTGACCACAGGTCCGGGGCTGGGGGGAGCGGCGGGAAGCGGGAAGAGGCGCAGAGTCTGGAGCCCCCGGGGTGGGGGGAGGGGGCGGCCGTCGCTCTGATTTTGGGCTTCCGGCCCCAGAGCTGGAGAGAATAAGTTTCTGTCGTCTGCAGTGATGTGGTTTGTGGCAAGTTGGCATGGCAACCACAGGAAACCGGTGCGAAGGGAGAGCAAAGCGACACCTGGGCACCTCGCGAGGCTGGCCGGGTCCGCCCTGGCAGCGTCGCCACATCTGAGGTGCCGCCTGCCTGCCCTGAAGGCGGCGGGTTTGGGGGAGCCCTTGTTCTGGGAAGGGACCCCTGGCCCCACCTGGGGGGCCCCCCCGTCCTTGGCACCAGCCCTTGGGCGGTGCACAACGGCTGCCTGTTCCTCCTCCCGCCGGCCGCTGGCGGGGTCAGCTGCGGTGGGTGGCACAGCCGATGTGTCACCCCCTCACTTCTCGGTGACAGGAACAGCTGGGGTGTGTCTTCTGCACGGGGGCGTTGGGAGGGTCGAGCTACGTGAGGAACTCTCTCCAGGGCGCCACCTGTTCCCACCTGCTGGCTGCGGCCATTGGCTCCGCTCCCTCCCACTGCAGGCCCGGACCTTGACCTCCTCTCGGACCCTCCATCCTTCTCTCTCTGCCTTCTCCTCCCCTCCCCTTCATTCCTCCTCCTGCTTCCCCTCCTCCCCATCCCTCCCTCTCCCCTCCTCCCAGTCGACACCCCGTGTTTCCCGGCCTCGCACCCGTGGGCTAGTTTCGCCCAGGGCCAGCCTCCGGGGGAACGGAACCGCACAGACAACGTTGACTGCCTGGCTTCTCCCACCCAACACCACATTTGCAGGGCGGATTCGCGCTGCTGCCTGTCACGAGGGTTTGCTCTTTCCTCGCTGTGCGATATTCCGTCGTGAGGTGTGCGAGGGTGTGTCCGTTTTATGGTGGGTGGACCGTTGCGTTATTTTCAGCTCTGACTTTTGAGAATACAGCTCCTCTGCAGATTCCGGGACCCATCTCGGTGGGGAGGAAAGCGCTCGTCCCCGTCTGGTGTGTGCCCACGGGTGGGATCGTTAGGTCGCTGCAGAGCACGTGCGCATGTAGTTGAACAGACGCGGCCACTCTCCCTAAGGAGCTGCACCACTCACACCTCCACCAGCAGGGCACGAGGGGGCCGCACGACTGCTCTGTGAGGGGGCCGCAGCCTCTGTAACAGACGCTGCCGGGGCGGGGGGAGGGGGAGGGTGTGGTGGTGCAGGACAGTCCCTCCCCTGGCTGCGGTTGACGCCCTAGCGGGGAACTAGGAACTGGTGGGGGGTGGTATACGAAACGCCATCCTGGTGAGTCTGCTGGAGCCTGTCTTGGGTATCAGCACCGGGACCCACTGCCCAGTGTGGGGCTCTGCTGTCCGGCTGCGTGTGTTGTCGCTGGGGAGCCGGTGTGAGGAAGGCCCTGTCCTGGGGCCACCGAATGCCAATCACACAGAAAGTTCCAGGGGCGGGGCCTGGGCGTCGGTAATGTGAAAGGTCAGTCTAATGGGCAGCCGTGGGTGCAAATGGACCGCCAGGGTTCGGGCCGTTTCTGAGGTGTGTTTCTTCTCTTGCTGTAAGAGCCCGTCCCTCAGTGTTGCTGCGTGTTCTCGGGCCAGGCATGCGTGGGGTGTGTGTGCACACATCAGATTTATGTGCCTGAAGGAACTCATGCACATCCAAGGGGCTCTGCCCACACAGTCACTTCTCGAAGCAGCTGCCGGGCGAACGACCGTCCACCAGGTTCCATGCGCTGCGTGCACACGCCGGGGCTTTCTCCGAAGGACGCCTTCTGGCTGCACTCCACTCGGACTCCCCGCTGCGGGCGGGATGGGCGGCTACTGTGCACCCCCCCCTCCCCACCCCGCCCCCCGTGGTGGTGGGAGCTGCCCAGGCGCAGGAGCGGCTGCTTCGTGGTGTCTCCTAGAATTTCACTGCCTGTTCCCCCCTGCCCGCGGGGCACACTGAAAGGCACGTCCGGTTCCTGCCTCTCCCAGAGACTCAGGGTTTCCCCGTAACTCTGAAGCGCGGGGGCAGACGTGGGACAGTGAACTTGGAAGGGCAAGTTCTCCCGCGCTCCCGTCCGGCTGCTTCCGACCCCCCGCAGCCCCGCGGGGCCCTCTGCTGCGCTGGTCACCAGACGCCCTCCCTGACCGAGGGCCCCTCCTCCTGGGTCCCAGAGGGGCAGTGCAGGGGCTCGGACAGAGCCGCGTCTGCGCGTCACTTGACCCGTGGCTGGCTTGGGGACACCGCTCCCGGGTGGCTCCCTTGCACCCCCCCCCCCAAGGCCACTCTATGGGGCAGCCTCACTGCGCTGGGGAGCTCTGCCCCCTGGAGTCATCGGACAGAAGCGGGGATGGTCATGCGCCCTGACTTTATTTATGACGGGAGTGAGAAGTGGCAGCAAATGACATGATGCACGGGGACCTAGGCCGCCCCCTTCATCGTTTGGATGATCCAGGTGAGGTGCTTCTGGGACAGCAGCACGTACACGCCAGGCCCCCGGGGGTCTCCGCACTTGTCCGGCTTGCCGAAGGAGGTGACGCCCCTGAAGATGCCCTGGCAGATCAGAGGGCTTCCCGAGTCTCCCTGGCGAGGACGAGAGGGGCGGGGTCAGCAGGGGACGGCGTGGGGTGGGGGGCGTGGCCATCACTGAGCGGGAGAAGTCCCATTCAAAGTGGAGCAGAGACCAGCCTTCCCTTCACTGAAAGCCAGCGCCTCCAGAACCGACACGCTGAGGCTGTTTTAGTGTGCCTCGACGGGCGTCCTGGACTGACTCACGCACCAGGGGAAGCAGAAGCGGAGCTGGCACTGCCGTCTGCGCTGTCCCGTAACTTTGGGACCCAGTCTCTGCTTCAGAAAGGAGACCCTGTGCCGTTTTCCCAGGGTGCTTCGTAACTCAGGGGCCAAAGGGTCAGATGCAGACGAAAACCAGAAACCACACTTCCGAGTTTCTCCCGCAGAGAGAAACTCCTGCCTTCCCCAAGACAGGACACCAGAGCAGCCTTTCCTTCCCCCTCTCGGACGGACAACACCCTCTCCCCACGTCTGCGCTGACGCTGGGCGGGAGCCCCGAGACCCACGCTTCCCCTCCGAGCAGGGACTCCGCGGCCGAGCGACTCCCCGCAGCGGGAAGCCCCCGAGTCACTCTGCCCACTGTGCCCGCGGGGAGTGGCCTGTGGCCCGCGTCCCTGCTGCTGGCTGGGGCGCAGGGCCCCAGGGCTGTGCACAGCGCTCTGCAGACTCGGGGCTGTGGCTGGCTCCAGTCCAGCAGCGCGAGGGCGGGGCGGCCTCCCGCTCCTGGCTCCTGGGAGAACTGGCCCCTGCGGGTCTGAAGTCAGGGGCCCCGTGAGCGGCTGGGGCCCTTCCTGCCCTGAGCTCTGTCTCCTGCCCCACGGAGGAGTGCGCGGACCGCCTGGAAACTTCAGAACGAGTCCTTCCGGTTCAGTCCCCCCAGAGCCATTGCGAGAACGGGCCGAGGACGGCTGAGTTTGGATGGCAGAGGGTGGCATCTTGGGATGTCGTGTGTGGGTCCCAACAGCACACAGGCTGTGGGTGCCCAGCGTGTGAAGGACCGGAGGGGCAGGGTGCGGGGCCGGGAGAGCGAGCGGCGGCTGCAGGAGCCGGAGGCCACCTTTCTTGGGAACGGCCCCACCCTGCCCCCCGGGCGAGCTGCCCGGTGCTGCTGAGGCTAGGGAGGCCCCGGGAAGGAAGAGGGACGGGGGCCCACTCAGGTCTGCGGGCTCCCAGACCAGCGTGCACGCTGCTCTCCCAGCGGCCCCTGCGGGGTCTTCAGCTCGGGTTGGGGGGGAATGACAGCTCGCATCCGGGGCTTAAGAACCTACAGTGTGTCTGCTGCCTCTGCCCTCACGCGGGGCCCTGTCCCGTCCCTTCTCGGGGACCCTGTCACAGGGCCTCCGCGTCCTCTCTGTGTGGGTCGTGCCTGCGTGTGGTCTCCTGGCCTTGGACTTGGGTCTGGGAAGCTGGGGCGGGGGGGCTGGCCTGCGGTCCTCGGTCTGGCTCGGTGGGCGGGGGGGGGCAGGCCTGTCAGCCTGCCGGTGCAGGGGCAGAGGGGCTTGGGGCTGTGCCGAGTTCGGGGGAAAGGGCTCGGAAGGGCCTAGAGCAACCCTGACTTTGGCTCTCCCAAGTGTTACCGTTTTAAAAATTTAAAAATTTTAAAAATTACTCTTCTCCACATATCTGAAAGTGAAAAATGGGGTAAAAAACAACATTGCTTCTTGGGTGGGCTTTTTTTTTTTTAAATCCTCACCCAAGGATATATATGCTTATTGATCTTAGAGAGAAAGGAAGGCAGGAAGGGGGGAGGGGAGGGGAGAGGGGGAGAGAGAGAGAGAGAGAGACATCTCGATGGGAGAGAGAAACATTGATGAGTTGTCTCCTGTACACACACCCCAACCCCAGACTGAACCCAGAACCCTGACTGGGAATTGAACCGGCAACCTTTTGGTGTATGGGACAATGCTCCAACCAACTGAGCCCCCGGCCAGGGCTGCTGGGGGGTTTTGATAGGACACGAGAAGGTGTCGGGGGGTCAGCACGCACCGGCAGAAAATGTGTTATTCTCGCTGAACCACACACCTCGCTGAGACCTGGGACGCGGCAGGAGTGGGCGGAGGGCGGGGCCGCCGCGTACTTACGTGGCACGAGTCTTTTCCGCCTTTGGGGTTCCCTGCACAGAGCATGTTCATCCCGATCACGGGGTCGTAGTTGTAGTGCTGTGCGTCGTTGCAGGTCTTCCTGTCAATGACCGTGACGTTGACTTCTCTCAGGCCATCGGCGAGCACCTGCCGCCGATTGTTTACCAACCCCCATCCCGCGACCTGGCAGCTGGTTCCTGGTTTGACGTCACTCCCCCTCTTAGGGAGGTTAAGGATGGCCACGTTCTTATTGATGGTTGCTTTTTTCTTCAGCTGTTGGAAGGCAAGCGGGAAGAGTTACAAGAATGAGACAGTGAAACTGTTCGCGTTTTTATAGCCTGCAGGGACCCCCACGCCCCCTGGTGTGGGTGCAGTCTGTCGCCACGGGGGCTCGGACGAGGGACCGCACCTGCAGCAGTTTGAGGTCGCCCTCGTGTGTGTCCCGGTCGTAGCACGGGTAGGGAAACTCTTTCTTCACGAACAGTATCTGTTTTTCCGGCTCCTTCTTGGATCTCGAGTGGGCCCCGAGAGTGACTGTGGACCTTTTGTTCCTGAAAACGGACACAGGGCTGTCACCGCGTCTACGCTGTCCGCGGGGAGCCGAGCTCGCCGCGGGCCGGCCGGTTGCCTCGTCCCCTGTGCGCACCTGCTCGCCACAGACGTGCTTGTGGGGAGATCAGAAAGCAGCATGGGTGCTTGAAAGAATAAAAAGATGTTTATTCTTTTTTGTATAAAAGATGTTGGAGAATTCACCCTCACCATCAACCTCGCCGTCGCCACCCGCGTATTCCTAGCAGGTCTATGCTAGGAATATGAGGTCTGTTGAATGTTAAGCGAGGTCTATTGAGAATCCCACGGCAGCTACGCCTGGTCTTGGGGTCTTTGCTGGGGTTCTGGTGGGTTTCCTGCCCCCCGCCCCTCCTTCAGCTGTGACAGAGCATCAAGCAGCCGATCACAGGAGATGAAGGGCTCAGTGGTCTAGAGACAGAAGCCACCTGGTGCTGGTAAGGGGGGCCCACTTATCGTCGTGGCGCGACGACAGCCTCGTCCGGAATGGGTCAGCGTTCAGAAACCGACCGTCCGGTGGGGACCCTGTTTGCCTGGCACTGAGTGTGGGCGCCTGGGGCGGGGGTGGCCTGCAGGAGGCACCCGCACCGACCCTCCCGCTCCGTGCTAAAGGTTCGTTTTGATTCATAACATCGGAACATGCTCTGGGGCGTTCACGATTAAGGTGAGGACCATTCCCAAGCCAGTGGCAACCGCACCAGCGCGATGCCCACACGGCCGAGCCCCCACCCCCCAGCGGACAGGAGTCTCGCTGAGATGTGAGCTCGGGGCACGGGGCACAGCACAGCGGGGATGACGGGATGTTCCCTGTGTTTGCGCCATCCACGTGGGGGTCGGGAGCCACACACGGCTGCTGAGGATGAGCAGTGTGGGGAGCGTGACCGAGGAAATCGATTTGAAATTGTATTTAAAGTTATACAGTCGCATGGCTTTTGCGTAGTGCGACAGTGGCCATCACATCGGACAGCCAGGCGTAGAGGCCGGATTCCGGGAGTGGAGACGGGACCACGCCGGAGGGAGCGAGCGGGTGGCCCGCTGGGCGGCCGCAGGTGAGCGGGCAGGCGGCTCACGCAGGGGAACTCGGGGCCCTGGGGACGAGCTTTCTCAACTCGACCGCTGTGGGCCGCCCCAGGGGGGACTGGGGGCTGGGCTTGCTCTCCCCCAGCCGTGGAATGGGAGGCAGACCAAGCCGCCTGGCCCCTGGGCCAGGGTGGGGGTGGGGGGCTGCCACAGCACCCTCAGACAGAGCTGTGGGTGCTGCCCCCGGAGGCCTCCCTCGCTGGGGCTCAGTCTGCACCTGACTCCTGGTCGGGGCGGAGCCAGAGTCCAGAGCGCCTCCCTGGCTTTCGAGGGGTGTCCTTTTTAAATCACTCTTCCCCGGAACCGGGGTGTCCCCACGAGCTGCCGCCCCCAGCCCAGCACTTACAGGAGGCAGTGAGCGGCGGTCAGCACCCATCTGTCCTCGATCAGGGCCCCCCCGCAGATGCTGCTGTTCACCCCGGAGAGCAGCGCCATGTAGGGTCTGGAGTGAGGAGTCACCTCGCTCCCTCCGATGATCTGCACGCAGAGAGCTGAGGAGAGGAAGGCAAGTCACGGCCATGCCTGCCCCGTCGAGCGCTGCCCCAAGCCTTGATTCTGAGACCAGACCCGGAGCGGAAGTGCAGGCGGGGGGGTGGGGGCACGGCCCCTGCCGCCCCTGCACCCCCTCCCCTCCATGCAGACGTCCAGATGTCTGAATGCACGCCCGCCCCTGCTGGATTCGCCCACAGGTCCCTCTCCCCCCCCCCCCGCCCGCAGAAGCCACGCCACTGGCAGTTCGGGGATCTTCAGGCTGCAACTCTGACCTCAGGCCTCCGGGCCTGCAAAGGCTGGGCAGCTGCTGTGCATTGGCCTCTACAGTAACAGTCGCTACAGGAGATGCTAGGGATGAAGACGACCTTGACAGCCTCCCACCTCACCCCCTTTCAGGCCTGGCGGTAGTCCGGCCAAGGAGAGAGGCTGTGAGAAGCCTGGGTGCTCTGCTCTGCACCCCAAGTTGCTGCAACAACACCTAGCTCACAAACAGGCTAGCACCTTTGAGCTGTGACCTTGCCCGCGAGTCCTCTGGCCCTTGTGAGACTTCCTTTCGCAGAAACCTGCACTCTCCTGGTGCATACGTCCAGGGAATGATGTCAGCTGCCCCCCCCCCCCCGGGCCCTTCCCTCTCCAGGCTGGACCGCGTGGTTTGACGGCTCTTTCCCGGGGAGGGGGCGGGGGGAGGGAGCACAGGAGAGGCTGTGAGGAGGGGCTCCTGCCTTCCTCCCGTCCCCGATGACAGGCCAGGGGTTAGGCTCGTTCCTGGAGGACGGGAGACCGAGACGCAAGGTTTAGAAAGAAGGTCCTGGGCCTCGGGAATACTCCGAACTCCACCTCCCGGCACCTGACGTTCTGGGAGGAGTCTCCTAAAACCTCTGCCCTGGCCGTTGGCCCGGACCCACGGTTCCTGAAACAGGGCCCAGGACTGGTCACCCCGTGCCCACCGCGGCCTCCCTGCCAGAGTCCCAGCAGGGAGTCAGTCGTGAGAGTGAGGGGAGGGAGAGGGGGCCACAAGGGCCCTCCCTTCCAGGAGGGGGCGGGGCGGGAACTTGTAGGGGGAGGAAACGGAGCAGGAGCTTAGAGAAACTGAGAGAACCCCACCCACATCTCAGTTTTCCCTGGGGTGTATCCTGTATAGACAGACCCCCAAGGGGCCTCTCCGGGACTTGCGGGGTGCAGAAGCCAACAGGACCCCCTCGTTGGCAGAGTCCCGTGTTTGGGGGGCACATACACCCGCTCGGAAAAAGGTCCACGGCTCCCACAGCCAACCGTCCTAGAAGCGGCTGGGCCTTAGAACACGCGGGAACGTTGTTTTGGAGCTGGCAGCTCGTGGGCGCCCCCCAGAGCCCAAACAAACCGGGATTGGTGGGGCGCGGGGGGGGGGGGGCGGGGGCGGGGATGTCCCTGCCATTTAAAAACCCTGCAGAGCATCTTCCCCGTGCGGGGTGTCGCTTTTCGGGGTCTGTCCCCCCCGAGGGCCCAGGCCGCCCTCCCAGCGGCAGGAAGCCGGGCAGAGCCGAGCCCGTGGGTTCCGAGGTTTCCCTCGCAGAGACGGCGCGCCTGGAGTTGTGCGCCGCTCTCTGTGTTCCCCGCGGCGCGGCCGGAGGGCGCGGTACTAGCCGTGCCGGTCCTGCGCCCACTCTCTCACCCCAGCTGACCCGCAGCCTTGGATTCTGATGGTCTCCTCATTTTCAGGTGCAAGATGAACCAGGGGACTCTGGGAACTGCCCCCGCCCGTCACTCCCACCGCCACAGCTGACCCTGGGCAAGCCCTCCATTGCTCCGCGCTCGCCCACACGGTCCAGACGGGCTCTGGAGGGTCCTCCCCTCCTGGAGGGGCTTCTAAAGACACCCTGCAGCTACCCTGCGGGCTGTGACCCTTGTAGCAAGGATGCCACGGGTTTTTACAGCCTTTCACATGGAAGCATGCATGTGAGCCCCACACGAGACCAGACACGCGGGCCACTCCTCAGCGCACGGGAGAACCAGCTCAGCACGGAACACTGCAGCCGCCCCACAGAGCAGGTGTGGGGGCGCTCCCGGTGCAGACACCTCCCGAGACCGCCCGCACTGGCCTGGAGAAACAGGGTGAAGATTCTAGCTGCTCCTGACTCGCTTTGGGGAGGTGTAAGTCAAGTGCATCTCAGTGCCATTACGGCGGTCTGCTTTTTCTGCAGCAAGAAAGGCTGAGGGCCCCCCCTCCCCCCGAAAGGTGCCGTCAGGTCCTGACCCAGGGGTGTCTGGGCTGTCAGCAGTTCTACAATCTTTTGTGAAGAAACGGGGGGGCGGGTGGAGAAAGAAGGATGTTTCCCCCCCGAAGTAGAGACATGTTCATACTCAAAGAAAGGAGGCCGGGGCTCGGGGGAGGGTCTCCCAGTGCCCTGAGCTCCTGCGGCCCCTTGCCCGCAGGTCTGCCCCTCGGGCTGTAAGGGAGGTGACACGAGCCGGTCTTACCTTCGGGGACCAGCAGGAGAAGAAGTGCCACCGAGAGGGAGGGCGACGGGCGAGCTCCGGGGTTCCTCATTGCGGCTGCCGGGCCCACATCAATCGGCGTGCTGTGCTCAGGTCCGGCCCGTCGGGGCTTTATACCCAGAGCGGAGAGGAAGTGGCGAGCCCTCGAAAGCGAAAGAGCAGCAGTGAGAACAGCTCCCCGGCCGGCCGCAGCACGCACCCCGCCCCCCCCACCCCGCCTCCAGCAGCGCCCCCCCCCCCCCCCCCCCCCAGACCGCTCAGGGAGAGGGGCCCTGGCCCCCAGCACGGAGCCCTGAGGGGAGACTTGGAGGTGCGCGAGCAGGTGTGAGGGCTCTGGCTCCAGCATCAGCAACTCCAGCTCCCACTCGGGTGGGCGCCCTGTGGAGAGAGACTTCAGTTCCAGCTCTAAAAATGTCCTCCAGATTGGCCACGACCTACCCCCTTCTGGTTACCGATCTGGGGGACGGAGGACCAGCAGGTCAGGGTGAGGGCGATGACTCCTGCCCCCTCAGTCGGCACTGGCCTGGGCCTCCCTCCCCACCTGGTGTGGGGCGGTGTCGTGGGCTCCCGTCTGGGGTCCCGGGGGTGTGGGGACGGGGCTGCGGGGGTGGGGCTGGTGGCTCTCTCCAGACCCCCGACGGGTTTCACAGCTTCAGGTCCTGGAAAGTGTTCCTGAGTCCCCCTCGGTCTTCCCGTCTCCCCGCACTGCCTGCCCCCTTCCCGCCCTCCTCCCTTCCTGGGGTCTGGATGTGACTACCTGCGGAAGGAAAAACGGGACTCAGACGCGGTGATCTTGTTGCAGTGCGGGGGGGTGACCTCACTCTAAGGGGGGACCAGCTTTGGGCCTCGAAGGGACTGAGCCGTGAGCTTTCTCTTAGAGATGCCCCTGCCCCTCTCCTGAGCTGAGGATGTGGTCTTCATGGTCACACACTTGGTCCTCTGTCCTGACGCGAGGTCGGCGTCACACCAGCCCTCCCCAGAGTTGACACCCTGAGGGCTCCAGACCCGAGGGTTACTTTGCAGAAATCATGTGGCCCCGAGAGGAGTCGCCCCCCCTCTGCCCCCCGCCCCGGTGCGCCCCTAGGTTTCCTTTTCCCGGAATCGCTAGTGCATCACAGGCTCCGCAGGGCCAGCCATTGCAGTGGGATGCCCAGGCTCTGGTTTTGGCAGTTCTGAGACGGCCGTGAAGAGAGCCAAGCGCCGACTGACTGGACTTACTCAGACTCGAAGGAAACATTGGCGGATCTGTTTCTCTCTACGTGCCGCGTGTGGTTTTTAGCATGTTGACTGCGTCGGGCAGCCACCTCCGCGATGATTGGGTTGGCTAAGAAGTCCATGTAGTTTTTTCCCGTAAAATAAAGGACACATTTTTCATTTTCACCAATAACTTTATTGATTTGGATATTTTGAGTACGTGGGCTATCTCCCACGTGGTATAGCGATTGTTCTCAGTTACTGTCTCCAGGTGATCGCTGTCAACGTCACCTGCTCCGCCCGACTGTGGGGCATCGCCCAGAGAGAAGTCTTCAGCACGCAACTGCAGAAACCACTTCTGACACGTTCCATCCGCCACAGTGCCTTCTCCACACACGGCACAAGTCTTTTTTTTTTTTGCGTTTCAGTTGCATTTTTACCTTTCTTGAAGTGATAAAATATAATATGCCAAAAATGTTTTCCTGTTTCCTTCCATCTTCAATATTAAAAATGACTACACAAAAATTCACCAGTTTTGATCAGTTTTTAAAAAAATGCATCTTGATAGGACAGCTGTCACCATGCAATCTAAAAAACGTGTTTCGAGTGAAGTTAAAGACAACTAGGCGCGCTACTAGAGCCGTCTCACGGAGGAAGAAAATGAAATTTTTGGCCAGCCCCATAACTCGAGAACACCTTCCTCATTTCCGAAAGAAGCCTGTGGCTCCCCGTGACCCCTCCCTCCCCCTCCCCGGCCCTAGACGACCTGGGACCCGCCTTCTGTCTCCGTGGGTCTGTCCACGCCGGACCTCTCATGGCAGTGGCGTGGGAGAGAGCATGTGCTCTGTTCTGACTTTTTCTTTCATAACACGTTTG
This sequence comes from Phyllostomus hastatus, assembly GCF_019186645.2. NCBI lineage: Eukaryota > Metazoa > Chordata > Mammalia > Chiroptera > Phyllostomidae > Phyllostomus > Phyllostomus hastatus. Next base: position 1,417,534 of record NW_025333854.1, read on the forward strand.
AGGCTCGTGTAACACATCAGTATTTTTTCTTTTTATTACCAAATGATATTCCATTGTATGAATAGATTCATCCACTCATCAGTTGATACTCATTTGGATTGTTTCTACTTTTTGCCTGTTATGAATAACGCTGCTGTAACGTTTATGTGTGAGTTTTTGCGTGGGAATATGTTTTCGTTTTTCTTGGGCACAGACCTAGGAACATGAGAATTGGGTCGCGCGGGAACTCCGTGTTTAACATTTTGGGAAACTTCTAAACAGCGGTCCAAGACAGCCGCACCATTTTCTTGTATATTCCCATAAAAATGTATGAAGGTTTCACTCTTTCTACATCACTGCCGGTACGTGTTATTTATTGTTAAAAAAAGTCATTGTTATTCTAGTGGGTGTGAAGTCCTCTCTTACTGTGGTTTTTATTTGCGTTTCTTTAATGACTAATCATGTTAAGCTTCTTTTTATGTGTTTACTAGACATTTATACAATATATCTTCTTTGGAGAAATGTCTACTCAAATATATTGCCTATTTTTAATTTTTTTTTTATTATTGAACTGTAATGTTTGGCGCTAAACTAGCCACCCAACTTAACACCCGGATGACTAGACCCAGGGGTCCTGTCTCAGGAATCCCGCGATCTTATGGACTTGGATAGGAGCCCCGTGTAGGATACATAATTTGCAAGTATTTTCTCCCAGTCTGTGGGTTGTCTTCTATTTTTCTCGGTGGCGTCTTTTGAAGCACAAAAGTTTCAATTTCGAGGAAGTCCGACTCATCAGCCTCTTTCCTCACTTGCGTCTCAGGTGTCACCACAGGGGTGACTGACTCACCAGCGCCACAGAGACTCACCCTTTCGTTTTTTCTAAGAGTGTTAGAGTTTCTGGCCTCGCAGGAAGTTCTGAGATAGAAAACTGTGTGTCCGCCAGCTTTCCCACCAACTGTGTTCTGCTCTAACGATCTTTTCTCAAGATTGTTTTGACTACAAAATATGCACTTTAAAAATTGTGTATGCAGGCTATTTCTTTATATTCTTGGGGGAAAAATTAGTTTATTCTAGCTGTGCATGAACCCTTGCAATATTGTAAACCAGTGGTACGACTTGTAGAATCCTGGGGGTTCCTGAGACCCTTTTTGGGGTTCATAAGGTCAAAACTATTTTCCTAGTAATATTAAAATGGTGCTTGCCTTTGCACCTGCGTGTCGATATTTTCACTGATGGCACCAATGTGGTAACAGGTGAAACTGCTGGAGCCCTTGTACAGGTCAGTGCCCAAGCAACAAGCAGTGCTAGTGGTCGCTGTATTCTATATGGTCGGTGCCAGAAAGAGAGGAAGGAAGGAAGGAAGGAAGGAAGGAAGGAAGGAAGGAGAGAAGGAAGGAAGGAAGGAGGGAAGGAAGGAGGGAAGGAAGGAAGGAGGGAAGGAAGGAAGGAAAGAGGAAGGAAGGAAGAAAAAAAAGGAAAGAAAGAAGGAAAAGAAGGGAGGGAGGGAAGGAAGGGAGGAAGGAAGAAAGAAAGAGAAATAATCCAGTTTCACGTAAGAGCGACAGGGATGAAAGAGTAAAAGCAGCAGAAGAAAATGCTAACACCTCTCTGTCCTCTGGCAAATGCCGTTCAGTGTTCGGTGGGATGCGGGAGGGGCTCGGAGCAAGCACATGCGCACTCGGCCGCCTCCCTGGAGCCCCGTGGCTGCAGGCCGAGAAGCTCCGGGCGAGCCAGCCCGCCTGGCGGAGGACGGCAGTTACGCGGACCTGGTTATTTGGTGGACGTTTCCTCGGATAGGAATGAGGCAAGCCGGTCACTTGAAAGAAAACAGCTTTTACTGCTAAGGATAAAATTAGAGATTTCGAGTGGATGTTAGGGTCCCTGGAGCGCTTGTGCCTGCCATCATGAGCTTAACCTCTTCTTAGCACTCAAGGACTATTTACAGAACATTTATTTATTTATGTTTAGAGAGAGGTGAAGGGAGGAGAAAGGGAGAAAAACGTCCATGGGTGAGAGATACATTGATTGGCTGGCTGCCTCACGTACGCCCCCTACTGGGGACCTGGCCCACAACGCAGGCATGTGCCCTGACTGGGAATCAAACCAGCGACCTTTCGGTTTGCAGGCCGGCGCTCAGTCCACTGAGCTTCACCAGCCAGGGCTCAAGGACTCGCTTGATGAGTTGGTAGTAACATGAAGAAATGTGATTTTAAAACTACTGTGTCATGAAACGTGTCAACATTTAGAGACCCTGCGTGAATCAGTGAATGGAAGTTTTCCAAGAGCACTGCATGTGGTGCGTTTGAATTGGCTGCTCTCTTCCTGCGGCGGTGGAGGGGGGAATCGGCTGCTGGGGTCGCGTGTGAGATCATAGGAGCTACGTAGCCACGCTCCTATTTACTGACTGAATGCCCGTTAGGTGCCAGGCACAGTGTTGGGTGCTGGGCCCGAGGGCAAAGATGACCAGGACAGACTCAGTCCCGGCCGTTCATGAGCGCTCGCAGACCGGGGAGGGGGCGGGGTGAGAACCTGCCCGTGGCCGGGAGGGCAGGGAGCCAGGGAAGCGGGAGGTGGCCCACCCCAGGGTGGCAGTTCGTTTATCAAGGGAAACGTGCAGGCCTGTGGGGCCCCAGACACGCCGCCGCCTCTGGGGCTGGGTTTCTGCTGGGTGGAGGGGGCGGAGCGCAGTTCTGCACGGGCTCCCTCGGTGCTCTCTGCGGGGGTGGGGGGGGGTGGCCGTGGGCCTGGGGGACAAACAGGCCTTCGATTCTGGGGGTGGCCTCATTAGATTCGCAGAAATACCTGCTTCTGCAGACTTTGGAACAAGAGGGGGTTGGGACTCAGAGAGGGAAGGAGGAGAGACCGACGGTGATCGGTCCCTGCTGAGGGCTGCCACCGGCCTCCAGGACAGCGTCACCGCTGCAGTGACACCCACAACGACAAACGGCCCGTCTCCCCCCGTCTAGACACCGTCTGTCCCTGCACTGGAGCGGCTTTTCCTGAGGCTGGCTGGGAAGAAGGCAGGGGGCCAGCCACAGAACAGCTCTTTTCAGAGGTCTCCAGGGGCCTTTGGGGACACTGTGTGATCGGCTGGGCCCCGAGTCTCCTCGGCCCGACCCCCCCCTCCGCGGGAGGTGCTTTCCGAGGGGCCGCGCGCCCATTGAGAGGGGTGCTGGCCTCAGCTTTGGAGCCCCGACAGCAGCCCTTTCTGTGAACTGGGATGGAACCCACACACGGAAGAAGTCACCGTTTCCAAGCGCGCCACTCGGTGGTTTTCAGTGCGGCCACCAGGTGGCGCACCCGCCGGCATCGCCTGACTCGTGAAGCTCCGAGCCCCTGGGGAAAGGAACGCCCCCACACCCACTGGCAGTCCCCCTCCCCCCACCCCTGCCCCTGGGCAGCCACTCCCTCGCCCCCTTTCTGTCCGAGGATGCCCCAGCGCCGGACACTCCCTGTACGTGGCGTCCCGCGGCAGGTGGCCTTTCTGCGTGGCCCTCACTCAGCACCGTGTGTCCCAAGTCCGCCTGTGAACGCCGCCGGGGGCCACCCGTCCACGCCGCATTTCCTCCTGCCGCCAGCACCCTTCCACTGAGCGGGCACGCCGGGTCTCCTTTAGGAGTCACCGGCGGACAGACCTGCGGGCTGTTTCCGGGCGCGTGTTGGCTGCCGCCGAGAACGCTGCTGCGAACACGGGCGCGCAGGCCCCGGCGTGCACACCGCACGCGTGTCTCTGGGGCCCGACCCCGTGCCGACTCCCTGCCGGACCCTTCGAGGGGCTGCCGGGCGCTCTCTTCCCCCGTTTGTGCCACTGCCCCTCCCGCCAGCAGGGAGTGTGGGGGTTCCCGTGTCTCCCCATCCTCGCCAGCACTGCCTGGGTTTGGGTGGTAGCTGTCCTGGGGGTGGAGGACGACCCTGACCTTCAAATTCCGGGTGCACCTCTTTTGAGACCCTTTTAGATTAGACGTGACACCCCGTTTACAGGTGTGAAGATGGGGGTGTGGGCCGGCTCTCTGCTGAGGTCTCGTTCCGCCCAGGGGTGCAGCTGGTGTCTGACTCACAGACCAGCGTCTCCCCAGGGCTGTCGCCTGGGACTGGCACCGGCCGGCAAAGGCCCCCCCCCCCAGCCCCCCTCCAGCCGCGATGGCTGCTGGCCGTGTGCCTGCCCCCCCCACCCTCCCCACCCAGCAGAGCGGATGTCGACGGCCTCTGGTTTGGGGGCGTCTGCGTGCCCTCCGCTGGGCTGGTTGCCAGCCCTCGGGGGGGCCGTGGCCGTGTCTCGGCATTTCCGGTGCGGGTCGTGATGCCCGGCACGGGGCGGGGGCTTGAGAACTGTCTGAGGAATTAAGACGGGTCCGGCAGTCAGGACTCCTAGAGAATGAGTTTTACCAGAAGTCCGCTCTTTGGCGCAGCGGCAGGACGGAAAGGGGAGCTGCAGGTGGCAGGGGGCGGAGAAGCAATTTCTTCACCAGGCGCCACGGTTTGTTAGGAACGACAGAGCGGTGAGCTCAGCGCTCGCACGAGCAAACGGACTCCCCGAGGCACAGGTGGCACCTGGGGCCTGGCTGGCAGAGACCCCTGGGTGCAGGAAACTTCAGCCTGCTGATAGCTGATGAGTGAGGCCATGCTCAGAACCACCCCTGTCCTCAAAGTCTGAAGATTCCCGATATCTCCAACACACTCCGGGTCTTTCTCGTTGCCTTTCCCATGTAACACTTTGTAACAATGCAAACACATGACGTAAGTACGTAGTAAGAAGCAACACCCCTCCCCCTCCCCTTATTCCCACACTGAGTAGAAATTCAGGCTGTAGGCTGCAAAGGCACGGGTATTGTAAAACTTCATTTGAAAAATAAAGAACATTCTGACTTCTCCTTGATGTTTTTTAAAGGCATTTTAAAAGACAAACGCGGAAGGGGATAGTTCTGAATCGAGCAAAGGGTCAGGAAGTGGGGAACCTCCGCCCCAGGGATGCGCCTGGTGGGGGACAGAGGTCACAGACGATGCACTAGGAGCCGAGGGCGAAGGAAGTCGTTTCTGCGCTGTTTGGGGTGGGCGGTGCTCCGCCATCCCCCCACCCAGGTCGGGAGAACGGGGAGGGGCTGCAGACTGTTTGGGGTGGGCGGTGCGTCGCCCCCCCAGGTCGGGAGAGCGGGGAGGGGCTGCAGACTGTTTGGGGTGGGCGGTGCGCCACCCCCCCAGGTCGGGAGAGCGGGGAGGGGGTGCAGGCAAAACCGCTTCGCTCGCTGCGGTGGGGGGCCGCCTCAGCTCCCCGCTCCGGAGCAGGGAGGTCCGACGGCGCCCCTGATGGTCTTCCTTATCCAGTTCAGGTGCTTCTTGGTCAGGAGGATGTAGACGCCCGGCTTCCGAGCGTCGCCACACTTCCCAAAGGAAGTGACGCCCCTGAAGACGCCCTCGCAAATCAGAGGACTTCCGGAGTCACCCTGCAGCAGGGAGTCACAGGGCAAATGGGGGGGGTTTCCCATGGGAAAGCACTCACTCATCTTTCATTCATTCACTCACTCACTCACTCACTCACACATTCTCGCTCCTCTGCGCGTTTCCAGGCCACTCTCACACCTCTTTGACTGTCTGCCCTCCCATCCAGGTTCGTGGGTCTTTTCCAACCACTTTCCTTGGGAAAGGGACCGCCCCCGAGAAGAGGTGCGAGCTCCTGCTCCGCGGTGGGGCGGGCGGAGGCAGGCTGCTGGGGGAAGCCTGCCGCAGCGAGGAGTGCTCTTCTCTCTCTCTGCTCTCGGTCCGTGGGCGTCAGGGGACAAAACTGAGTGTCAGGGCCTCGCGAAGGCTTGGGATGGGACCTCAGCTACTCCTCGCCCTGGCGGGGGACACGGGACCACGTCGTCCTCGCGGCGTCTCAGACGACTTTTAGAGGCGGTTTTCCGAGTTTCATCGGGTCCCCTCATTCTCTCCCCGACCTTGCCGGCCACTCCCACACCGGGGGTCCGAGTCCGGTCCGACCCTGGTCCCGCCCGTTCTCGGCTCCAGGAGGGGCCGCCGCTAACAGTGCAGAGCTGGGGGTCGGGTGGCCTCCGTCCCAATCCAGGGTCACCCCATGGACAGCCCTTTCCCTCGGGGGAGTCACATAACTCCCTGTGCCTTCGTTTCCTCGCCCGTCAAACAGAGCTGGCCATCACGGGGCCTGTCTCGGGGGCCTGTCTTGGGGGCCTGAGGGGCCCGCGGGACAGAAGGAGGTGCGGTCCCACCGGCCGTCATGACTGTTCCTGAGACGTCTGGGCAGCATTGGGGGGGGCAGTGAAATGGTGACCTGGAAGTGACTGCCAGGAAGGAGGGGATGCCCCCCGAGCAGAAGGCTTTGCCAGGGACAGAGGGCGCACAGAGGGCTCTCACGGGCCTTGAGCGTAGAAAGCGGTGACAGCTGTCCCCCGTCCTCCTGTCTCCAGCTCGCCTCCTCTCCTGGGGCCGGGCAGGGCTGGCGTTTGCAACGCACTCACCTCGCACGAGTCGTCCTCGCCTCTCCTCCCCCCGGCGCAGATCATGCCGCGACCCACGACCGGCGAGAAGTCGTAGTGTGCCACGTCGTTGCACGTTCTCCGGTCGATCACGGTGACGTTGGCCTCCCTCAGGGCCTTCGCCCGTTCCCGGGAGTTCCTTCGGGGGCGCCCCCACCCTGCCACGCGGCACTCGGTGCCGGGCTGGACGTCGTCCCCCGTCTTGGGCAGCTCGAGGGTTTTCACAGCTTTGCTTTTGGTGGCTCTGCCTTCCAGCTGAAAGAGGGGCCGCTTCAGGCCGGGACCAGGGGCCGGGCACGGCACGCGGCTCTGAGGGGGGCGTGTCAGGTGCCCGTGGGCGTGTCCTTACACGCCGCGGGACAGGGGGGCTGCAGTTGCAGCTGCCTGACCGTCAGTCGCTGGTGTCTGAGAAGCCCAGCGCACCTTCACGGGGGGTTTGGCCGAGCTCGGCCCTGTGAGCTCGGGACAGCCGACCGGCCGGGGTGGAGCCGCCTGCAGGTGCCTGCGGCCGGAGCTGCGGGGCGAGCCCGGCCGTGCCGCGCAGGCGGCCTCAGGTGTGCGGAGTGACGGGTCTGCAGGCTGGCTCCGGGCAGGTGCACACGGGTTCTCCCCACCCCCTTCACTGCCCTCTTCCCAGCTCGCTGCCCACCTCACTCAGGTAATGCACGGCGAGGGGGCGGTGCGACCACACCAGATTAGGCCCCCGGGGGGGGGGGGACAATTCTCGTTCTTTCCTCCCTCCTTGCCGAACCGTTTGGGCTGCAGAAGGACCTTCTGAGAGCACAGCACAGAGCGGCCATGCGCACAGGCGCACCCAGTCACGTTCAGCCGCCCCTCCAGACGTCGGACTGTGCCCCGTTCTGCAGTGCACCCACCCCTCCCCAGCTGCCGTGCGCCCAGCACCTCCCCCACCCCCCAGGTCTCCCTTGCTGAGCAAACCCCAGCGACCCGCACGGTGGCCGGCTGCGGGAGCGCCCCGGGGGCATCGCCACTGGAGGAGAAGCCCGCAGCAGCGGCGGCGGCACCGGGTCCCAGAAGGCCGTGCGCCTCACCCCACACCCCAGCGTTAGCCCGCCGTGGCTCGGGGCCGCAGGCGTAAAGATCATTTTCAGGTCAGACAAACCAAATTTCAAAAGTTTGCTATTTCAAGAGTTACTGGTAAAAAAAAAAAAGCACATGTACCTGAAGGAGCTGAAGGTCCCCTTCAAAGGACGCCGGGTCGAAGCACGGGTAGGGAACCGCCCTCTTGACGGGGAACACTTGCACGTACTTCTCTCTGTGGGCCGCGGAGTGGGCCCCCAGGACAACCCGAGGTCTGCCCTTCCTGAAAGACACGCGGACAGGAAGCCGTTGACACGGGAGAGCGGGCGCACTTGAGCCTGAGCGTGAACTGAACGTGTTCTTTCAGTGCGTTCTTTGCACCGGCCGTTTCATTTCCACACACGCGCAGCGAGGCAGGGGCTCGCGGGTGTTTAGTGGCCCCCGCCTGCAGCTCCTCAGACGTGAGCCGTCGCGGGCTGCTTCGGCCTCACTGCGTCTTCTTCAGGCGGGGGCTGCAGGCAGGGGGTCCCCGGCCTTCGGCCCAGGCAGAGGCCCGGAGCGCGGGCGGCCGGCTTCCCCGCTGGCCTCCCCTGGCGGCCTCCCCGCCTGGTGGAGGGGGCTGGGCCCTCGGGCGCGAGAAGCGGCAGCGGGTCTGCTGCTCTGCGCTTCCGGGAGACCAAGAACTTGGCTTTGTCTGCAGGGATGATGACGTGGGGTTCTCTCGAGGGTGCAACTTGGAACAGGAAGAAAGGCATCTCGACTTTGTAGGAAAATAAATCGGAGTCTAAACAAATGCACGCAGGTGCCCGGGTGCACGCACAGGACCGGGAGCGAGCCAGCCGGGGAGGCTGGGCCAGTCTGCTGAGTGACGTGCGGGGGCCGGGCTGCGGAGGTGGCACCCCCCCCCCCCCCCCGGCCTTGACCTGCTGGCTGACTCGGCCCCGCGAGGGCCTCTGAATCAGCCCGGCCGATGGCCCGCTTTACGTAGAGTGCGGCTTGGGCTGCAGTTCCCACTCGGGAAACCCCCATTCCACACAGCGAGATGCTGCGAATCCCTGTGGGTCTTCCCCTCGAGAAGCCGGTCTGCCAGCCCCTTCCCTCACTCCTGCGGTCCTGCCGCCGTGCACCAGGCGCCGCCGGCCCTGGTGACGAGCGACCGCACGGGCTCGGTCTCGGGAAGGAAGTCGCGGCGTGGCCATGTGACTTTCTGGTCGCAGTCAGGACAAGCTTCAGCTTGAGCCACAGAAAAACGCTCTTTTTCGAAGTCTAACCGTCAAACACCAATAATTTCTGAGGGTTCAGTGTACTCTGCAGCGTCGTGGGGCCACGTGAATTCTACGCAACGGGCACGCAGTCTGCTGGACGGCGTGAGGTTTGCTTATGAAGAAGCCTGAGATGATGCATAGTGGGGGGTTAGCAGTGATGGTGTGGGGGCGCACAGGCTGATGGGCCTCCTTTTCACCTTTCCTGCGTTTCAAAACGCTAATAATTTTGTAATTTATGGTGAAAACATACCTTAAAAGAATTTGAGAAAGGGTCGTGCGTTTCAGCTGGATGCTGCGGACCAGGCCGGTGCTAGCAGATGCAGGAGTACAGGCCAGAGCGCCGAGTGCACTTGCCCCTGCCTCCTCCACCCCCCTGCCCTGGCTGGAAAGGTCAGGGCCATGCTCCGCCCCCTCCCCCCCACCACCCTCGCCTCGGGAATGAGGGGAGCCCCGAGCTACTCACAGGGCGCAGTGAGCGGCCGTCAGCACCCAGTTCTCTTTGATCAGCGCACCGGCGCAGAGCCGCGGCCCCTCGACGAGAGCCATGTAGCCTCTGGAGTGAGGCGGCACCTCCTTCCCTCCCACGATGCTCGCACGGGGTTCTGGGGAAACTGGAAAAACAGCCCAGGGTGAAGGCTCCCTTGCCCAGCCCTGCTGCTCTGAGCCAGTCTGCGGCTGGTGGGGAGGACCGGGCGCCTTCCGGGCCCTAGGTACCGCTGCTCCTGGCGGGGCGGGGTGGGGCGGGGCAGGGTGGCCACGCAGTTCTGCCGGCGGTCTTGCCTCCTGGGCAGCGTCCCTGCGGCACACGAGGTCGCTGCTGTTTCCTCGCGGTGAGCTCAGGGCTCTGTCGGGGGGCGGGGGGGGCGGGGTGGGGGATGCTTGGTATGAGCAAGCATCCCTCTTGAGTTAGGCCTTTATTATTTTTTCAATGTCTACATTGGTTTCTCTTTCTTTTTTTGAAATCATTAGGGCAAACGTGACAACTAGGTAGAAATGCTCCTTTCTTTGCACACTGGTTCTCTGACTTCGGTGTTAGTGATGGCCACTCCCAGTCCTCACGGGCAGTGCAGGGTCCCTGGGCCCGCCCCTCGGGCGCTGGTGTGGAGCCCGGGGGGCGCCTGGGAACCCGCCTGTGGATACGCTCCCAGGTGGCTGTGGGGTGCCTGGGGCCCCGGCAGTTCTGGGGTGGACCTGGCGGAGTGACTCTGGCCCGCAGCGATGCCCCCTGCTGTGCCGTTTCGGCAGATCTGCATTTCAGACCGTTGCCTGCTGTGGGGTGTGCGCAGCCAGGGCGGTGCGGGGGTGGGGGGAAAGGAGCAAAGGCAGCAGGCTGGAGTGGGGGGCGGGGCTGGGGCTGCGGCGTCCTGGCAGGGCACTCGGACTGGGCTGTGGCGCCCACACTGACCCTCTCTGCTCTGGGGATTGCACGGGGCTCCCTCCCACCCCCGGCTCAGGGGCTGGAGTGCTGGGAGCCCGCCGGGACTGTCCAAGTCGGAAAGTCCCTCATTGGTGGAACGCGCACCTGTGCAGGTGAAGGCACCCTTGGTCTTGGCACCTTAGAAGTGCCCTTGGGGGGCAGTGGGGCGCACCCGGGGCTCTGACTGGGCCTAGAGGCTCATGGGACACAGGTCCCTTCCCCCCCAGTGTTGAGGTGCCTGTGGCACATTCCCAGGGTCTGGCTGTGTGGGGTGTACAGTCACCACTCCATCCTGCCCGTGCCCCCCTGTGCCCTGACCCCTCGAGTGCAGGCGCCAGGCGACTCCTGGGCCTCGGGGGGGCTCGGTGTGGCTGGAGGTCTCGGGACTTCCCCACGAGGCCTGCGTGTGCGATGGGGACACGAAACCCACGACCTTGCTCCGGGAGCCCACGCCAGCCGGGCAAACCTTCGCTCCCACGCACTGAGGCTGCAGGGCTTAGTGACCTCAGTGCGTTTTCATGTTTTCCTCTTACTCGGTGTTAGTGACCCGGCGGGGAGGCGAGGCAGATGGGCTGAGTGAGGGGGGTGGGGCTGGGAGACAGATGTTGTAGCTGAACAGCAAACGGCAAGCCCCGCCCCCCGTAGGGAGGGAGAGACAAATAGCAAACTCGTGAGGAGGACTCTGGCCTGTGCTTCAAAGTCCAGGCCCTGGCAGAGTCACGCAAAGATGAATGAATCACAGCTGTCACCCTCGAAGAACCTGGTGTAGAAAGAGGGAGCGAGCAAAGCTGTGGACAAACACACCCATGATCACGGGGCTGGATGTGAGCCGAGCACCCTGAGGGAGAGGAATCGGGGAGCTGAAGGGACTCAGAGGCCCGAGAACAAGCTCGTGGCTGGGCAGCCGGGGGTGTGCACGAGGCAGGCTGGGCAGCCGGGGGTGTGCACGAGGCAGGCGGAGCGGCTGGGGGTGTGCACGGAACAGGCGGGGCGGCCGGGGGTGTGCACGGAGCAGGCGGGGTAGTTGGGGGTGTGCACGGAGCAGGTGGGGCGGCCAGGGGTGTGCACGAGGCAGGCGGGGCGTCCAGGGGTGTGCACGAGGCAGGTGGGGTGGCCGGGGGTGTGCACGGAACAGGCGGGGCGGCCGGGGGTGTGCATGGGGCAGGCATCTGTTTATTTGTTTATTTCCAAAGGAGACGGAAAGAAACTGAGATTCCGTAGGTGGGGCTGCACAGAGAGGGGGCGGCCCACAGAGAAGTGTTAGAATGAACTTCACGGGCATCACGTTTAAACGCCTTTGGCATCCGACCTGACACCTCGGAGCCGGTCCTGAAAAAGAGAACTGGTAGCAAAGTGATTTTTTTTAAAAGGCCCCAACGTGACTTGCTGTTATTCTTTCAATTGTTCAAGGTTGAGTGTTTTTCTAGCTTCTCTAATTTCCCATGATAAAATTGCAGATTCTCTGGGTAACAGTGTCCGGCATTTAAGCAACATTTAACTTCTCTTCCCCGGGAACTCACAGCACCTGTAACACAACGCCTACCCCCTTCCAGTCTCAGGGAGGTGGGGCACATCAGACAACCGAGTCTCTTCTCTGAAAGCTCACAGCCACCCCGGAGACTGAAGACCTACTCAGCGTCCCCCGTGGGAGCAGAGTGGGAGGAGTCCCGTCGCCCTGACCCAGCCCCCGGTCTGCTCAGGTCCCACCGCGGGCTGCGTGGCCTCTGTCTCAGGCTGGACCCGGCCTCACTGGTCTCAACGATCTCCCCGCATGCCACGGTGTGGCTGTCAGTTGGAACGAGAGCTCAGTAAGTTACATTAAAGTCAAAGAAAACAACGGCAGTAACAAAGATCACGAAAGCATCTGGGACTCGCCAGCCACTGGCTTGTTTGGGACCGGGCTCTGCCGCCGACCGCAGTGTGGGGGGCGGGGCGTGCGAGCAAAGCCGCGCTCTCAGCCAGCTCCAGGGCGTCTAAGACCCTGACTCTCCCAGTGTGGTTCACTGTTTTCCTAAAGAAGTGTCGCCCCACCTCTTCTATCTCTGAGCTGTCAGTTTCTCGAACACACCAGTGCAGACACACATGTGCATGTCAATATTTGCACGGCGTTCGGGAGGGTCCCGGACGTCCTGAGGCCTGTCCTGGGCCTTGGGGAGCTCAGGACTCTGCTTTGAGAAGCCCAGCCCTGCGGGCACGGTTGAGCTGAGTGATATCATGGTGTGTGGTGGAGGGTACAGGCTCTGGGTTCAAACCCGACCTCTGCCACTTTCTAGCTGATGACTTTGCCTGCGCCTTGGTTTCCCCATGTGGAAAATGGGCTGGTAACGTTGGCACTGAGGAAGGTTGAGTGAGTGACGGTCCGTAGAGCACTCGGCAGAGTGCGGTGCTGAGTGGGAGCTGTACTGCGTGCTGACGTCGGTGGGTATTCCCTGTGCAATCCCTGGAGAGTCCTGCGCGGACACTGTCGCTTCCTCGCAGACCCCGACCGGTGGGAACAGACGTTCGCAGACACGTCCTGAAGCCGAGAGCGCACAGGCTGGCCTGAGGGCTAGGACTGTTCAGGGTGCATCACGGCCGGGAGGTCCCTGGAACAGCTCATCGACACCGTCCCCCCACCCGTTTAATGGTTTCATCACCTTTCCACTGAGAGGTTTTGCCTCATCGCCCCACCGCGAATGTTCGAGAGCCACCGGGTGCAGTGAATGCTTCCGGTTTTCTGCTGTGGACACAGAGGGTTACATTTCATCTTAGTAAGTCAACGTGCCTATTTCAGCAGAGGCGAAAGGTAACATTGACAACGGTCGGAAATGAGCGAACATGTTCTCCCAGACGGTCGGTTCCCTTTTCATTTTGGTGATGGTTCTGGAGCTGTGCAGGAGCTTTCTAGTTTGAGGTGGTCCTATTGGTTCATTTTTCCCTGTAGTCCCCTTGCCCTGGGGGATAAATCGGCAAAAACACCGCTACGTGGGATGTCTGGAGTTGTACTGCCTGTGCTCTGCTCACAGGGCCGTCCAGCCTTGGGGGGCATCTCTGGGCCACCCTGGAAGGACAAGAGCTGTCTTGGCCCACACACACTAAATACACAAACACCAATGAAAACTGATGAGCAAAAAAAAGGTTTTACGTAAATTTACGATTTTGCGTTGGGTCGCGTTCATAGCCATCCTGGACCACACGGGGCCGGCGAGCCCCGGGTCGGACGCCCCTGCAGGACTTTTGTGTTGTCACGACTTCTATTTAAATCTTGTATCCATTTTGAGTTCATTCTGGGGTGCCACGTGAGTTGGCGGTGCAGCTTCACTGTGTGCGTGTACCAGCCCAGTTCTCCTGGTACCATGTACTGAAGGGGGCTGTGTTTACCCCACCGTGTGCTCGTGCCCCTCCGTCAAATACCGACTGACCACAGGGACCTGGGATTATCTCTGGGCCTCCGTTCTGATCCGTTCACCCGTGTCTGTCCTTCTGCCAGCACCCGGCTGTTTTGACTACAGCGGGCTGTTACGCAGTTTGACGCCAGGTATTGTGACCCCTCCTACTTTTCCCTTCTTTCCCAAGATTGCGGAGGCTATCTGGGGGTCTTCTGAGGCGGATCCCGGCTCCTGGGGTCCGCGGTGTTGTGGATGAGACACGAGACAAATTCACACGGACCCCCGAGTCCCGTGGAGGAACAGGGACAGCGCGGCTTCTCTCTCGAGGGGAGGAAACGCCTTGGAGCACCTTGGCCACTCTCTCCAGGGGAGAGCGCCCCGACCCTTGCCTAGACAGGCTTTCATTGGGTTCAGTTTGCACAGGGACACAGCATGTATACGTAAGCTCACCAGTCGTTGTCAGGCAGAAGTGGTTAAACCATAGATAACATTCAAAGAACTCTGAGGGCTTACTCTGAGTCAGGGTCAGATAGCTAAAGGACCATAAAACTTTGGGGAACAAACTCACTTCCTGCTTGGACCCTTATCATCTAAATTGAGGGTACTAGCAAAGCAGGTTTCATGGATTTTATGCATTCTTTCTTAGGCCTGATCACTCTAGGGAACCCACCCTTTCCAGCCCAGGGTGGCACCCACCTCCAGCATTGCTTCAGGCTTAAGGCATTGTTTCAGGCTTGAGTCAGGTAGGGGAAGTAAGGCAGCCAAGAGATCAGGAGACTTCTTGCAGACAGAATGAGTGTTCAGTTTATGTCAAAACTGAGGGGTGAGGGTCCATCACCCCCTTTCTCCATAGCCCCCCAAGTCCTTCCCTGGGGTCCTCTGTGACCATGCCTGTCTTAGGTCATCCCTCCCTTGAGGAATCTTCCCCATCATTGGTGACATGGTGACTGCGATCATGCACTGGGGGCCAGGCAGGGTGAAGTAAAAGGGGCAGAGGCAGCACCCCTGCCAGGGAGATAAGCTGTGTCTCCTTAGTGGCTTATGGTCTGAAGGTCTCTCACTCAGCCTTAGCCATGGGGGGTTACAGCTCCTGAAACCAGGCAGGGCAGTTCCCAACAGTCTTTTTGTTTCCATATAAATTTTTGAAATATTTGTTGTAGATCAGTAAAATATGCCATTGGTATTTTAATAGGAATAGTATTGAATCTATAGATTGCTTTGGGTAGTATAAACATTTTAATGATGTTAAACTCTTCCAGTCTATGAACACTGTATATGCTTCCTTTTATTTTTATCTCCCTTAATTTATTTCTTCACTGTTCTACAGTTTTCCAAGTACAGGTCTTTTACCTCCTGTTTACGTTTATTCCTGTCTCCAGAATTATGAAGAACTCATCCAACTCAACACCAAGAAGACAAACAATCCAATTAAAAAGTGGGCAAAGAACCTGAACAGACACTTCTCCAAAGAGGACATACAGAGTGCCCAGAGACATGTGAAAAGATGCTCAATGTCACTAATTATCAGAGAGATGCAAATTAAAGCCACAGTGAGATACTACTTCACACCAGTCAGAATGGCCATCATTAATAAGTCAACAAACAACAAGTGCTGGGAATATGGAGAAAAGGAAACCCTGATGCACTGCTGGTGGGAATGCAGACTGGTATAGCTACTATGGAGAACAATATGGAATTTTCTCAAAAAACTAAAAATAGAACTGCCTTTTGACCCAGCAATTCCACTGCTGGGATTATACCCTAAGAATCCTGAAACACCACCCATAAGAACCTCTGCACCCCAATGTTCATAGCAGCACAATTTACAACAGCCAAGTGCTGGAAGCAACCTAGGTGCCCACCAGTAAATGAGTGGATCAAAAAACTGTGGCACATTTACACGATGGAATTCTATGCAGCAGAAAGAAAGAAAGAGCTTATACCCTTTGCAACAGCATGGGTGCAACTGGAGAGCATCATGCCAACTAAAATAAGCCAGTTGGTGAAAGAGAAATACAATATGATCTCACCTATAAGTGGACTCTAATGAACAAAATAAAGCAACAAACACAACAGAACCACAGGCATGAAACATGGAACAGACTGACAGCGACCAGAAGAGAGAGGAGGGGGGTGAACGGTGGAAAGGAGGGGAAGGGACTGGACGAAGCACACGTGTGAAGGACCCACGGGCGTGGACAACAGGAAGGGGACTGACTGTGGGCGGGGGGGTGCGCTGGGCAGAAGAGGGCACAGGGCGAAAAACTGGGACAACTGTAATAGAACAACAATCAAATATTAAAACAAGAACAAAAGAACCTATTGGAAATTAAGTTGTGACTTCTTTTTCCTGCATGCACAATGTTAAGTGAACACAGCACCCCATTTTCCCGTGAGCAAAGCAAAGAGGCGAGGGGGAACTCGGCTCACCTCCAGGAGTGAGGAGAAGGCAGCCGGCGGCCAGGAGCAGCGGGAACGCCAGGGCGGCTTGCATGACGCCTGTCACCCAGCTGCGGGGACCACTCAGCTCCGAGTGCCGACAGTCAGTGACATGCAGGGCAGCGCGAAGGGTGTCGGTGGTTTCTTCTCTGCCGGGCCGCTGGAGGGGCTGGTGTTTTATTAGTGGAAAACAATTTCAGTGACGGTGTGGTCGCCGTTTCTCAGGTGAGGTCATTTCCTTTGGGTTAGACCACTCCCGCCCCCAGCAAGGGTAAAGGGGAGGCCATGGCGACTGCGACAAATTAAGAATGTTCAGGAGGACGTTGCTCTTCTTGGGACGGCTGTTGCACTTTTAAATATGAGTGAGTGTGTGTGTGAAAAGGCTGAGAATTCATGTCTGTACTGGAAATTGTTTTGAAGTACCATCTTCGAACTTGTTCCGGGGGAAAGGATGGATGTCTGAGCCTTCGCTGCTGAGACCCCTGGGCGGGCAGGCACCCAGCGTGAGTTACCAGCGATGAGAAGGCCAGCGCTCACCGGCCGTAAGAAGGCCGGCGCAAACATCCGGGCCCCGGGGCCGCCTGCCAGACCGCTGGGAGCTGGACAGATGAGCAGCGTGCCCTCTGTCGCTGGGAATTCTCACGGGTGACGGTGCCCAGGCTCCGCCAGCTTTCTGGCTGGCCAGACACGTAGATGGCTCCTGCATTCGGCATGGCCTTTGGCCCAACGAGTCGGGTCTATGATTTTTTAATAAATGATGGGGATGCATAAAAACTTAGCTGTAACGAGTTCCCTTGCATTCTTGTTCATCATGAGAAAAAGCTGAAAAGAACCTAAATGCCCCCAAATAAAGAATTAGGTAGGCAGCGTTTGGGACTTCCCATGGCTGCTGTAACAAACTATCACAAACTGCTTCACCGCTCTGGAGGCCGGGGTCTGGCGTGGGCCTCACTGGGCTCAAGTCTGGGGGTCCGCGGGGCTGTGCTCTCTGGGGAGGCTGGGGGGGGCGGGGAAGCCGCTCCCTCACCCCCTCAGCTTCGCCCACTCCCTGGCTGGGCACCCCCCAGCTGCAGGCACGCAGCAGTCTTTCCCTGCCCCCCTCTTTTCCCTCCTGCTTCCCGGGGAGACTGGCTGGCTGAAACAGCGGCCCCCGAGCCTGGGCCTCGGGCTCTGCTCTCCCGAGACGATGGCTCCGTAAGCAGACAGGTGATGCAGCGTGCTCATCGTCGAAGCAAGTGGCACACGCCCCAGTGCCTGTGCGAACGCAGAGCCGAAACCAGAACACGGTCCATGCCAGAGGTTAACACGTGTTGCCGCTGGGCCGTGATTCCAGGTGACGGCCTAGTGTCCTGTGGGCACTGGGAAGGTACCTAACGCTGCCTACCTAATCCTTTATTGGGGGCATTTAGGTTCTTTTCAACTTTTTTCTCATGATGAACAAGAACTCGAGGGAACTGGTTCCACTCAGTGAGCGGGGTGGCATCTTTCTAATGAACAGAAGTCAGGGGACTTGAGTCTAATGAAGCCGAGGGAACTGGAGCTGCGGGGCCGGAGTGACCCGGGGGACGGGGTCAGGGGAGGTCGCTCAGCGCTAACGAGTTTGTCAGGACAGACAGGCCCAGGGGGAGGGGTGGGCTGAGGGGACAGGCGGGCCCCCTTGTTTCTCCCACAGCCCCGCCCCTGCCCCCCCCGCCCCCCCACGGGGAAGGCCGGGAGGAAACAGGTTTTCCCTGAAGGAGGGAGGGTGGCAGGAACCCCGCTCCAGGGAAACTCCTGACTTTGTAACTCCTCTGACTTTTTGAACTTTAGATTTTGTCACAAGAAGAGACGTTCGTGAGGTTCCCACCCAGTCTTTCCGGTTGTACTTTGGTCGCACAGATGTGGTCTGGGCCAGAGGTTTCTCTGCGGCGGGCTTTCCAGGCAGTGCAGCAGCTGGCTCGCCTGGGCCCTGCCCCCAGCCTGCAGCTCCGGCCCCTGTGGCCGCACGGCCGGTCCTGGCCGCCCCGGCGCTGTGTGTGGGGGGACCTCGGGGGCCGCCCCGCATTTCGTCTCTTCTTTCTTAACCAACTCAGTGAGACTCGCTTTACACGCCACTCAGCTCACCCTTTAAAAGGTATGGGTTTTGCTACATTACTGGCATCGATTTTAAAAAATCGTGCTAAAACGTGTGTCACATAAAATTGGCCACTTTCACCACTTCAAGTGTCCAACTCAGTGGCACTAATTACAGTCCCGGGGCTGGGCACCCACCGCCACCACCCGTTTTCAGGGTTCTCGGCACCTGAAACAGAGACCCAGCCGGCACCTGGCGGTGGCCGGCCCCCCTTCCGCCCCCCTCGGGCCCCGGCACCCCCGCCTCCACTTCCTGTCCCCACGAGTCTGCCGGTCCCAGCATTGCAGACGAGCGAAACCACACGGCACGTGTCCCCGTGCCTGGCTCGCTTCACTGCGTGCACTATCGCCAGGGTCTGTTCAGGCGTAGAAAGTCCCGGAACTTCGTGCCTCCTGGTGGCTGACTGGCATGGCGCCGCCTGCGTCCGTCGTCACCTCTGGTGTAGCCACTCCTCTGCTGGCCGACCCGTGCGGGGTCTCCCGCCGGCCACTGTGAGCGCGCCACCACGCACACTGACCTGTAAGTGTCCGTCCGAGTGCCCCCCGCCTTTCGGTTCTGCCCCTGGGAGTGAAGCTTCTGGTTCTCGTGGTGGTTATGCGCTTCACTTCCGGAGGAACCTCCGCATTTGACATCTTGGAGGCTGTCCTGTTGTCACTGTCCCCGCCCCCACTTCAGTACTCAGGGACACGACCTGGGCAGCGCCCTGGCTGCAGACCCGGGACTCTGCTCCGGGGGTGCGAGGCTGGAGAGAGGGAGGGATAATTCTACATCTGCAACGAAGGAAAACACGAGTGATCTACACAGTCATTGCTTTTCTTGGCCGTCTCGGAGCTGAACCGGCAGGCCAGCCGAGGAGGCTGAAACCCCTGGAGGAAGGCGGGTGCCTCGGGGGCAGGGGGCCTTGCGTAGCTGGAGCGAAGAGGGTGGGGGCGGTGCTGGCCCCCCCCCCCCGGGGGGGGCTGCTCGCGGGAACGCAGGCACGTTTGGAGAAGGAACTGGGTGGACGAGGGAAGGCCGTGCCCCCGGGGCTGCAGACACAGGTGGGCTGGCGAGCCTCTCCCCACGGCCCTCGCGGGAGCTGCTCGGGTGAGGCGGGCGAGGCCGTCGATGCCAGGAATCCCCGTCCTCCGATGCAGGGGTGAAGGGCAGACACACCGCAGGGGGGGCTTGACAGATGTGCGGCGAAGTGGTGACGGATGTACTCGGTCTGGGGGATCCGGCATTTCTCTCCCCGTTTCCCTGGTGATTGGAAAACTGTAGTCGGCATGGAGGCGCTGCTGTGAGGGGTCGCCCGACACATGGTCGGCCCTCGGCAAGTTGCCCTGGCCCACCCCCCAAGTCGCTGTCCGGGTCAGGCACAGCCCGAGGGCAAAGCTCCGGCCTGCAGTGTCGCTGGGGCAGGAAACGGACGGGGTAGCGGGGGCGTCTCCTTGGAGGGTCAGACCCTGGCTGGGCCGGGGGTGCTTGGGGCCTCTTTCCCAGGAACATAGGGGTTCACGCTTTATAACCACCCCCTGCCTGCCCCTTCCGCTCCCGGAGGCCAGGGACCGTTGCCCAGGGCAACCCACCCCTGTGGTGTTCACTCGCCAGAGCCCGGGGAGAACCCGCCTCTCGTGTCTGAGACTGGACTCAGCCGTTCCTTTGCCACGGCACGCTCAGGGGGCTGTTTCATTCACTTTGTGAAAACACACCCTTTACATAGGGATAGAAGACACTGATGTATCTACCTTTCAACAGTCCTCGAACTGGCGCGTTGCCAATGAACCGGGGCGGGGGGCTGGGTGACAGGTGTGTGGGGACTCACATCTTGTTCTCTGTGCTTTCGGACACCGAGTGACGCAGAGCCCTCGACAGCTTCTCGGTGTTGTCCGCACTAACTGCACCTCCGGCAGAGGAGGGACCACTGACACAGGGAGGTATCGGTGATCGCGGCCGGTTCATCAGTATCCCACACCAGCACCGCAGAGGAGTTTGGCTGACTGCAACGAACAGTGATGTAAAAACTCCTTAGAGTCCATTTTAGTGTCTTTCCAACGTTCGTTCTGTTTTCGTTTGTGCTTGGTTACTTTGCTGACGGTCTGAGAGAGGGCTGGTCGGGTTTTGGTCTGGCTGCCTCTGGAGCCCCGGACAGGTGTGTGTGAGCTGAGGCGGCCCTCGCCGAGAGCACGGAGACCCCGCTCTGCGGCCGTGAGCCCCCCACTTGAAAGCACAGCCCTGGGCAGGCAGCGCCAGTTTCCTGGCTGTCGCGGTCGACGCGCCACATCTTGCAAGAGCAGGCGTTGCGAGGCTGGAAACCACATCTGAGGCTGCAGCGGATAGAGCTGGTTGTCTGGGGGCTCCTGGGGGCGCCAGGCCACTAGGGGGAGGGCTTTGTGCATCAGGCCACTGTATGAGGCCTGTCGCCTCTCAGGAAGGCATCTGGGGTTAGTGGGGAAGGAGATCTCGTTGCCTTCTGCACCGACATCTGGGAGGGAGGGAGGGATGCAGCAGGGTTTCCGGGTGCCCCGGGCCAGGGCACGTGGGCGAGGGGTGGGGGGGCGTGGGGTGAAGCCGAGTGTGTCTGAGCATGCGTGTGGTGTGAGCTGACTGACTGTGGAAGCGAAGGCTCGATGAAGATGTCTTTAGTTGGAATAAAACGTTTCACCGAGGCCGAGAAAACAATGAACGAGGTAGCTCCACTAAGATGTTAAATGGAAGCGCCTCCAGAGGGGCCCCGTCTGTGGGGAGTGGAGGTACGACAGCAGCTGCCGCGGAGTGGGGCTGCAGGGAAGAGCTGCTCTTTTTGAATCACCGGCCGTTTACATGCAGAACCCGCCACCGTGAGTGCCTCTGGCAGTTTGCCAACCAGCCACTTTTTACCTGGGGAGTCAGAGGACCAGGGCGACGAGGTGAGTGAGTGCAGTGAGCCTGGGTAACAGTGAGTCTGTGCAAGAATGAGCTTGTTCAATAGTGAGTCTGTGCAACAGTGAGTGTGCAATAGTCAGTCTGTGCAATAGTGAGTCTGTGCAACAGTGAGTGTGCAATAGTCTGTGCAATAGTGAGTCTGTGCAATGGTGAGTCTGGGCAATAATGAGTCTGGGTAACAGTGAGTCTGGGCAATAATGAGCTTGTACAATAGTGAGTCTGTGCAACAGCGAGTGTGCAATAGTGAGTCTGTGCAACAGTGAGTCTGTGCAATAGTGAGTCTGGGCAACTGTGAGTGTGCAAAGTGTGAGTCTGTGCAATGGTGAGTCTGTGCAGTAATGAGCTTGTACAACAGTGAGTCTATGCAACAGTGAGTGTGCAATAGCGAGTCCATGCAATAGTGAATCTGTGCAATAATGAGTCTGGGCAACTGTGAGTCTGTGCAACAGTGAGTCTGGGCAACAGTGAGTCTGTGCAACAGTGAGGCCTGTGCAACAGTGAGTCTGTGCAACAGTGAGTCTGGGCAACAGTGAGTCTGGGCAACAGTGAGGCCTATGCAACAGTGAGTCTGTGCAATAATGAGTTTGTGCAGTAATCAGTGTGCAATAGTGAGTCAGTGCAACAGTCAGTCTGTGCAATGAGCCTGTGCAACAGACAGTCTGTGCAGCCATGAGTCTGCACAGTGGTGAGCCCGTGCAGTGCTGGTGTGCCCACACAGGTGACCTTGGAAATGACCCTCCTAAACCGAGGCAGCTGGTCCTCCCGAGTCATCAGCCGTTTACCGTGGGTGGCGAGCGGCAGGAACCGGGCTTCTAGCCCCGGGGGTCGGCGTGCCTGGTGACCGCCTCCACCCCCGTCCATGCATTTCCCTCGGCCGCTGCAGTTTCTGTCTCTGAGGTGGGAGCGGGGTCGGACACGAAGACCTGAGCTTCCGCAGGGGCTGAGGGACGCCTCAGGGTTAATGTGCAGAGTGTAGTCGTGGGTGACTGTATCCTCATCTACATTTGCTGTGTGCTTTTGTCCAGACCGAGTGTGGAGGGGACCCTGGGGCCCAGGGCTGGGGGAAACCGCCTCCCCGCGCCCCCACCCTCACCCTCAACAGGGCTCTGCTGCCAGGGGCCTGCGAATGGCCCGGCTGTCCACTGTCTGCGCCTTGGGGAGGCAGCCCCGTGGGTCACACGTAGGGAGCTTCCTGGACTGAGACTTGATCCCTGGGCCTGGGGCCGGCTGAGTGACAGCAGGCTGGCTAAACCGGAAGCCACTTCCGCCCGCGGAGCTTCTGGGACAATGGAGACACCTACTGTTTGTTTTGAGGATGACAGCTAACTCCAGTCCTTTGACTTCACGTTCCCCTCCTGTGTGTGTGTGTGTGTGTGTGTGTGTGTGTGTGTGTGTGTGTGTGTGTGTGGGTGGTGGTGGTTCTGGGGACGGGTTGTGGGAGCGTTATCTGGAGAGTTCTAGAATGCCAGAGCTGGTTGGGCTCTGAGAGACCCCGTTCTAGAGCCGGGCTGTTGATTTGGTACCCATGAGCCCCACGGAGAGGTCACAGTTCATGCAGATTAGTTAAAACGTCAAACCCAGCCACTTGGCCACAGCCGCCGCCCTCAGACCCAGGCTGCCGGGCGCAGCTCCCGCTGCGCCCTCCCCACGCAGCGGCACTGCGCGTCCAGCCACGTGTGCGCGGTTTCCCCCCGCGCTGCTCCAGACTCGGACTCCATCCGCGCGCACCCTCCCGTTTCCCCACGGCTCCTCCCGCGCCTTCGCGAGCACCGCGTAGATTTTGAGGTCGGCCCAAGTGGGTGCAAGCGCCAGCCCTGTTCTGTCCTGGCTGTTACTACTGTGGTCACCCCCGAGCCCCAGTTCACTGACCTGCACCCCGGGTGTGAGCCCAGGTGAACCTGCAGGTGTCACTCGGTCCAGCAGGCAGGCGCGTGTCCAGGAGACGACGCGAAATCCGCTGTGCGAGCGCCCCCTCCCGGTGGGGACAGGACCTGCACCTGCTCTCTTCGGGGGTCTCACCCCGCCCCCCACCTCGTTCTGGGGCATGGCCCGGAGGCTGTCCCCGCATCGGGCCGCATTGGCCTCTGCTGGGTGCAGTCACCTCTCTGCCCAGCCACTGGCCACGGGGCCTGGAGTTCCGGGCGCCCCTCCTCCTGCCCCCACCAACTTCTGTCTTTCCTTCTTCTTTTGTCCCTCTGGCTTAAGCGTGGACGCAGCCTCCCCCCTCCTTCCCCCTAGAACTGCGCGCGCACACACGCGAACTTTAGTGGGATTTTGTGGGTGACCGAGGGTTAGAGAAGCGAGTTCTGGCGTGGAGAGCGAGCACTAATCGGCTCCCGGGGCGGTGGGGCGGGGGTGCGTGCTGCCCTGGGACCACACCCCGGAGCTCCGTCCGGCGATTCCGCTCCTCGGAGTCAGGTTCCCAGCAGCCGCGACAGGGAGGGGCGTCCCGTGGCCCTCCGCCCACTTAAAAACCCATCGCGGAAACAGGAACACGGCCAGGAGCAACCGCCGCCGCCTCCTCCTCCGCAGGGGCCGCCGCGGGCCAGGCTCTGTCCTAAGCGCCCCGCGGCTGCTGGCGCACGGGGTCTTCGCGGCCACCCGGCAGGGCGGCTCCGTCACCGTCCCGGTTGAGCAGGCGGTGGAGCCGAGGCACAGCGAGAGGGCGGGTGACCCCCGCAGGCCAGACCCCGGCCGAGACCCGTGTCCCCACCCCAAGGCCAGCTGCGGAGGCCGGACGGCGCTCGAGTGCGCGTGTCTGTGTGTGGGTGCACGCACGCCCATCGGTGCTTGGGCGCGTGTGTGTGCCTGAGCGTGTGTTCCCGTGCTCGTGCGCATCACACCACTCCACCGCTGGGGGGGGGTGGTCCACTCCCACGGGGAAGCTCGCACTCGGGGGACTCGGGTCCGGTCCCTCCGCCCTGGCGCGGCAGTGAGCGCTTCAAAGGCCCTTGTCTACGGGGTGCCAGGGGCTGGGCGGGCGGCTGGGGCAGGACAGGAGCGCGTTTTCAGTGGTGACGTGAGTCCCGCGGAGGCGTCACGTGAGTGGGATCTGAGAACCAGGCGCCCGGTGCCTTTGGGGCAGACCTTGGGACCAGAACTGCTCGCGCTGCCGCGCCCCAAGAACCGCGGGGGCTTATCCGCGTGTGCCGGCGAAAAGACAGAGGTCCCCTGGGCAGGAAACTTCACGCACGCGCGTGTCTGAGAGCGCGGGGACGTCCCGAGGCCTCCCGAGCACAGTGCGTGAGTATTTTCGTTCCTGTTCGGGGAGAGCGGTTTGCACGGCGGCAGAGTCGGGTCTCGGGCGTGCGCTCCGCCGGGCACAGGCTGGCAGGAGGGCGTGGGGAGGAAGACCTGACGCTGTTGCCTCCGCACCCGGGCGTGGGGGGGTGGGCTGCCGCTCTTCACCCGTTAAGGGCCCAGGTGTGTGCCGAGGACAGAGTGGCCGAGGTCCGTCTGCAGTCCAGGCCTCGTCGTCCTTCTCCCGGCTCTCCCAGGCCTGGTCCCTTCCAGGGGGCCAGGGGTGGGAAGCCCTGTCCTCTCAGGGCAACCCTCCCTCCCCCCTATAGGGGGCGGTCTTCCCTCTCTGGGCGATCCTCTCTCCCCCCTTAGGGGGCGGTCTTCCCTCTCAGGGCGATCCTCCCTCCCCCCTATAGGGGGCGGTCTTCCCTCTCAGGGCAACCCTCCCTCCCCCCCGATAGGGGGCAGTCTTCCCTCTCAGGGCGATCCTCCCTCCTCCCTTTAGGGGGCGGTCTTCCCTCTCAGGGCGAACCCTCCCTCCCCCCTATAGGGGGCGGTCTTCCCTCTCAGGGCAACCCTCCCTCCCCCCTATAGGGGGCGGTCTTCCCCCGAGGCCCCAGAGAGCGCTTGGGTTTGCAGACAGGGTTCCTTCTTCAGCTCATCTCGCCAAGGCTGGGCGATTTCTTCTAGAACAAACCATCAGCAGAGCCGCCCCACTGCGTTCCCTCCAGGCCACTGGGCCCCCCTCCGTGAGCCAGGGGTCACATCTTGACCCCTGGTTTCCTGTGAGCCACTCGCGTAAGAACATGTTCTCTCTCCCAAACAAAACACGAGTTTCATGCACTGAGTTCTGCCTTAGAGAAAACGTTCTTACGGGGCCCAGGCCGTCCGCTGGCCGCACCCAGACTGTATCCTGGCCGCCATTGTGTTCAGTGTGGTCGTCGCCGCGTGGAGCGACACATTGTTCCACAGCGTACACATCAGTGTTCGTCATTGCACAAGAGGGAGAGTACGTACAGAGTCTGGATGTCTGACTTCTCCCGGAAAATTCGGAGCGCCTGGAACCACTAGGTCTGCTGCTCCATGAGTCAGCCCTCGGCAGGAGCCGGTAGCAGCTGCCACCTTTAGGGGGCGCTGTTGCTCTGGATTTTGTCACAGTCACCTCCACTCCCTGTTGTGCCCCGGCGAGGAATCAAGTACTGATTCCTGTTTGTCCTTGTGCTTCTGCTGTTCTTTTCCTTGTAGCAGAATTGGAAGGGCCATGATCTGTGTCCTGTCCTCACACCTCTGTTATAAGTTAGAGCCACAGAAAATCTAGAGAAGTTCACCTGTTCTCAAAGGGTCCCGGTTTCCGTCCACAGTCACTCACCGCGCCAGAAACAAGGCCGGGCTCAGACTCAGTGACCAAGACAAAGGCACCAGTCCTGGGGCGAGAGAGATATTAGAATGACCTGGCAACACATTTAAAATAGCCCAGTTGTCACAAAATGCTTCCACGAACAATTCAAAATATGCTGGAAACAAAGGAATAAATAGAAGGTCACAAAGGAGGAAACAGAAGATACAGAGAAGAATGAAATGGAAATTTTAGGACTGAAAAACACAATCAGCCAAATAAAGATCTCCACGGGGGGGCTGACCGCCAGAACCGAGGGGGCAGAGGGGGAGTCGGTGCCCTGAGACACAGAACAAGAGCAGCGGCCCCAGGTGGGCAGCAGAAGGAAAACGGACCGGAGAGGAAGGCAGGCGCAGAGCCCGAGGGCGCTGGGAGCTGTGGCAGAGGGCCCCACATTCGTGTCCGGGACCCCTGGGGTCGGGGGTGCGGGTAGCCCAGGAGTGTGCACTAAGGGGTAATGTCCGAGTACCGCCCGCATTTGTCAAAAGACCTGCGTGTATCTGAAGCCGAGGGAATTCCAAACAGATGAAATCCAAAGAAATCCACAGCAAGGCACGTCATAGTCGAATTTTCAGAACCAAAGACAAATCTTTGAAAACGAAAGACAGGGTGCGTGTGTCGGGGGGAGAATACCCTTCACCTTCAGGGGAAAAGCAGCTCAAGGTGACTTGTCAGCTGCCACCGGGGCTGGCACGAAGCAGCGTGACGTTTTCAGGTGCGGGGAGAGGAAAACAGAACGTTCTCTCCGGGGAAACCGCCTCTGGGGATTGAAGGGAAACTCGGAGCGTCCTGTCCGCTGACCGGCCCTGAACGCAGGGCTGACCGCGAAGCCCTCCGGGCAGAAAAGAGCTGGGGGAGGAGGACTCGTGGGACACCCGGGAGGGGGAAAGAGCGCAGTCAGCAACACTGCGGGTCAATGTACCGTACGCCCCTCCTCCTGAGTCTTCCGAGTCATGACCGTGGGCACGCCGCCACCAACACTTCACGTGTGTTGTCACAGGCCGGCGGTGTGGCCCGAGGCTCTGGGAAAACATTCCGTAGGTTCTGGTCCCCACCCCGCCCTCAGAGCACGGGCAGAAAACTTGATCTAGCAGGAGAGAAATCGGTGGTCCTGCTCCAGGGTCCACATGCCATCCAGCAGTCCACACAGCAGGGGACAAGCCGCGCAGGACAGTCCCCAACAGCAACGTCAGTTGGCAGCAGAGGACCCCATCCTGTCCCCGTTCCGGCGGCACTCCCGGGGCCGTCAGTGGGACACGCCACCCCGCACGAGGCCCCTCAGCTCCAGCCCCCGCCCGTCACCTGGGGGCCCCCACTCCGGACCAGATGAAGTTCGGTCCTGTAGTGTGGGGTCTTCCTCCCGCCCTGTTGCTGCTGCCGCCTTACCCTGACTTTCCCGCTTGCCGGGGAACCGCTTCACGGCCACTTCCAGGGCAGCAGCGACTAAGTCGGCCTCACGGGAAGCTTTCGGGGCTCCAAGGTGCTGGCAGACGCCCCTCCCTGGCGCAGCGGCTGGGGCCGGGCGGGCAGGGGCACCCGGCATTGACGAGCTGTTGATGGGAAGGAGCGTGGGCTGGATGAAGGGAGCGCCCCTGACACCCGGGGAGGAGACCCCGTTCCGCACAGCTGCAGGGGCGCTGCCCTGGCCTTCCCGGCCGGCCGGGTCCCACTGCTGTCCCCTCTCGCATTTTGTCACTTCCCCCGCCCCATGCTCCTCCCGAGGGGGCTGTTGGCTCTTCCCTCCTCTTTTTTTAAAAAATATGTTTTATTGAGTATGCTATTACAGTTGTCCCATTCCCCCCCTTTATTCCCCTCCACCCTGCACACCCCCTCCCACCCACATTCCCCCCTTCAGTTCATGTCCCTGGGTCGTACATGTAAGTTCTTTGGCTTCTACATTCTGTACATTAATCTTACCCTCCCCCGTCTCTTTTCTATCTACCATCTATGCTTCTTATTCCCTGTACCTTTTCCCCCTCTCTCCCCCTCCCACTCCCCTGTTGACAACCCTCCAAGATGATCTCCATTTCTGTGGTTCCGTTCCTGTTCTAGTTGTTTGCTTAGTTTGTTTTTGTTTTTGTTTTAGGTTTGGTTGTTAATAACTGTGAGTTTGTTGTCATTTTACTGTTCATAGTTTTGATCTTATTCTTTTTCTTAGATAAGTCCCTTTAACATTTCATATAATAAGGGCTTGGCGATGATGAACTCCTTTAACTTGACCTTATCTGGGAAGCACTTGATCTGCCCTTCCATTCTAAATGAAAACTTTGCTGGATAGAGCAATCTGGGATGTAGGTCCTTGCCTTTCATGACCTGGAATACTTCTTTCCAGCCCCTTCTTGCCAGTGGGGTCTCTTTTGAGAAATCAGCTGATAGTCTGATGGGCACTCCTTTGTAGGTAACTCTCTCCTTTCCTCTTGCTGCTTTTAAGATTCTCTCCTTATCTTTAATCTTGGGTAATGTGATTATGATGTGCTTTGGTGTGTTCCTCCTTGGGTCCAACCTCTCTGGGACTTTCTGAGCTTCCTGGACTTCCTGGAAGTCTATTTCCTTTGCCAGATTAAGAAGCTCTCCTTCATTATTTTTTCGAATAAGTTTTCATTTTCTTGCTCTTCCTCTTCTTCTGGCACCCCTATGATTCGGATGTTGGAACGTTTAAAGATGTCCTGGAGGTTCCTTAGCTTCTCCTCATTTTTTTGAATTCTTGTTTCTTCATTTTGTTCTGGCTGAATGTTTCTTTCTTCCTTCTGGTCCCACACTGTTAATTTGAGTCCCCATTTCCTTCCTGTCACTGTTGGCTCCCTGTGCATTTTCCTTTATTTCACTTAGCATAGCTTCATTTTTCCTCTAATTCTCAACCATACTCAACCAATCCTGTGAGTGTCCTGATTACCAATGTTTTGAACTGTGCATCTGATAGGTTGGCTCTCTCTTCGCAGCTTAGTTGTATTTTCTCTGGAGCTTTGATCTGTTCTTTCGTTTGGGCCATTTGTTTTGGTCTTGGCGCACCTGTTACATAGTGAGGAGCGGAGCCTTAGGTGCTGACCAGGGCAGGGCAGCCCACATTGCTGCACTGTGATGCTGTACGTGGGGGAGGGCCCGAGAGGGAACAGTGGCTCTTGTTCCACTCTCTGCCGGATTTCAGTTACTTCCGCCGCTTCCCACAAGCAAAGTGGGCCCTCCTGGTGCAGATTCCTGGGTGGGTGGTCTTGTGCACGTTCTAGGACCCTGTGGGTCTCTCCAATGAACTCTCCTGTGAGTCTGGGAGTCTCTCCTGCTGCTGCCTCAACCCCCATGGGTGTTTTCAGTCAGAGGTTTGAGGCTTTATTTCCCCGCTGGGGCCCTGGGTTGTGGGTCTGTCTCGCTCCCCAGTTGTTCCTCCTGGTTTAGCTGCACAAGAATGTGGGACCGCCTGGTCCTCCGGTCACTGCCTTGGTGAGAGTCCTCTTGGCCCAATTGCCCATCTCCACCCCTCCCACCGGTCTGGGTGAGAGTTTCTTTAACTCCTTGGTTGTTGGATTTCCATACAGTTTGATTTTCTGTCAGTTCTGGTTGTTTTTCATTTTTAAATTTGTTGTTGTCCTTCTTTTGGTTGTGCAAGGAGGCACAGTGTGTCTTCCTCCACCTCCATCTTGGCTGGAAGCCCCCCCTTTTTTAAGATTTTATTTATTTATTTTTAGACAGAGGGGAAGGGAGGGAGAAAGAGGTAGAGAAACATCCATGTGTGGTTGCCTCTTGCATGCCCCCTACTGGGGATCTGGCCCACAGCCCAGGCTTGTGCCCTGACTGGGAATCGAACCAGTGACCCTTTGGTTCACAGGCCAGCACTCAGCCCACTGAGCCACACCAGCAGGGGCTGCCCTTCCCTCCTCTTACAGGCCTGGGGACCTGGACTCCCGCCGGTCATTTGTCTATAATGACTTTCCCCGCTGCCCATCCGGAACCGGGGCCCCTGCTCGGTCTTTCCTCTAGTTCAGGCTTCTTGCCCAAGCTGCTCCGGCCTCAGCTGCGCCCCGTTCCCGGGGTACAGGTCTGCGGTGGCGGCCTCGTCTGGCGCTGTGTCCTCTGCGGCACGGTGGCAGTGGGCTCTCGTGTGCCCTGGGTGTAGCCGGGCCTGCGCCCAGCACACTCTGGTTGGTTTGACAGGTCCGCGGGTGAGGACACACTCGGTGTCGCCGCGATCGAACGCTGCCCGGCTCCCCGGTGTCAGGAAAGAGGGAACGACCAAGTGCCCCGCGCGGGGAGTGGGGGGCGCTGCTCTCGGGAGCCGGCGTAGGGACGCGCCCCCGCTTCCGTTCTGGACGTCCGTCCGCGGCGAACACGGTGCGAAGCCCCTGGGGCCAGCAGGGGGCGCACAGATTGGGGCCGTCCCCCCTGAAGGCTCACGGAGCAGATGCTCCCTGGGCTCCGGCGGGACTCGGTGGCCGCTTCTTCCTTTCCCACCCCAGGCGGGTGGCCGAGGAGGAAGCTGGAAACCTGGAAGCCCCAGCAGGCACAGACACCCCCCTCTCCCCCAGCAAAAGTCTGCTGTCTCTCGTCCCAGGGCCAGGACGGGGGGGGGGGGGGGGGCCCACGTGGTGCCCGAGGAAGCTGAGTCAGCGGCTGGGGCTCCGTCCCCCCACCCCGTGGCGGAGCCCACGGTGCCCACCTGATGTCAGTGGAGGGCGAATGGGGGGCTGGGGACCCTCCCAGCAGGACATGTGTCCGAGACCACCCCGCCTCCCCCCGGGGGTCTGTGGGCACTAAGCGGGAGACCCGGGCTCCCTAGGTCCTCCCGGCAGCAGGGCGGCGCCGTCGCGCGCCCCGCGGTGGGAGCGGGGTCCGAGGGCCAGCGGGACTGCAGGGGGCACTGAGACGCGCCGTGGGAACCTTGGTTTGCCCCGGAGAGAGGAGCTGCCCGTGCACACCTGGATTCGCTCGTTTGTCCGGCCAAGTTAGTGGGCGGTCCACACGGGCGGGCTGAGTGCAGGGCGCTGAGGGGGGCAGTCAGGAACCCCACCGACCTCGGCGTGGTCCCGGCCCGTGCACTCACTGCCACGGCGGCGGGGAGCACAGACCTCGGAGAACCCGGCCGGCCCTGGCGCGACACGGTAGGCAGGGCGATAGCTAGGACGGTGAGAGCACCACCAGCAAGGGAGCGGCCGCATCGCTGACCCCTGGGGCATGCTCACCACGCCCACCGGGGGCCCCAGGATCCTCTCCCACACTGGTCCCCCCCTTCTCCTCCTAGGTCAGACACTGGCCCAGACAGGAAACACATGAGTCCACAAACCACTCAGGGTGTCTTTTCAAAAAGGACATCCTCAGACTGTACCAGCTGGAAGTGTTCAGATCCCCAGGACGTGAACCAATACATGAGTCTCTGAGTGTGTAAAATATCCACTAAGGGACGGGATTTGCACTCACCTCCCCGATGTTTCCCAACTCTCGTTCTCGTGTCAACAGGTGTGTTTTTTGATTTCACCGGTGGGGATGGAGACCTTTCCGAGCAGACATTTGCGGAATGCCTGCAGTGTGTCAGACGCTGTGCCAGGCCCCGGGGACGGAAAGGTGAGGACAGCGCAGCGGGCGGCGACGAGTGGCAGGGAGAGTGTCGTCCCCAGCTCTCCGGGTGCGGACCTGGCCAGCAGACGGACAGGCAGCCCAGGAGAAGGAGCCTTTCTGCTTGCTGCGGCATCACCGGGGATTGAACAAGACCAGGAACGCTCCGAGTGCCATCGGCAGAGGCCGGTTGAATAGGTCACTGGGACACCGTGCCGTGGTGTCCCGTGCAGGCGCGAGAGAAAGGTGGGCCAGCTCAGCACGTCACTGTGGAGCTACCTCTCGAACGGAGTGTTAAATAAGGTAAGGAGGATAAAAGCACGTAAAGTATGCGGTTGCATGGGAGAAACAGAAGGGTAAGTTAAAAACATGTGAACGGTTTGACAAAAGGAAGGGGGCGGTTCACACACATTTTGATGGAAACATAGTTACCTGTCGGGGAGGGAGGGGGTAAAACTGTGGCCACAGCTGCGCCGCTCCGAACATTTCCTGTTGCAGATTTGACTTTAAAACCACATGCGTGTTTGGTACGACTGTGAAACAAAGTTCAGTTTTAAAAAGGGATCCCTCAAAATTGGAAGCAATAAAAAACAAATAAACCTAAAACTGTGTATCAAGTCAGTTGCATAACCATGCAACTAAAGCATTTTTTTAAGTGGCTATAAAACACAGACATTGGTCTCCAGTTCCTAGTGGGATATGCCCAGAGGAACAAGTCCCCCAGCAGTAAAAACCCTCAAACTGCTTTGCGTGACCACGTTTTTGGTGGCAGTGTTGATGTTACCCTTACATCAACAGTGTGTGTGTATGTTTTGTGAAAAAGAGAGAGAGAGTAATTACTCCTCTGATCGTGGAAAGCCGGGATCTCAGTGTGAGAAAAGGGGGTACGGAGGCGAGACTGGGACGAAGTGAATGTCCCAAGGGTGCAAGGAGGAAATGCCAGTGTAAACGGGTGGTGTGTTTCAACAAACAAACAAACACACACACACACACGGATGACCAAACGAAG
This sequence comes from Phyllostomus hastatus, assembly GCF_019186645.2. Classification (NCBI taxonomy): domain Eukaryota; kingdom Metazoa; phylum Chordata; class Mammalia; order Chiroptera; family Phyllostomidae; genus Phyllostomus; species Phyllostomus hastatus. Next base: position 1,449,734 of record NW_025333854.1, read on the forward strand.
GAGCAAAGGAACTCCTCCCCGAGCTGTGTCCACAGGAAAGGCCTGGAACAAGGAGCAGCCCCGCAGCGGGGGGTGTGGGGGGGGGTCATGTCGTGATCGACAGCGGCGAACAGCACCCCGAGAGAGACCGCTCCTGCCTTCCTGGCTGAGAGGCAGTCGCGCCCTCCCCCACGCTGAGCCTCAGCGGGGTGGCCCCGCTGGATGCACCACCACCTTGCGGAAAGCAGACTGGAGGGAGGAACCGGGCGAATGCCACATGGAGGAGGCAACAGTCAAACCCCCCGTGGGAAACTCCGTGGGAGAAATGGCCCAGTGCCTTCCACAACTAAATTGCAGCAACTGCAAATCACGGCAGAGAACGCTGTGCAGTTAAAGAGCTTCGACACGTACTGATCGATTTCAACACGGGGACCATGTTTGGTTACTGCTTTGGAGAAGTCACCTGTGTAACAACTAGACAATGGGAGAGACTGGAGTAGTGGCCAGATATGGTTTGATGTTAAACAGTTAATGTTAATTTAGTACTACGCAGATTAAAAAGATTTTTAAAAACCGCAACAATGGCAATGCTTTACAAAAGAGCCCTTGTCTTGTAGACACACACACTGAAATATCTGTAGGTGGTGTGGTACGACAGTGAGGTCTGCTTCAGCGCGGCCCAGGGGCGGGGTGGGGCCTGAGGGGGTGGGGGAACGAGACCAGCCGCGGGTGGAGGTGGGGCTGGGTGCTGGGCTGCCGCAGCCGCGGTCCGGCGTCCTCCCTGATTCTGTGTGCGCTGGAACATGCTCGTAGTAAGAGGCTGGTTACAAAAGGAGGCTGTGGACCCCATCCATCGAAGGCCGGCTCCCTGAGCTCCTTTGTGCTGGGGCGGGGCTCAGTTAGGGCCTGTCTGTCATCCGGTTCCCGTGTCCTTAGACACCAGCAAACGTTCCTGTAAGAAGAGAACTGACCTTGCTGAGGCACTTGTTCCGTGAGCTCCCTCCACGGGAGACAAGCTGGGGGCCGCCCGGGGCGCGGCGCTCACGTGGGTGCTGGCCTGCCCTTTGGGGTCCTGCCTCTCCCACCTGGGGCCGACTCTGACGCCTGACAGCCCTCTGCGGCTGTGGCCCGGGGACTCCACAGCGGGGATGCACAGCGGGGCTGTGTCGGCTGCTCAGAAACAAGGAATTAAATAGTGCCTCCGCCCAGCAGTCTCATGGAGAGACCTTTCTGAGTCCAAGGTCATGGCTTTCGGGGCTGTTGAGGACCTCACGGCCTGTCTAGGCCTCATCGTTGTGGCAGGTGAAGAAGCGGAAGCCCAGAGGGACGAGGTGCCCCGGCCGAGGGGGCGCAGCCCATGGAAGAGCTGCTCCCAGCCCACGTTCCATCGGTTCCTCCCCCCGCGTGTGGGGGTGCGGGACCCCGCTTGCTCCTCCCATCGTGGTCCGAACGCCCTAGAAGCCGGGCCACTCATTCTGCGTAGCCACGTGCTGCCAAGAAGTGGGGTGCTCAGTCCTTGCAGGGTGCGGGGGAAGGGCTCGTGGGGTGTGTGCTGGAGGGGGCAGGGGACTTAAAAGAGTTGGCAGAACTGGCCGGAGGCCACCTCAGGGGGACCAGCGGCTCACGCTGGGGTGGGGTGCATCTGCGAGTCGGCAGGGGTCTGTCCTGAAGTCCCAGGGAGGGGCTCACGGGACAGGCGGGCTCTGGGATCAGACTGTGTGTGTTCGAATCCCTGTTCTACCACCGACCAGTTGTGTGACCTTGGCCAAGTCACTGCTCTCGGTGCCTCGTCGTTACATAAGGGTGGCTCCCACACCATGGGGTCTCGGCGAAGACTGAAGGGCTCATACAAGCAAAGCTCTGTGACCACTGTGGCTGCCTCCCAGCCCTGCTGGCTGCGGCCGGAGGGGGAGCTCGCTGGGGGCCTGCAGCCGTCGGTGGTGGGCACGGCCGGTGGGCTTCCCTACGGGCAGTAGGTAGCCTCGTGTTTCGAAACACAGCGGCACCTCGGGACCCACCATTAATTCATTCCGGAACTTGTGATGAGCGCCAGAACCAACGAGTACGGAACAATGAAGCCTTTTCTCTTGGGGGGTGGCGTCGTGACTCCCACAAGTTCCAGCAGGTGCGGCGAGCCCGGAGCCAGCGCCCGGGGCTGGAACGCGTCTTCTCGTGAAAGCGCGGTGACGCGTTCTGAAACCGGCGCGTCCCGGGCGAGCGCCCACGGGCTGAGGGCGCTCTGCAGCGTAGACTCTAGCAAGAGTTCTGTGAGCTGCTGCTTCTGTCTAAAACGTCTTTCAAAATGTGTTTCTCCCAAGAAGCCGCAGACGGTTCATCCGGGGTCTAACACGTCCGCCTAGTCGGGCGCACAGGCGGGAACAGTCGGAGAGAAAGCGGGGGCCTGTGCCCACACCCCTCAGTTCAGCGGGCCCACCTGCAGCCTGTGCCGATGAGGGTGGGGGGGGGGGGTCGCGCCGCCAGGCCAGGCGGGGCGGCGGCCCACTTCCGTCCTGACGCCGTTTCTCCGAGTTGCTTTTCTTTCCTTTTTAACGATTAAGAGAACCAATGCAGGGGAGGCAAGTGTTGGGGTGAGGATAGCCTAGCGTTTCCACAACAAGGTGGGGTTCACAGGTTCTCTTCCCCAGGGCCCCAAAGCTTGTCAAAGAGCAGAAGAACAGTCATAACCGGTTCACGGACTGAGCTGAGTCATCTCTGGTCCGAGAGAAATGAGACATTTTCTCCCGAGAAGGATCGGGGGCTCCCGGCGCTGGTCGGGGTGCCCCTGCCATGGAGGGGGTCGTGGAGAGTGCTGAGTCCTTCCGAGGAGCGACCGTGTTCACCTGTGTCGGTCGATACGGCTGTAGCTCTCTCTTATCGGGTCAGAGATGGCTGGTACAGCCCGGTGATCTAGATCTTTCTCTCCTGGGGGGGCATTGCTGACTGACTACGAGTGAGTCAGGGTTCGTGCGGAGAGGCCCAGGGGCTGGAGCGGGTGGTCCTGCAGGGGTTCCGGATGACTCGCCCTCGGATGGGCCTTATGGCTGAAGTCTGTGTGGCCATCACAACGACTTCTGGGCCATAGTATAGTTGTTTTGTACATACCTCCACTCTGACTGTTTGGGGCATCTGCCTGTCTTTGCTCACTAGACCATGAATTCCTGTAGAGCAGGAATGGTGTCTTTTCTTCTTGGTTTCTCCAGTGGCCAGCACAGGGCCCAGTGCTCAGTGTTTGTTGATTGACTGACTGACTGAATGAATGAATGAACAAATGAATGAGGAAGTATCTCTGAATGCTCAGCAATGAGGGTGCAGCAGCCTGTCTGGCCTGGTCGTCACACAGCCACTCTGCACCGTCGGCTGGTCGGGTGAGCCTGCTTTGCCCTCCGACACCGTTGCTAGTATTCAGGGTGTTCCTCTGTCCAACTGTCCTCCAGTGGAGTTGCGTTTAGAGTTTGGATGGAAAAACTGCTATATTATTTCAAATGATTGTGAAATCATAAAACAAATAATAACCTCAAATGCCAGAAAACATTATTTTCATGGAACGTTACAGAAAACAGTTCTACAAGATCTACTTACAAAATACACACAAACGGAGAAAACAGGGTCCCGGGCTGGGGAGCGCCTGGGATTATTTTTACAGCAGGGGCCAGAGTGTTTGCTGCTCAGCAGAGTGTGGTTGAGACAAAAATACCTTCTCCAGCAAGCCAGGGCACTCCTCCACGTTAAACTGCAATATGGCACAGCGAGGGGGAAATGATTTATTGATTACAACAGTTAATAGTTCCTTTGCTGAGTCAATTCTTGTTTATTTAGGGTAAGGTGGCCAGCTAAAGCCCCTTGGGACTTTGGAGGATTTGGGCGGAAGGACAGGAAGACGCATGCTTGTCGTCGTTCGGAACGTGCGTCAGGGACGGGGGTTTTACCAGTAGGTTTCTGATTTTGTCTGTTAGGGTTGGGGGGGGACGAGGAAAACAAAACACCCCAAGTGACAGTGGGCCAGACAAGGGGGGGCTTGTTTTCCCTCACGTAAAGGAGTCCTCAGCGGGGCACAGCAGAGAGGCTCCTTCTTTCTGCCTCACTTTCGCTAACGCTGTTGCTATTGGGGCGTCTGTTCGCATTCGCCTCATGGTTCCAGCGTTGTTGCGGGAGTTCCAGCCATCACACCTGCAGTCCAGGCAGTGGAAAGGAGAATAGGGAAAGGCCCCTGCTTCCTGCTGAATCAGTTCTCTTTAGAGGACCTTCCTGGAAGCTCCCAGCCGTGGCTGCTCCCTGACGTCTCCTTGAGCACCACGAGCTGGGGGGGAGGGGGGGAGGCTGGCAAACACCGTCTGTTGGCTGCGTGCATGCGCGGCTCCAAATGGAGTCGCGCTTTGTTCGTCGGGGAGAGAGGCGACAGCTGCTGAGTAGCAAACCGTACCCTCCGATACTGAGTGAACCGATAGCACCCAGTGAAAAAGTCACAATCCTTCTTGGAGTTATTGGATAGTCAGAGTCTTGATGGGCCGAGGTCTCTGAAGATGCTCCAGATATGAGTGCATCTCACGCCTGTGGCCCGAGCAGGGGCGCCAGGAGTGCCCTCTGGGGGAGGGGCAGGCCGCCAGTCTCACGGGGTCGTTACTAGTCACTCGCTGTGTTGGTAAAGCCGCCAAGGCCCAGGGCTTGCCCTTCGTGAATACAGGGACAGAGACTGGGTTTTTTTCCAGCACAACAAAAGTGAATCGGAGTCTCAAAGAGAAATGCCAATGACCCGGACTTAGAGGTAGACAAGTGACAGCTGTAGACAAGCCCAGTGTGCATGGATTTGCAGCGAGGAACGGTGTTCACGGGGGCAGCATGCTCGTGGGCGTCTGCTGGCGAGCAGGGGATTCGGAATGGTCAGGTGAGCGGCTGGGCGGGCGCTCATGGGCCGAGGCCGGGGGAGGGATGGGCTGGCGATGGGGGGCCCGCCTCCCCTCTTCCCGCGGTCCTGTCAGCCCACCGCCTGTGACGCCCCCTCCCCGGCCTCCGTCCAAGGCCGAAGCCCCCCACCCCTGACCTGGACACTCGGAGCTGTTTGCAAGCAGATGCAACCAGCCGGGCAGGCCGGGGGACCCCGCTGTCCCCCCAGGGCGATGCTGTGTTTCTCAGCTCTGACAATGCGACACGCGTGGGGTTTCAGTGTGAACTCTCGGAGGGGGCGGTTTAACTTGACTTACTGCTAAATTCTCAGGGGGAGCTCCGGGCACCCCCCATTCGCTGCCTGTCATGGGCTGTTCCTTAGACATTCGCGGCGAAGACCTGAAAGTGAACGTGACCTCCCACGGGGAGGAGAAAAGGGGTTTGTCGCTCTGGGCCCGACTGCTATGACTCAGCGAACCGCCCGCAGGAGGGAACGTCTGTAACAGGAAGTCGACGGGTGCCCACGGCAAGGGGGGGCTGAGTCACTGGAACTCACGGGAGCCAGGGTCCCGCCAGCGGCCACGCGGGCTCCTAACTCAGGGGACGGCCTCTGAGCAGCGTTGTGGCTGTGTCTCTGGCCTCGTGCGGCTGGGGGCTGTTGGAGGGGTCTGAGCGTTCCCCCGGGGGCAGGGGGCGGGCAGGGCAGCCTCCTTTCTCTCCCTCCTCCCGGGGGTGCTGGGCCCCAAACGCAGAGCTCGCCCTGAAAGGAGCAGCCCCTGGTGGACGGAGAGCCCCTCCCCTGCGAGGGGGCCCCTTTCTGAGAAGGTGGGGCTCCCGAGCAACGCTCCTGCTACCGTTGCGGGGGGTGGGGAGGGGGGCTGCGCTGCGCCGAACCTCTGGGGGGGTCTCCAGGCAGGGCCGGCCCTGCTCCCGGGCTCCGGACCAGTTCAGCTGCCCCCGTGGGTCTGCGTGGATGGAGTCCAGGTTCCGTGGGTACTGTGTGTGGGCCTGATTGTTTCCGGCGCCCTCACTTTCTAGGACAGCGGCTGGACGTCCAGCAAAGCTGGTAGCGTCTCTCTGCGTCTGCGGGGAAGGCCCATGGGCTCTGTCCGCAGCCCCAGAGAAGGGAGAGAGCAAGTGATTCAGAGGAACAAGAGCCAGCTGTGTCCCCCTAAAGCCTGGGAGCAGTGTCCACCGTTGGCCCCGGCCTCACTGTCGCTCTCAGCCGGCACTCAAGGCCGCAGGTGCAACCCAGCTGTCCCTCAAAGCCAGAACCGCCCCGGCTACAGCGCCGTGTTCTTCCAGGCCGTGTGGGGAAGATTTCGGTGGGTTTGGTAAACGCTCCTTTCCTGAGAGGACGGAGGGGGTGCTTCTCAACGCTGGGGCTTCATCACCGGCTGCTGCCAGAATAAGCTGTCGATCTGCCCACTTCAGAGTCTCCAGACCCGCCGCAGCCATCGGGGGCCGGGGTGGGGGGGCTCCCTCTCGGCCGCCGGATCCGGCCGGACCGCTGGACGTGAGCGGCAGAGAGTCCGACGCCAAAGCACCTCTCAGCGGTGGTGGTGACGGCGCTGCGGGCGCTCGCCAACCGCGGCCCGGCCCGAGGAGGTCTTGGGTCTGTTTGTTAGACTGAAGGGGGTTTCAGCGAGGTGTTCCACGGATTTGGAATTTAGATGAAATACAGGTTCCGGCACCTGGAACGCCCCCTTTTTGTGACAAAATCTTCTATTACAAAATCATAAGCATGTCATTCCGTAACACGACAATATCCCACTGAGGCACGCACCTGACATTTTAGGCGAAATGTCAAATGAAAACCACACATCACTGCACCCACGTTGTCGCCCCGCCGACCACACCCCGGCAGCCGTGCTTCTGCCGGACCCTGTGCGCTGTCTCGAATGGTGATCCAGCGTCTCCTTGGTCCCCTCTTTTTTCTCTCGTGAAATTTAGTCAGATTTCTGGGCTATCATCAGAATATATATATATTTTTTAAATCATTTTTTAAAGATTTTATTTATGTAGTTCTAGACAGAGGGGAAGGGAGGGAGAAAGAGAGGGAGAGAAACGTCAATGTGTGGTTGCCTGTCATGCGCCCCCTACTGGGGACCTGGCCGGCAACCCAGGCATGTGCCCTGACTGGGAATCGAACCAGCGACCCTTTGTTTCACATTCTGGCGCTCAATCCACTGAGCCACACCAGCCAGGGTGATGATCAGTATATTTTTAATGAGTCAACATGATACGAAATGGAATCTTTAAAGGACTTTTTTTACTACTTTATTCTCAAAGCCGTTGGACAGTTGAACCAGATCGCTCTCCGGACCAGTGTGTGGCGTTCGCAGCTCAGTGGTGCTGAACGTGTAACGGTCTCCACCGGCCACGGGAACAGGCGAACGAACAAACACATGTGAAAGCACACATCCTGTGCCGATGCAGGAAACCCCGGTGGTGCCGCCTGGGAGCGAGCACTGTCTGTCCCCTGGAGCCCAACTGGGCACCACGGCGGAGACTGGCCCTGCGGCCGCTGCCCGCTGAAGGAGAAGCTACCCACCCCCATCCGATCACGGGACCCCCCCCCACGGACAGCTCACCGCCCTCCCCGGCCCCCCTCCCCACGCACTTCCTGAACCATCCCATCCCCTGTCAGCAGCCTGCACAGAAGGTTTACAAAACTGGTCTCACCACACTGATTGCTATTTTTTTTTGTAAGATAGCATTAAGAGCCCTGGGTGGTGTAGCTCAGTGGATTGAGCGTGGGCTGCGAACCAAAGTGTCCCAGGTTCGATTCCCAGTCAGGGTAACATACCTGGGTTGCAGGCCATGACCCCCAGCAACCGCACATTGATGTTTCTCTCTCTCTCTTTCTCCCTCCCTTCCCTCTCTAAAAATAAATAAATAAAATCTTAAAAAAGAGAGATGGCATTAAGAATGTTCCTTCTCAGTGGATTTCAGATTTGCCCCTTTTTCAGAACCAACCGACTTGCTTCTCAGCAACGCGGTGGCCAGGCTCAGCTGGAGCCCGTTCCGCGGGATTTCTGGGCGGAGTTGGGGCAACCCGTCCTGCAGGCGGTCCTGACGCAGTCAGCGGGGAGGCCTCTCGGTTTCTCCACCGACTTCTGGTTTCAGGATGTCATGAATTAATTAAAAATTTTAACCTATTGACCCCTTCACCTATTTTCCCATCCCTCTGCCACCCACCCATCTGTTCTGTGTGTCTGTGGGCTCACTGTTTTTTGTCTGTTTCCACATGTGACACAAGCGGGTGGCGTTTGCCTTTCTCTGTCTGACTTGTGTCCCTTGGCGCGATGCCCGCAGGGCCCATGCGCGTGGTCGCCGATCACAAACCCGCGTTCTTCTTAATGGCCGAACGGTGCCCCATGGCATGTGCGCGCCCCTCCCAGTGTCTCCCCCCGCTGACCCGCCGGGGGACGTGCGCCCTGTTCCCGAGCCTCAGGAGTCGTGGGTGTTGCTGCGGCGGCCCCGGGGGTGCAGGTGTCTCTCTGAGCAGGCGTCTTCGTCTTCTTCAGACAGACACCAGCTTTGGGGGTGCCGGGTCATGTGGTATTTCTGCTTCTAATGTTTGGGGGGAAAATTATTTTTAATTTCAAACTCTGCTTTGTTGCAGGTACTCTTGCAGGTTGTTTTAAAGCCTGTCTGGAAGAACGTGTGGATGAGTAAGTGATAAGGACGATTATGAATATTTGTAGGAGCTCTGGCCGTTCTTCATTAACCTGCCTGGGGGTAGCCGCCCTCGCCGTTTCTCATTCGGGAACGCAGCTGAGGGGGATCCCCCCGAAACCGCGACACAAAGCTGGTGGGGGCGGCGCTGGGACCCTCTGGTGTAATCACCGTCCGCCCTTCTGGGGAGTGTGGGGGAAGTGGGGGGATGTACCATTTGCCATAGTTACCCCCATAAAAGACAAACAGACGCTCTTCTACATTTTATTCAGAATGAAGTAAGCATGGCAGAGATACACCCGCGAGACCTGCGAAAAAGAACTTGATCCTGTAATGAAGTCAGTCCTCAGGGGGCAGGAGGGGACCCCGGCTGTCCCCAGCCGCATCCAGCCGCACCTGGAGGTACACGGGTGGCCCGTGGAACGTGTCACGGGGAAGACAAACAACCCCCACAACCGAGTAACGGGCAGACCCTGGAAAATCGCCGGCCGCCTCAGTGTGCGGGAGGCGGGGGCAGCTGGCGTTTGATCCAGGCCTGGAACTTCTGCATGAAGAGGATGTAGATTCCAGGTTTCTTGGCCTCGCCGCACTTACGACCCGAGGACACCAGGCCGTAGAAGGAGCCGCTGCAGACCAAGGGGCCGCCGGAGTCACCCTGGAAACAAGAAAAGGGACAGGTGCTTGGTCAGACGCTCTTGCACTTTTCCTGCCACCCACAGCCGGTGACACAAAAGTTTCTGGTCTGGTCCTCGGTTCCCTTGTGTCGCGAAGAGGGGCGGGCACGGCCCCTTGCTGAGGGTCGGGCGGGTGTCTGTGCCTCTGTCTGTCCGTGCCCTTGTCTTTGGGACTACCCATACACACACCCTTTGCTCCCCGGCGGCCACTGAACTTGGCTCCTCAAGGGACGGGCAGACAGAGAGTTTGAAACGACTCACTGAAATGAGACAATTGTGTCATCTGCGAGTGTCGTGTTGGTGATCACGGTCCTGAGACCAAGCTGCAGGGGTGGTGCCGCGGGAACCGCCCCGGTGGCAGGAACTCGGTCTCCCGAGTTACTCTCCCCACGTTGGTGCCCTCTGAGGGCTGACCAGGGTGCTCTGCACACACACACACCTTGCAAATCCTTGCTTGGTGCGCCGATTCCTGAGGATTCCCTCTGACAACAAAACGTGTACCTCAAATCTGTCAAGGACCGTGACAGGGTGGCAGCCTGGCCTTGGTCACTGCTGCCCCACCCCACCAGCTGCAGCACCCGGTGCCCTGGTGGGTGATGGTGGGGTGAGGGCAGGGTGGGGGCGCTGCACACACACAGGGTCTTGGAGATCACCCCACCCTCCCCTCCTTAATCACACCTGCAGTGTGATGTGAGTATTGTGTTCTAATTTTCAAAAAGATTTATTTATTTACTTTTAGAGGGGTGAAGGGGAGATGAAAGAGAGGGAGAGAAACATCGATGTGAGGAACACCCATGGGTCGCCTCTTGCACACCCACAGCCCGGACCTGGCCTACAACCCAGGCACGTGCCCTGACTGGGCATCGAACTGATGACCTTTCGCTTTGTGAGACAACACCCAACCCACTGAGCCACACTGTCAGGGCTGTGCTCAAATTTTTTAAAAAATTGGTAGCCTGCCCTGGCTGCTGTGACTCGGTGGGCGGAGCGTCGCCCCATACACCGAAGGGTTGTGGGTTCGATTTGCAGTCGGGGCACTTGCCTAGGTTGCAGGTTCGATCCCTGCGTAGACAAGAGACAGCTGATCGCTGGTTCTCATGTGGAAGTCTCTCCGTCTCTCTCTCTCTGAAGCAGTGACAAGTGTTCTCGGGCGAGGAGGAACAAACAACGGCAGTGCCTCCGTGCTCCCGTCTGTCACCCGCGCCCACGAGCACCTGTGTGTTTTCCGCCTCAGGAAGCAAGAGTGTGAGAGGCGAGACTGCGGCTCCTCCCGGCCCGCCCGTCAGCGGGGTTTAAGAAGCACCTACTCTCCGTCTGAGCTTTCTGCGTTTGAGTCCTGCAAGACCTCTCTACCAACCCATTGAAACGCTGGCTCTTTTTGGGGGGAGTTACCTTCGAGTCACCCCCGGTGAGCGCAGAGTGGGCAGGTAGGGGAGACCGTTCTGTGTGGCGTGGGCCCAGACAGGACCCACGCCCACAGGTGGGTTCTCCCGTGGGGAGTCAGGCCTGCGCTGCACCTGGGCCACGTTGAGACTCGCTTCTGCTAAAAGCTCCCTCGCCCTGAACTCAGGCAGCAAGTGCTCTCTGTCACTTCCTGAAGTCTGTGCTGACCGTCCCCAGTGTGGAGTGCAACCGGCGCACCCACTTTTCCCTTTGCATTCGCAAACCTCCCTCGTCTGTGATGTGACTGGCGGCTTCCTCTCTTCTGTTTTCTGTAAAAGGTGGCCACCTACAGGGAGCCCGTGCCTCGTGAATGAGGACCATTGTGCAATGTGCCCAGAAAAGCAACAAGGGCCAGTCACAGCGAGGGCTGACGCTTTCCCTCCCCTTGAGAGAGCAGCCGCGCCGTCCCTTTTCCTCCACAGGACTCGGTGGTCCGTGTGAACATTTCGTGTCTCATCCACGACGTGGTGGACCCCACGGGCCAGGGTCCGCATCAGGCAGGTTGTCCCCGGACGCTGCCGCCCCTGGGAGGACGCCGCCTGGAGAGGTCACCAGACGTGGGCACTGTGCTGATGCACGAGCGTGCACTGACCACGTGCTGTGGGCGTTGGGGGGGATGCCCTAAGGTTCGTTCGCGCTGGGAGAGGGGAGACAGGAGGACGCTGCGCGGGAGCGGAGAGGAGCCCCGGAGACCGGGGGCCTGGGCTCCCCCCCTCCTGTCCTCGTGCCCCTGAGCGAACGGAGCCTCGCCCCCGACCCCACCGGCGCGCTGAGCCCCTGCACGTACCTGGCAGGAGTCCTTCCGGCCTCTGGCGTCCCCCGCGCACACCATGCCCTTGAGGATGACGGGGTTGTGGTTGTAATAATCGGGGCTGTTGCACAGCTTGTGACTGATGACGGTGACAGTGACTTCTCTCAGGGTGTCCGAGGGTTTCAAGGTGACCCGGTCGGTGGCGCCCCAGCCGGTGACCTGGCATTTGGTTCCGGCTGTAATATCGTTCTTGGTGCTTGGCTGGAGCAGCTGGACATTCTCGTTGAGTTTTGCGGCCGTGTGAAGCTGACAGGTTGAGAAGGAGTACGTGATTGGTTGTCCCCAGCCGTATCCCGCTCTCAGCCTGCGCACAGTCTATGTGTGGTCCCCGACCTCGGGGGCGCACCCCTCCTCTCGCCTCTGCTCTGCTGGCGGCCTGCAGCTGCCTCTCTGCGGTTGCTGCCCCCAGGGCCTCCCCCCCCCCAGCGAAGATGCTGGGGGAGGAGCTGGCCCAGAGCAGGGGATGCTGCCCAGGCTCAAGTGAGCCGGCCTCCGCCCTCCGGCCTGACCTGAGCCGTGTTCCGTGGAATGACCTCGCTGGGTCGTGCCTGCGAGGGCGGGGCCGTTTCCTGCCGGAGGGGACCCTCAAAGTCGGTGCAGACTGCGTTTGGAGGAGACTACGTGCGGTCTAGGCCGGCTTGTGACTCACTTCTGCCTGCCTGCCTGCGGCCACTCGCCGGGCCCTGGCGGACAGCGCACGCGGATCTCTCACCGGCCAGTGCTGAAAGCATTCGGGAAGAAAGCTTTCCCCGCGGGCCCCTGGGCCTGCTGGGCCGTCCCCTCCCACGGGTGTGGCTTTGTTCTGTGTGGAGCCAGCCCCGACGGGTGTGTGGTGAGCTCTCGTTTCCTTCGAGGCAGCGAGTGGGGTGCAGGGGGCTCTTCCAGGACATGACCCGGGGACCCTGAGCGCGACGGGAGTGCCAAGGCCGTGCCTCTGTGCCGGTGGCCAGGCGGCCGAATTGCGTGACGTGGCAGGTTGGAGAGCCTGAGGGAGGGCGGGGCCGCCTACCTGAACCAGCATGATGTCGTTCGAGATGGGATCTGAGGAGTATCCTGGGAATGGGATGAACTTCAGGACGTCGAACTTCTGTTTGGAGTCCTCGCTCTGAGACAGAGAGTGGGCTCCTAACACCACTTTGAAGGACTGCTGTTTGGTGTACCTGGGAAGAAGCGAAGTGTGGAGAGTCGGCGGCCTCGCTGCCAGGCCCCCCGGTGGGGGGGAGAAATGGCGGAGCAGGTCGGGGACACACGGGGGCAAGGACTGTCTCCCAGGTCCCCCGTCTCGGGTGTGACGGGGGTCTCAGTGGACGCAAGCATGGTGGGCGCCGTCGGGAGCCCACTGACCCGCCGCCAGCCCGCCCCCTGGCCCCCAGCGCTGCGCTCCAGCGCCCGAACCGTGCCCCATCTCGGGAGGAGGAGCGCAGCCCTGATCGACGGACGCCAGCTGACAGCAGTGCCGTGCTGGTTTGGGTGGAAATAAAAGACGCTGCGTTTGTTGAGGTTGTGGGTTGAAGCTGGCATCTGCCACTGTTAGGAGCTTTTATCCGCTGCGGTAACATTTGCATGACGTGGACTTCACAGTTTTAACCGTTTTATGTTAATCCGTGGCGTGCAGTCCACTTACGCGGCTCCCCCCTCACCACTGTCCCTCGTCCCTCTCCGGGCCGTGCCGTCTTCCCAGCGCCCGGTGTGTCCTCACTGACACCTGCGCGTCGGCACGTCCAGATGCCATCTCTGACCTCCGGGGAGGGCGTGTGGTTCCTCACGGGGCCGCGAGGCAGGCTCCTGCGCCATGTCCCCTCCTGGAGAGAAGATGTGGGCGAGGAAGGCGAGCCGTCCTCCAGCCGGAAAGTCGCTGCCGACTCAGAGTGAGGGCCCGCGGGGTGGTGGCCGCTGCCGGGCCCGCGGGGTGGTGGCCGCTGCCGGCCCCGCTGGAGGTCCGGGGTGCATCCGCTGGTGAGCCCTCGGAGGAGACAGCAGGTGGGTTTTTCCTGTTTGTTTGCCTTGCCGCGGAGAGCTCCAGCAGCAGCGTCCCAGCGGAACCACGCTGCGTGGTTTGCTGTGCGTTTTGCTGAACTCCCTTCACAGCTCCTCGTGAACATAGCAGCAACACTTTGCCAGGCCTGCTGACGCTGGAGCCCGGCGTGCACGCACACACAGTTCCCGTCCCGGCGTGCGCCCCGGGGAGCCTCTCCGAACGCTCGTTTGGAGTAGGGAAGTTTATACGAAGCGTTGCATTTGTCTGGGTACACATACACACGTCACAGTCACTGGGAAAGGGGTCAAGGCAGGTCACAAACAACCCCACAGCCACACACACACACACACACACAGATCCCTGGTAAAGTTCATGCCAGTCACAAAGAGCGCAGAGACACAGAAAAGCAGAGCGGACGCGGCCTCAGGTTTGGGGACCCAGTGCCGACGGCAGGCTCTGACTGCCGGGAGTCCCCACTTTTTGAATTCTCCCAAAAGAGTCTGTCTTTGGAATTCCAGCTCTCCTTGTTGAAAAGTCGGCCTATTGCAAAATCTGGATGGGATGAAATCTCTCAAAGGATGTGGGTCGGATTTCCCAGGACCGACTGGAGCTCAAGTTCGGCACAGTCCCCGCACCCAAAGCTTTGGACGGGAAGGGGGACTGAACCCCCTCTCTCAGCCCACCCCCTGGGGTCGAGTTCTGACGGACGGCACGGGCACCTGCCCGAGTGACCGGCACTCGGAAGGCTGCAAGGCCGTGGACGACGAATTCTAACCAGGGAAGGGCGCTGAGGGAATGTCTGGTCCACCTTCTTGTTTTACCAGTTTCCTTGGTTGGTTCATGCCTTTGAAATGTTTGATTATTTTCATCTCCACTGGGACATGGGAATACTAACACAACACAGACAGCCCCGGCTGTCATGGCTCAGTGGGTTGGGCGTCACCCCGCAAACAGCCAAAGGTCTCGGGTTCGATTCCCGGTCAGGACACACACCTGGGTTGTGGGACTGGTCCCGGTCCCAGGTAGGGGGGTGCACAGGAGGCAGCTGGTTGATGTTTCTTTCCCTTTTTCCCTACCTTTCCCTCTCTCTTAAATAAGTAAAATCTTTTTTTTTTAATGTTTAGGAAAGCTTCTTTCTTTTTTTTTTAAGATTTTATTTATTTATTTTTAGAGAGGGGACGGGAGGGAGAAAGAGAGAGAGAAACATCAATGTGCAGTTGCCTCTCACGTGGCCCCCACTGGGGCCGTGGCCTGCAACTCAGGCACATGCCCTGACTGGGAATCGAACCTGTGATGCTTTGGTTCGCAGCCCGTGCTCAATCCACTGAGCTACGCCAGCCAGGGCTATAAGTCAAATCTTTTAAAAAATTAACAACAATGCAAGCAGCCTACGAGTGGTCTCCGGACTTCCCAGAGGGACTTTCCGTCTCGGGGCACACGGCAGCTGTGAAGGGTACACAGTGCACAGAAGTCCGTTTCTCCGCTCCTGAGACACCGCGGGTACCTGAGCTCTAGCACCTGCCGCCTCCTCAGCTAAACCCGGGCCCGAACTCCCTCACACGGCGGAGGAGGAAGAGCACCCGAGCCGTTCATTCCTACGGTTGTACAGCGCCGTGTCTCTCCAGGGTGGTCCTTGGGCCACCTGCTTCAGAACCACCCCGAGGTGCCTGTCTAAAGGGCGGCTTCCCGCGTCCCTGGTCTCGCCCAGAACACAACCACACGCACAGCGGAGCCGAGGGGTCGCTTCCAGCCCAGCTCCCGTCTGCCGAAGACGCCCACGAACACGGTCTCCCCGGGGCCTCCCAGGGACCCTCCTCGGGGGCGGTAACGCCGACGGGCCGCACATGCCTCACTCGGGAAAGGGGTCTCTGGCCCAGAGTGACACGTGGCCACTACGTAGGGCAGTGAGACCCCATCCCACGCTTCGCCCGTGACGGGTGCGGACGCCCGGCGCCCAGCCTCTCAGCCCCCCACCCCATCCCCTCCGCCAGTCCGCCGGGGCCCCGGGCAGGGTTCTGCCGGGACCCACAGCTCCAGCTCCGGCAGGGCAGGTGGGGTCCCCGTTTCTCGGGGGTCTGTTCTGCAGACGAGAGGGGGGAGTGCCGTGACTGACCGCGAGAGGGGGGCCTCACAGTCCTGTCCCGTCAGCGTGGTGAGGCCACCGGACTTGTTCCCCGTCGGTTACCACGGGACAGACCATCATTCCCAGGGACAGACAGTGACGGAACACCCGATGGCTCTCGTGGAAGCGCTGTGGCGTGCCAGGCTTTGTGCTGAGCCGCTCACACAGGTTCTCCCATTGGAGCCTCACAACAGCCCTCGAGGGAGGGCGTGCTGATTCCCGTTTCGCAGATGGGGACACTGAGGCTCGGGCGAGCGGGGTCTGGCTCTGGGCCTGGAGTTCCCGCCCAGGGAGCCTGGGGGGCTCGAGTGGGGCGAGGCCTGGGGAAGGGGTGGTGGGAGGGGGGCTCCGGTCCAGCCGGGGGCCGGCGGGCGAGGAGGGCAAGTGTCCATGAGCCAAGCAAGGCCGCGGGGCGGCTTGGGAAGGCGGGGGGCAAACCTCGGGGAGTTTTGCTTCTCGTGACTTAAAAAGCTGGACGTGCGATTGTACGAGAACATTCTCACGTTTGTGCCGGTTTCCTTCTGTGGCCGGCGTGGGCACTCGGGGAGGAGCCCGAGTGTGTGAGGACCCCCGCGGACGGGTGGAGGGCGGGGTGCCCACATCTGGCCCCCGAGCCACTTGCTGAGAGGGGCCCCGGCACCAGCCAGAGAGCCGTGCCCGCAGGGGACTGGGGGGCCCATGTGTGGGAAGCCACCGTCAAGCCGTTTCATAAATATTTGGGGTGTCATAAAGCGTCACGTTTTTCCAAGCTCCAGCCCACCTTCAGTTTGACACCCCACCTCTGTCCCGTAGAGGAAATCTGATCCACACGTATTCTGGAGTTCTTTAGACTCCAGCCACTTAAAAGGATATTTAGCAATTTTTTTAAAAATTCAAGACCTTTTTTCTCTAATTGGGCAATTTGGCAGCCCACCCCAACTGAGTCAAGTTCACTAGGCAACATTTAAAATTCAACTTAGTGATACCACTTAGCACCGGGTAGCACTTTCTGGCTTGCAAAGGGCTTTGCACACTGTGTTTTCAGCTTAGCAAAAATTAACAATAAAAAATAAACTCTCCCATTGAGTTCCCTCTTTCGAGTCAGCCTTTGCGGAGCGGAGCGTCCGTAAGAAGTCAGGCCCTGTGTCCGGGGAGATCAGGGCCCGTTTGCACGGCCGACCTGTGTTGGAGGGTGTGCGCCCTGTGAACCGAGTGAACTCTGACCGGTGGCCCCCTCTGCCCAGCCGGTCCCCGGGGCAAGTGCCCGGGAGGGGCGGAAGGGGTGGGGACGCAGCGTGGCCTGTGGGGCGGCCAGGACCTCAAGCGCGGGGCGCGGTCGTGCCAGACGGGCGGCCGGCTGTGTGGAAACCAGACAGAGGGTCTCAGCGTTTCCGGCTCCCAGACTTCCAGCTTGTGTTCGCACTCGTGTCCCGCCAGCGGGGCGGTCAGACGTAACCCCCAGAACACGGGACAGCCAGTTCGCTTGTCGGTTCCGACACAGCCGACGCCCAGGGGCTCTTCAGGGCACACGGTCCTCGTGTGCGGGGGGAGGCGCCGTCTCCCCTTCGCGTACTCAGGCGGGAGCGTGAGGAAGAACACTTGCCAACCAAAAAAAAACCAACCTAAGGACAAGCACGCCGCGCCGCCCCACACACGCTGAACGGCGCTGGCGCTGCTTCCCGCTGCGTTTCCGTTGGCGGTGCTTGCAGAGCCCCAGGCAGGGTTTGGGGCTGGTGCGGCTGGAGCTAGAGGGTCTCAGGCTGAGATGGACGTCGAGAGCTACAGTCCGTCTTCAGAAAAGCCTTCCTTCTGAGCGTCCCAGAGAAAGAAATCCCGCTCGCGCTCTCTCTCCCTCTCCCTCCCTCGATAAACCTTCCACGGCTTTCTTTTCCCACCTGGGACGGTGGTCGCCCTTACAGCTGTGATTCCCGAGCGGCAGGCCTCGCCTCTGGGGGGGACACTGGGGCGTTGTTGCAAGGGGCCTAGAGTCCCTGAGCACAGTGGGTCCCCTTCCTTCTGCAATGGTCACTACCACTGCTGACTGCCCCTTCGTTGCACTTATGACATGCTCAGAGTACTCAAATATTGACACAGATATTATTTAACCCTCAAAATCCCACAAAGCAGGTCCTTTGGTCGGGGGGCTAGGAGGTACACACTGGGGCTTCCTGGTCCCCTCGGGGGACTGCCTTCTCTCGTGGTGCATGCGGGCCTTGAGCTTGTCTGAGGCCTTGGTGGGAAAGGCGGGCCAGCCCTCGTAAAGGGAGATGCAGGGCAGACAGTGTGGATGTGCGTGAGGGTGCGTCATCCCACCAGGGGGTCTGTGCCCACGGACTCGAAGGGCAGGGCAGATGCCCTCCTGCGGGGGGGTGCACGGGTGGGAGTGTGGGGACTCACCGGGGGTGGCAGTGGGCCGCCGTCAGCACCCACCGCGGGTGGATGAGGACGCCTCCGCAAAGGTGGACGCCGTGGCGCTGGAGGGAGGCCATGAAGGGCCTGGAGTGGGGGGTCACTTCCTTCCCCCCGATGATCTCCTCGCTGGAGCCTGCAAAAGAGGAGCAGCTGTTCGACACGCCGGGCCCACGTGGGCGATTTCGTGTGCCCCTTCCTTGGACGGGCGGGCGTTCTGTCATTTTCAAAGGTTACGACCCCCCTGCCCTGCCACCCCGCAGTCACCTGGACACACAATTGCACTCGCAAACCCTAGTGTGCAGCTGTATACAAGGTTTGCCGCATCACAGGTTAGAGGCATGGACGTGGCTGTGAAACGTTGTTGCTGTTTACCATGTGACAGCACGGCACAGCGGCTGGAAGTCCACTCAGTGCCCGTGGGTGGGAGGCGCAGGAGCTACTTACCCCGTGGAGTCATGCACGCCCCAGCCACCAGGAAGAGCAGGGAAAAGGACGGGAACGTAGCCATTTTGGTGGCTCTGAGTTACGAAGCCCGGACGCTCTGAGCAAGCCGGGGAAGGAGGAAGACTCTGCAGGCTGCTGAGGGTGGGTCTTGCAGCTTTGACGCGCTCGCCACAAGTGTGCCGGAGCCACGGGTTTTCACGCCTCCGTCGAGGGGGGTTTGTCAGCGCGGGGCGTGCCGGGCCTGTGCGTTTGGCACTTCTGGGAGGGGTTACAGTTGCAGCGAAGAGCTCGTTTCTGGGCCCGCCCGCCTGCGGCGTCTGTGTGGGTGCTCGGGTTGTAACCAGCGAAAGGGTGAAACACAGCCCGGGCGTGAGGCTGCAGTGGAGCTGCCGACAGAGCTCCGAGGTGCCCGTGGCTCTGCAGCGGCCCTCACCACCCCCCTGCAGAGAAGGGCGCCTGTCCCGTGGAGGCTCTCTCCGTGTCTCTCTCCCTGGACACGGACTTGCCATGTGGGGGCGCCCGGGACCGGGGACAGAGCGCGGCTGGGCCCCACGGAGGCCTCCCGAAGGCCCGGACCTCTTCCCGTGAGACCCACACGCTCCGTGGCAGACTCCACCCTGGTCCTCATCCCGTTTTCTCTCGATGCGACCGAACGGGGTTCAGTTTCAGTCGCATGTTTGGGAGATTTCATAATGTTATTAAAGGGGAACATTGGCAACATATTTCTAATCCCGAGTCTCCCTTTTACTCAATTTTAATAGAAAATGACTGTCTGTTTATCCAAAGCCTTAATAATAATATCTTTTAAAAATCCAGGACTGAGCCCTGGCTGGCGTAGCTCAGTGGATTGAGCGCGGGCTGCGAACCAAAGCATCATAGGTTCGATTCCCAGTCAGGGCACATGCCTGGGTTGCAGGCCACGGCCCCCAGCAACCGCACATGGATATTTCTCTCTCTCTCTCTCCCTCCCTTCCCTCTCTAAAAATAAATAAATAAAATCTTTAAAAAATAATCCAGGACTGGGTTTTGTCTCCAGCAATGGAGGGCGATGCCCTGCCGATCTGTCTGCGGTACTTCCTCCTTCGCTGCAAGACGCGCTAGACTTCAGGCCGGGGTCCGACTTCCCCCAGGCGCCGGTCCAGGCCGCAGATGGTGTACAGTGGGCACAGACAGACACAGCCAGGCGGGCACCTAGTTACTGTCCAGAAGCACTGACCGAAGCACCTTCGGGGAACAGCCCTCGCTTCCCTTTTCTGAGACACATGCATCCTACCCTCTGTTCTGTGTGTGTGTGTGCGTGCGTGTGTGCTTGCGTGTGTGTGTGTGTGTGCGTGTGTGTGTGTGAAGGGGAATGGAAACCCAGGGCTCTTACGTTTGCCAGGTTGCCAGAGACCCCCCCTCCAAACTGTCGTCTGCTAGTGCTACAATGATACATTACACGCTGTGATTTGATAAGCACCTTAAATTATTTCCAAACCCCTTTGTACATCATCGTGCCTGCGTGTGCATGGCGGGCGCCGGTGAGGAAGGCGGAGCAGCTATGGTGTCTGCGTCACCGGTGAGGGATCGGGCTCCGCGGTGTGCCCAGTGCTGCACGGCGCGCAGCCGGGGCCGAGCCCTCGGCCGGACCCGGAGCGCCTGGCTCGCTCGCAGACACACGGCCAGAGCACGGGACGGGGGAAAACGTCCCGTTCTCACTTCACAGGGACGTGGCGAAGGCAACGCTCTCCTGCCCCCCCAGCTGGCGGAGTCGGCGAGACTTCCTGCCGCAGGCGCCTGCCGCCGGGTCGGGGAGGAGCCCGGTGAGGAGAAGCCGCAAACTCGGTAAAACCAAACGTGGCAGCTGCAGCCGAATGTCCCTGTGAATGTTCAAGTCATCGTGGTCACGGGTGACATGTCACCTCTCCGTGCTGCGAAGAGGCAGGAAGAGGCGGCTCCCCGCTGGGACCCGGAGCCGTGGGGGCCGTGAGGGGGACGACGGGGCAGGTGGGGGCGGTCTGCGCTGAGAGGGAGGGGCGGACAGTGTGTGTGAGAGACACAGCTGCATTTCTGGGGGGGTGGGGGCCGGGGGCCTGGTTACGGTGCCTTTCAGCTGACTCTTCCCGAGTCGTGAGGACTGACATCACGAGAGTTTTCCCGCGTTGCGAAGCACCTTCACGGTGCGGCCAGGGGGGTGGCTGTCCTGAGTGTGGCTTTGCGGGGCGGGCTCCGGGAGCTGGCCGGGCCAGCGGGTGGTGGTCAGGCCCCCGCAGCCCCGACCCGACCCGACCGCCAGGTGCCCACCGCGCCTGGAGCCGTCCCCCGGCTCCGACAGAGGCGAGCCGGCTGGGCCGGGGGCGGGGACACTCACTCATGGGGGAGACTCGGCTCCCTCGGAAGGGCGGGCTGGCGACCCTTCCTTGCAGCCAGCCTGGGAAACTCTGAGAACCACGTCGGTGTCCGGGTCCGAGCGTTTTGGCTTTGGCTGTGGATGGACACATGGCATCTGTGGTCCCGCCGAGGAGGCTGGACGGGGACAGCGGGCCGTGCAACAGGACGAGCTGGGCGGTCTCCCTGGTTTCTGCCGAGTCTGCCGTGGGGAGGGCTGTGTTTGCCTTGGCCGGCGTGCGGCGGCCGGCCGGGCTGAGCGAGTGCGGGCGGGGGCTGGGGCCTTGGGCCCAGGGCCAGTCGGGGTGGGACTGGCCCCCCGCCCCCTAGAATCCCATCCGCAGCAGCTGCCGTGGTGCGTCCAGCTGTCCTTTCTAGCCGCTCTTAGCGAGGCCGCTTCAGGGCTGTGTTCTCCCCTGTCCCCCCTCTCTCGACCCCCCTGTGTTACGGGAGACCCTGAGCGCACAAACTGCTGCTGGGAGGCTCCGAAGGCCGTGAGTGGACCTGTCCCCCGGGCTGCCATCCTTTCCCAGCCCGGACACCTGCGTCACGGTGTCCCTCAGCCACGCCCCGCACGGCCCTGTCGCTCCGGGCATGGCCCAGGCTGTGCCAGTCCGGACCTGCTCCTCACCCGTCTGGGGGGCACGACGGGAGCTGACGGCGTGACTCAGAGTCCAGAAGCTGGTGCAGAAGCCCCACGCTCATTTATTTCATTTGATAAAATGTCACGTCATGTCTGTCCGGTCTAATCACAACACAGGGCCTGTACTGTGTAGGCCTGTGTTTTTGATCTAACTTTCCTCCTCACTGGTGGTGTCACTGGTGGTGTGTTGCACGAACGTGTCACCCGAAGCAACAGAAGCCCCGAACACACCTGGGCCTCCGCACGGGCAGTTCCAGCACAGCTCTGCGGGCCCCGCGGCAGAGCAGGCCTCTCTCCAGCCCCTCCTGTCTCGTCCCTTTCCGCCCCCTCGGGGAAAGTCCCCGTTGTCACGGTTTCCGAGACTGTGACAGTGGGGACAGCTGGCCCGGCCTCCCCAGCCCCAGGCACTTGAGAGCGGGATTTGGCCGAATCCCCCTGGTTCCCTCCTCCGTGGCGCGCTACCTCCTGACCCTGGTTCCCGCCCGGTGGAGAGGGAGCCGACCGGAGAGAGGAAGCCGCTAACCATCACGGCGGAACTATGGCAGCTTTGGGAAACTGGAGCGAGGGAGGGGGGCTGTTGCCTTGGGTGCCGCGTGGTGGCATTGTGTCTGCAGGTGCGCAGAGAACAGACGTCCTACTTCAGAGGGCAGCCGCCCCTCCCACGAGACGCCCTCCCGTGGGTGGGCCTGGGAGCAGGTCGTGAAGGAAAGCGAAGCGCCCCTGGGTGTGGGCCCGGGGCTTCATTCGGCCTTGACCGCGGCGCCGGAAGCTGGGGGGGGGGGGCTCTGCCCTCCCTGCTTAAACGTACGCACCCTGCAGCAGGACTGCCCCGAGACCGCCCCCCGGGGGACTGACGATGGTGATGGTGGAAGAACGGAGGGACAGTTGCTTCATCTTCTTCCACCTGAACTTTCAGCCAGAAGCTAATTTGCATATGAGTCATCTTCCTTGATGGCACATGCGTGTGTCTCCTGCCCACCGTTCTTGGGTTAAGTCACACAGCAGCCCCTCACTGCCCCGCCCCCGACCCGTCCCCCACCCCAGGGAACGAGGCGCCGGCCTCGGTGGGTGCTGAGCGGAGGGCAGAGCCCAGCATCTCGGCGTGAGAAGCCACCGTGGGAACACAGTGAGAGACGCCGGCCGGGGTGGGGGGGTCCCGGGGCCGCCGCCGCCGGAACTGGCTGCCGGCTCCGCCCTCTGCCCCTGGTGACGTGCCTTCTTTCCCTCCTCTTCCTCCTCGGGGTGGCTCTCCACGCTCCCCCTCGCTGAGCCGCACGTCATGGGAGGGGCGGGAAAGCTCCACAGGGGTGGCCCCTGTGGCGTCGCTGGGCCCGAGGAGGCAGGTCACCCGCCCAGTCTGCAGTGTTTGTCCTGAAAGATTTACACGTGTGAAACCCCGCCCACCAGGGCCGGCCGCCAAGTGAGGGCTTGAGCCCTGGTCGGTCTCCCAAGCAACAGGCTGGCGGGCGGGGTGGGGGTGGGGTGGGGGGGACACTGGCCTTGCACGGGGGAACTGAGCACTTGGATGAGCTTAGGGGGGTTGTAGGGAGAACACTGGGGTCACCGTGCAGGTCACGTCGAGGGGAGGATGCCAGGGAGAGGACCGGCGACGGAGGCCAGAGAAAGGCGCAGCAGGAAGGGGAGGAAGGAGGCAGACATTGCAGAGGAGAAAGGACGCGACCCGTCGTGGGCAGGCAGGAGCCTTCTGGTGGAACACTGCCGTTCGGATCTGGACATCCCGACACCCTGCGGCCTGAGCCAAACTCGTCATCTCCTTAAACAGAAACAGATCTGTGAGACGGAATAATCTTGTCGTACTGGAAGCAACTCCGTCGGGTGGACCAGTGAGACTGGCTTCCTGTAACAAAGTCACTCACGGGGGCCAGACTCTTTCTTTGTAACAAAGTCACGGGGCCAGACTCTTTCTTTGCAGCAAAGTCTCGGGGGCCAGACTCTTCGCGGAGGGGGACACAGTAACTGCTGCGGCTGAGCCAGGCCTCCACAGATGGACCGACCCAGTGTTCCTCAGTTTTCACTGGCAACAGACGCCACTGGAACTGTCACACAGTTCTGAGTGCGACAGCAATACTTTTTGCAAAGGCTGCTGACTCATCAAACATCACACACACACACACACACACACACACACTTGCACACCCCCCATCCCAACCCCGCTGGCCCCGGAATGCCTGTCCCGCCCTTTATCACAAGAACTCCCAGGCGGATCAAAGATGTTCTGTGAGCGAATAAAGTCATTACAAACACGAAATGAAGCGGCGAGTTAAGAAGAACGTTTGAGAGGGAAGTGTAAAGGACACCGCCCGCCTGTCTGTGCGAGCGTGCAACACTTGGACTCTAGTACGGCAGGAGGACCTCCGGCAGGAGCCAAAGTCACGTGAGGACATGTTTGTCCTTGGTATCGGGGAGCAGTTCCCCCCAAACGCGGTGTCTTTAGCTGTGAAGAGCCCCCAGAGATCGATCTAAAGGGTAAGAATAATAATCAAGAGCTTGATGGTCAACAAGCCAACATAAACACAATGTTTCAGTTAAGTGTCCTCATTAGGAACCCAGCACGTAAACAAAAACGTCTCAGTGGTGATAACATAAATATAAAGCGTATGTCACAGTTTTGTAAGTCTCAGGAAGTGTACGTTTGACACACTAACAGCGCAAGTGTAGCAAGTGCTGATAAAAAGACCACCAGGCTGAGAAAAGATACATCACAAAAGCGCAGTTGGAACTTTTTTAATTACTTTTTAAAAAAGATTTTATTTATTTATTTTTAGAGAGGGAAGGGAGGGAGAAAGAGAGAGAGAGAAGAAACATCCATGTGCGGTTGCTGGGGGCTGTGGCCTGCAACCCAGGCATGTGCCCTGACTGGGAATCGAACCTGCGACACTTTGGTTCGCAGCCCGAGCTCAATCCACTGAGCTACGCCAGCCAGGGCTGGGACTTTTTTATTGTTGACACTATTGCGGACGGACGTCGCCCGTTTCCCCTCCTCCCCCCGCCGCCCCGCCCCCACCCCCCAGTCTTGTTGTTGGTCGGTGAGCTGCAGATGGGTGTCGGCAGCCACGCGGTTACCGCGCAGTTTCTTTCAGATGGAGAACTTTGTAAACCCTCTTTCCTTCTACAGCTCAGGCCGCCTCCTCTCCTCCCCCGGATCCGACACTCTCACTTCTGCTCTCATCGGACTGTCCGGTCGCTGCTTCCCCGCCCTTTGGCCGCGCCCACGCGCTCTCTCCCGGCCACGTCTGACGTCCACGTCTTGCGTCTGCTCGGTCCGGACGAGACAGTCGTGGGACCGAGGCCCACACACCCGGTCTCCCTGCGCCCCCACCCCCCATCTGCAGGGGGGCTGCCCGGCCCCCACCGCCTTCCCCCTCTCGGGCTGCAGCTTCTCAAAGGGTCCTGCCGGACGGAACCCGGGGGGCTAGCCCAGCGGCTCCGCGGGGTGCTCACCGGACCCTAGAAATGCGTTCGCTCATCCCCTGTCCGCTCTCTAGACCGGCGGCCACAGCGCTTT
The DNA here is from genome assembly GCF_019186645.2 of Phyllostomus hastatus. NCBI lineage: Eukaryota > Metazoa > Chordata > Mammalia > Chiroptera > Phyllostomidae > Phyllostomus > Phyllostomus hastatus. Next base: position 1,474,674 of record NW_025333854.1, read on the forward strand.
CCCAGACCCTCCCCATCCTTCCCAGGCCCCCATGGCCCGTCGTGCGAGACTGCCCGGCCTCCCCTGCCGTGGCTGAGGTTGGAGGCGGGCTCCCTCCATCGTGCAGGTGCTCTCATCTTTCCCCCTGGGCAGGCAGAGACCCCTGCATGGAGGGCTGCCTCTGTCCCTCCTCATCCATCCGCCGGAGACCTCGTCTTGTAGTAACTTTTTGCAGAGCGGCTTGAATTTCTGCGTCCTCACTGGCTCCCCCTCTGGCACTCGCCCGCCTGCCTGTCCACGTGTCCCCGCGTGAACGGCCCACGCAAGCAGGGCAGACCTGCCCGTCCACGGGAGACATTTCCGTGGACGTGGCTGCTGCTCCTCGAAGGACCGTCTCTTCTGTTCCCTTCCCGATCTGTGGTTTTCTTCCGGGACCGGTTTCTCGCTCTCTCTGGTGGTCCCGATCCATTGTTTTCGTTTCGCTGGACCGGCAGAATGCACCAGCGAGGCTCCGGGGGGCTTGTCTCAGGCCTCGGTGTCTGGGCATCCCGCACCCCGTCACTCTGCTGACCCGCGTTCCTTAAAGCGTCCCCCGCCCTGGACACGTGTCACCCTCCGTCCCGCTATTCCTCACCCCGTTCACCAGTCCCTTTATTGCTGCTGCCCCTCCCCGCCCCGTTCTCCCAGTTCTCTGTGTGTGTGAGTGTGTGTGTGTGTCTTCCCTTCCCTCCAGCCCAGGCTTTCCCGGAGCTGGCACCGCCGAGCACCGGCCGCGGCAGCCATGGGAACCGGTGTCCCGAGGGGGGACGAAGAGTTGCGTTCTCCAGGAGTTTCAGAGACACCCAGGCGGTGAAGCACAGTGCGGGGCAGTTCTGGTTTGCAGGGCCTCTCGGCGCGCGGTCGCCGATGCCCGTGGTCAGCGCTGAAGGGGACGCGCGGGGACGCAGGCCGCTCCGCGCCTCAGACGCATGGGGCTGAGGCACGGATCCCTTCCCCGAGCGCGTCGGGGGGGGGGGGCCCGGATCCCAGGGGCCTCGCAGGGGGAGGCTGTGCGTCCCCTGCCTTCCCCCGACCCCTCTCTGTAAGGTGGCTCCGGCAGCGCTCCGGCCCGCTCCTGCCCCCGGGCCCCTCGAGGGGCAGCAGCGCGTTTTCTGCCCGCGCCCTCCGCCCTCCGGGCCTCTCGGCCCCCCGCTGCTCGGGCCCGGCAGGGACCAGCCCCGTCTCCGAGAACCATTTCCTCCTCGTTCCGGGGGGAAGCCCTTTTCTCTCTCCCAAAAGCGAGAGGAGCCCTCGGACATACGTCACAGCGAACCCCTCGCTCGCTGTTACCCTGCCGTTCGCCACCTTTATCCCGTTATTCTCCGAGACTCTCAGCTCCTGCTGGTGCCCTGGGAACCGGAGGGAAGCTCCAGCCGCCGGGGACGGAAGGCCCCCCCCGTCCCCGCCCCGCCCAGAGGGACTTGGACACAGGGAACTTCTCTTTCCCGGGGGAACAGGAGTGATGGTAGCTTCTGGTCATCTGGGAAAGCAGTGGGGGGGCAGGGGGGGTTCTCTCGGGCCCAGTGCCGCTGTCAGGGGTGTGTCCTCCGGCCGGAGGCCCTCCGCCTTCCAGGTCCCGAGGTCACGCCTGCTCACGACGAGGTTAAAGGGTGGGGGGTCAAAGTGCACAGCTCTTCCTGGAGGTGCGTTTTAGGCTCTCGCCCCTCTCCCCTCCCCCATCTCATTGGACAGGAGACCACGTGCCTCCCCGAAACTGGTCTCCGGCGCTGGGCGGGCTGGGCCGCCGCTGCGGAGCCGGGGTGCGGTCACTTGTGTGCGGAGCAGCGAGCTGAACAGGCTACGGCTTCTGTCAGCCCGGGGAGGGGGGGATCGGGCAGCGGGGCTTTGTGTGTCCCTGTCCTGCTCGGGTCCCCGCGGGGACGCGCCCCGCCATCTACGGCTGTGCTAAGGGAGGGAGAAGACGGGTAGAGGTTTGTGCCAAATGATGTGTCTGGCCGAGATTTAGTAACTTGCGACCCATGCACTGCCCCTCCCCCCGACATTCCGGGAAGACGATTCCTCACTTACTTTACGAGGAAGAGTATTTCCTGGGGACCCTCGTGCTCGTTAACTCTATATTTGAGACCTCAAAGCCCCCCACCCCCGGCCCGTGCCCCTCACACCAGTAATGACTGTATCAGGAACCGGGGATATAATGGCACCGTTTTCAGCAGACCTCAGGGGAATTCACAGCGACGAAAATCAAAATAACACGAAATAGATTCTAAATTAAGGCTTTTATTGTTTTCGTCAACAGAATCTGAACGTTGGGAAGCTGCTTTTTCCCTTCCCTCGCATTCAAGATAGCGACCGCATTTCACTGTCGGTGACTCGGTGCCAGTGGTGGAACCCGTCCGCGTTTTAATTCGGTGTTTCCTCCGGACGCTCCTGGCACATGCGTCAGCAGGAAACAGCACGTCTCAGAGTCCTCTCCGGGCCACGTCTCCCCCAGTGAACGGGATGAAGCGTCAGCGTGTCCTTGAGTCGTCCCGATAGCTTCTGAGACGGGCAAGAACAGCGACGAAGCCGGAACACCCCTGACCCGGCAGAGCTGTTCAAGGCCATGTTCTGAAGCAGGCCGAGTGAATTTGGGGGCCCCTGCACCCCCCACCCTCTCGGTTCCTGTCCGCCCCCCGCAGCCCGCGTCTGCAGACACTCACTGTCGGCGAAGGCCTGTGGGCGTCCCCGAGCTGGGACACATCCGGGCGTTGCTGCTTGGCAGTGTGGGCTCATCTGTGTGTTTTATTCTCACGCATATGCTTTTTATTTATTTATTTTATTTTTTAATTTTAAAGAACCCAACCTCCAGATGAAAGGGTCCTATCTTTTTTTTTTTTAAGATTTTATTTTATTTATTTTTAGGGAGGGAAGGGAGGGAGATAGATAGAGATAGAGATAGAGAGAGAGAGAGAGAGAGAGAGAGGGACATCAATGTGCAGTTGCTGGAGGTCATGGCCTGCAACCCAGGCATGTACCCTGGCTGGGAATCGAACCTGCGACACTTTGGTTCCCAGCCCGCGCTCCATCCACTGAGCTACGCCAGCCAGGGCTCATGTATATGTTTTGAAGTAGAAATGAAATGCTAAGAAGCCCTGAGGATTCAGGGGAAGTGTGTGATGAGGGACCCTGGGGTATGGGGCAGGGAGGGAGAGAGTTTGGGGAGGGGACAGCCCTTGCTCTGAGTGACTCTGGGGAGCAGCAGGCTGGTTCCGGGACCCCCGCTTTGTTTCCGCGTGCTGTTGGGTCCCGGACAAGCCGGAGGTCTCTGACCTGCCGCTGCTGGCGGGGGGGGTGGGCAGGGGTGGGTGGAGTTGAGACGGCCGCCCTGGAAGCGCGGAGGCACAGGTACTTCTGCCTCCCGTGTGTGCACGGGAGGCCATAGAAGTAGTTTAAAGTGTGGATTTCGATCAGAGAGTTCTCTTCTCAGTAGAACGAGTTTTAGATGTTTCCCGGGAGGAAACAAAGAGCCCCCAGAGGGAGGGCCCAAAACGCAACGCACTTCCAGGTTGCAGAGTGCACACGCACACACACACACACACACTCACAGAAGCCGGGCCCAGGTGACGCGCAGTAGGACTGGGGAGCCGGGCAGTGTGGGTAGCGCGACACTGGGGACGAAGATTCGTCTCCGGGTGACACTCCCTGTGTCACTGACTGCCAGACACCCGCTGGGGTCAGGAGTCTCGGGAAAGTGTCCCTGTGACGGGGGATCCGAGCCAGCAGGTGACAATGCGCAGAGAGAGCCTCCCTCTCCAAAGCCGGGGATACTGGCTGTGGACCTGAGTCGGGGCGCGCGGAGCGGTGTGCGAGACGCGGGGTGGGGGTGGGGAGGAAACGCATTGTTCCAGCCCACGTGTCCTTTTCTCAGGAGCCCCGGGCCTTTGCCGGCCTGTGGTCCCCAACCGCCCCAGCAGGCCGCTGCCTGTGGGGGGGCGGGGCATCCCTTCGCACGGGGAAGCCCCGGGCTCTCCTGACTCCAGGGTCGGCGGTGGGGGGCGCGGCAGGTCGGCGCAGGCACCCCGCCCGGAAGGAGAGGCGTGTCCTCTGGCTGCAGCTGCGCAGCTCTGCAGCAGCAGGGGAGCGTTGTGAAGGCACCCGGTGCGGGGCTGGGCGACCGAGGGAGGCCCTCTCGGCTTCCGGACGAAGTTTGACCCCGGCAAATGCGCCACACCTGCTCTCCCGTTTCCAAACAGCTTTACTCAGTGCTGTCCTTGGGTCCCTTCAAATAGAGCCTGCCGTGTGTCCCCCCCGCAGGGCCAGGTACCCTGCGTTTTCTTGCACTCGGGTAAGATAGAGAGAGAGAGAGAGAGAGAGAGAGAGAGAGAGAGAGAGAGAGAAACATCAATGTGCGGTTGCTGGGGATCATGGCCTGCAACCCAGGCATGTGCCCTGGCTGGGAATCGAACCTGTGACACTTTGGTTCGCAGCCCGCGCTCAATCCACGGAGCTACACCAGCCAGGGTTCTCCGACATAATACCTTTCTGTCACTGGAATGCTCACTTATTGAAAGCGCTCTTTTAGGCTACGATTTCTGTAGTTTAGAACTTTGGAACACTCATGGGAAGGAGAACAGGACTCCAGGAGACTGGAGGGAATGTTCCTGAACGACCCCCACGCGCACCTGGCCTGTCTGAGTGCCGTGTGAGCACATGTCTTTCCCCCAGAGCGGAGGCCCCCGTGCCAGCGCAGTCACGAGTAATGCAAATTTCTGAAAAAAGCCCACTCCACCGTTGTCTTGGAGACTCTCCTCCCGTGACCGGCAGTCCCCCTGCCTGTTTTGACGAGACGATGACAATGACCCCGCCACGGTCACTTCCTGCCGTGGGTGATGGGGACGCGTGAGGGTGTGGGTCTTGGAGTCGGGGGCAGGGGCTAGAAAAAACATGGGGCGTGTCTGATGCAGTTAACGACCCCTCAGAGAGCGGCTTTTCTGGTCTGACCTCTCAGAGGGGAGGTTAAGTCCCGCCCTGGCCGGGGTGCTCAATGGGCTGGAGGGCCATCCCCCACACCGGAAAAGGCTGGGAGTTCGATTCCCTGTCAGGGCGCACCCCTGGGTGGCGGGTCTTGTCCCCGGTGCGGGCGAGCGTGGGAGGTAACCGACCGAAGTGTCCCTCCCCCTCTTCCTCCCTTCCTCTCTCCCTCTCTCAAATCAATAAACACATTAAAAAGTTAAAAAATGGATTAAGTCCTAATCCTTCTGACGTGGAGACGTGTGAGTGAGAAAACCGTTTCTCTGGCAGTTGCTCAAGTGTCTGAGTTGGCCGGGCTGCAGCGGCTTCCTTGTTCAGTGCGGCAGCTCCCGGGCCCAGCGCAGGCAGGCCCGTCCGACTGGAGTGGCCGTGGGGCGTGGGGACGAGCTCCCAGGCCCAAGGCTGTCCCCGGGCCAGCGGCCCGGGCCCCGGCTGAGGCCGCTCTGGGCGCAGGGGGCTCTCGGGTCGCCGCCTTGGAGAAGGCTGGAACGGCATGGCCACCCAGGCACAGCGGGCCGCGTGGTTTCCCGTTTTTCAGGAAAACGGTCGCGACGTGACCCTGCACTGGGACCATCCCAGGGAGGAGGGAGCCAAGATGTTTCAGAGGCTGCGTCTGAAGCTGCCAGGTCCTCCGGGAGTCCTGCACAAGCGGCTCGGAAGTCACGCGTATTCCTCGTCTTCCAGCGCCCACCTTTACCTGAACCTGTAGAACCGCACTGTCTTTGGCTGCTCCACCCACGCGTCAGGGAGAGGCCGCGGCTCTGTCCGCAGGCGGACGGGCCGGTCTGGCCAGTGGCCTGGGGGTCCTGCTTCCTATTTTATCACAGGGCGAACGGGGTCAGGCTGAGGTCAGGGAGAAGCCGGGCCGAGCGGCTGGAGACGCCCAAGGAGCCACAGAGAACCATTTCCCCCGATTCGTGAGCCGATCAGGAACCCCAGTCTTTCCAAACGTCCTCACGAAGATTCCAACGGTCTGTCTCATCAGTCACTCCGAACATGACTTTCAAAACTCTTTTCATTGCTATTTTTGAAGTGGATGAAAGGAAGTTGAAACAGACTCCAGGACACAGAGAGCAGACTAGTGGTGGCCGAAGGGGCGGGCGGCTGGGGGCCGAGAGCTGCAGCCGGCGGTCTCAGGGCACTCACGGGGGCGTGAGCCCAGGCGGGCAACCCGGTCAGCAGCTGTGTGTGGTGCCCGGTGGGCCCTAGACTCATGGGGGGGTCCCTTCGTGAGCTCATATAGATGTCTGACCGCCGTGCTGTGCCCCGAGACCTGTGTAAAATCACGTTGAAAGTGAACTGTGATTGGAAAGCAGACGAAAGGAGAATCGAGATGTGGAGAACCGGGGAGAGGCTTCTCGTGGGAAAACATTCGCTCCAAGACATAAGATCATTCTGAAAGAATGAAGCCAGCCCTGGAACCTAGACTCTCGAGGACAGCTCTCGGGGTTCCCTCGACACCCCCCCGCCCCGTCTCGTGCTGAGGTGCAGAGGAGAGGCGGCAGCCTGAGCTGCGTGCCGCACGACTACCTAAACTCGCACAGCGTGGGGGGGGGCAGGGCCCTCTCTGCCGCTCCTGTGCGCTGTCCCCAGAGCAGCAGGCTCCGGGGGTGCCCCCGGGGCCCGTGGCAGCTGGCGGTGACGGCTGAGACCCAGCCAGTTTGGCAGGTACTGATTGTATCAGGGCCGGTCAGCCACATGCAGCTGCTTCCCGGGGGTGGGGGGTGGGGGGGCACGGCCACACCCACGGCTAAAGGTCGAGGGCAGGAAGGGGTCGGCTGTGCCGTGGCTGACCTGGCGAACTCAGTCTCTGTTCAGACGACCCCATTCGGTCCCCTGCTGCTTCTGAGGCCTCTGCCAGCCTCTCCCTCACTCCCGCAGGGAGGCCACAACCCGCCCTGCCCGAGGCCCCGGGCCTCTCGGGGGCTTCTCCCGTTAGAGCCGGGGGGAGGGGGCGGGGAGAGAGGGGACACAGAGAGAGGGACCCCACCAGGGCCCCTCTGAAACTCACTCCTCTCAGAAGATGGTTCTGGTTGACTTTGTGCCCACGTTTAACGCGCAAACTGGCTGTGAGCTGGCGGCAGAGCAGGAGGGCTCTCGGGCGATGATGCCGCACAGAAGGAAAACCAACCCTGAAAACAGCCTCGCACGCCAGCATTTCTCCATGGGCCTCCGGGAATTCTGGCCTCCAAGGCCAAGGCTGCCCCCAGACCTCGGCTCGAATCAGGCCTCTCCTCAAGGAGCTGGCTCCGTGGGGAAGGCACCGCCGGCCTGGCGTCCCCGGCCCGACACCCCCCCCAGGGCCCGCAGCCTTTCCCGGGCCTCCCCACTCTGCTACTCCAGAGCTGCGCTCGGTGTTAGGCTACGGGCGCTCACAACAGGCAAAATAAACCACGCACAGAACACCAGGGCACGTCACCGACGTGTATTGTCCTGCTTGGCACAACTGCAAGTTTAAGAACAAAATCACAGCAGCATCGCAAACGAGCCGAGTGGCGGCGGCGGCAAATAGCTACTCAGTGTCGTGGTTTCTCCGGCCCCCACCGCAACGGGCTCGCGTGCCGCCCTTGGGGCCCCGAGGTGGCCCGGCCTGATCCACCGAGGCTCGAACTCGGGCCTTCAGAGTCGCAAACAGCCACGTGCCTCCCCGGGCCTTGCTCGCTCTTCGACGTGACGCCTGGGACGCAGGCAGAGCTCTGGCACGGAGCAAGCCCCCCCGGGGCGGGGGGTGGGGTGCAGCCCAGGCCCTCCTCACCGACCGCTGCGTCTTCACCTGAGCTTTCTCCCGCAGGTCCAGGTCGGCCCCTGGTTCATACCTGCTCCAGCTCCCCCCTCCTGCCCCCTGCGCTCTGCGGCGACGGCTGACGTTCCGCCCAGGACCCGCTGTTCCGGGCTCCAGGCTGGGAAGGGCGGAGCCACGACGAGAGGGAAGTCCCACAGTGGCTGTGCTGGGACCCACGGTGACGCTGGGCCTCGGGGGACCCCAAGGTCCCCTCAGAGTGGGCGGTGAGGCGGTGACCTCAGTGGCACCTGTCTGTCTTCCTCCCCTTCCTGTGGGCTGTGTTTCCGGTTACAACTGTGTGGGCCTGGTGCCCTCGGCCGGCACCTTCTGTCTGGCTGTCGCTTACGAACGGCGCCATCGGTTTTCGGAAACGCAGAAGGTGGTTGTTTGCAAACTTCTCTTGCCCCCCAACCTTGGCACGGTGGTTTCGGCATTCAGAGCCTTCACTGGTCTCTGATAAGTTCCTCGGGAAGATCAGAAGGCTCCTGCCCTTTTATTATTTGTATCTATTTACAGCCAACTCCGTGGTGATTCTATTTGAAAAGCCAAGAGCCGCCCGCCCGCCATCAGTCACCGAGTGGGTGACACCTGCCGCCCCTTGCCGCCCCTCACCTTCCCCGCCCTGACCCGGCCCCACAAAGGAGGTGCCGCTTGCTGGCTCCGCTGTGCGTCGCGAGGAGGCTCAGCGACCACAAACGAAGTTCCCAAGTTCCGTGGGTGGCAAGTGGCAGAGCAGAGAGAAAGCTCTAGCACTGTCCAAACCCCAAATTCGTGATGAGAGCAGACTGGGGTGCAGGCTGGATCCACCCACAGGAGATGAAGGCACGTGTGTTTTCCACACTGGACTGAAACACTGGCCAGCATTTAAACATTATAGAGTGTTACTTGTAAAAGTCTGGTTGCAGCTTCTGTTTACAAATGTCAGGACTCGGGGCCCACTGGGCTGCTCTGGGTTCCCGCATGACCGGGGCCCGTGGGCCCTACAGATCCCTACTAGCTCCCCTTCGAGGGGCCGCGTGCTCCCGGGTGGGCAAAGCCGCTCCCTCCCGCTGCGTCCGCCTGGAACGGCGCGCCGTCTGGCCCCCGGGGGCGCCGGTGAGGCATCGGCGTGAGTCCGATTTTGCAATCCTTGTTCCAGCCACTAGGGACGGTCTGTCCCCGGACTGGGGGCCTGGCTTCCTCTTCTGCTAAGTACGTGACCCCGGACAAGTCATCTCTGCCCCCGCCAGGCATCGGCTAGCTTATCTCTGCGCTGGCGAAAGAATGTTCTGGGAACCTGGTGACGAGACTTCTTCCCAGAAGGTCAGTTTCTGGAGACTTCGGACAAGGTGGCAAAGGAGGGGGAGGCTGTGCCCGGCTCCTCCCCAGACCACGTCCGAGTTACAGCGAAATGGGAGTTGACCGGGAGAGGCCCCCGAACACTTGCTGAGCGGGGTCCTGTCCCTGAGGGCGGGAAGGGCAAGCCCCTCCGGAGACTGGCAGCAGGGGCGGTGACCTGGAACGGGCTGGCCCCACGCCCAGGTGTGGCGGCTGAGGACCAGGAGGGCCAGTGCGCTGCAGGGCTGCCTCCCGAGGAGGGAGGGAGGGGCCCGGCCCTGCGCCCCAGCCCGAGCGCGGGAGCTGGGGAGAGGGGCCCGTGGCACATCTGGCGGGGACAGTCAGCAGGGTGCTGCCAGTCCGGGTCAGGCGCACGGCTGTGGGAACCCTGGCGTCCTAGTAAAGGGCCTGCACTCACACTCACTCACCGGCACTCACCCTGGGCTCCGGCAGGGGGACAGTGGCTTGCGGGGCACCAGGGACATGCAGGGACAGCCTGAGTTGGGTGGCTTCAGGGTGAGGACCGGAGGGACAGCCGCCATCGCCCCTGTTGGAGCCTTCTTCCCACGCAGCTGGTGGACGGGGGCACCATTCCCGCGCGGAGCCCTCCCCCCACACCGTCAGACCTGCACCTGCGTTAGCCCGGCGCACCCCCCTGGCTCCGCCTGACGACCACCTGAGACCCCACCCCACCGTGAGGGTCTGCGGGCCCCGGGAGGGAGGCAGCGGGTCCGGTGTGCCCTGAGACTTCGGCTGGGTGGCCTCAGACCCAGCGCTGACGCTTAGGTCGAGTCTCCATCAACCCGGTGGCACCACTCGCCCCACCCAACCCGGAACCACCCGAGGACCGCCTCACCCAGCTCAGGTATTATCCGAGCCTCTTCCAGCGGCTGAGGTTTGCGGAAGATCTCAGGGTACCGTGTGCCTTTTGCCCACCTGCCCCAGACCCGGCACTGGTGGCAGTCGACCTTGGTTCACAGTATGGCCTCTCCAGGTCCAGCACAGGCAGCCACCACCACAGGTCACTTTGTAGCTCCTAACAGGTACTGGCCACAGGCAGCATGTCACCTTGGCCTGCTCTGGCCTTCCCTAGGGTCCCCAGAACCAACACACCCATGGGTGGTGTCAGACCACAGCAGGGCGCCACCCGCTTAGCTCCAGAAGCAGCACATCCAGAGGGGTCTCGGCAGGCACCCCCCCCCCACTGGGGTGGTCCTGCTTCGTGGGGCCAGCACCTGCAGAGCAGCTCACAGTTCTGGACCGTCCTCACTGCCACTCAGTCTGTGGGTCAGTCCCACCCACCGACCTGCCAACAGCAACCATGGTTCAGCTACAACAGAACGGAGCACACCACCCACACAAGGGCTGCTCCTGGAGCGCCCGGCTCCGGGGTCCAGGGGGCCTGCACCACTGGGCCCCCCAGGACGCCCAGGGCATAGGGCAACCCCGCCAAGACGCGGGGGGGCACACAGAAGGTCTACCCAGGATGTAGAAACAAACACGGAGGGGCAGCCAACGTGACGAGACAATGACCCAGGGCCCGAACGAAAGGACAGGAGAAACCTCCAGAAAAAGCTCTAAGTGCAATGGAGGCAAGCCATCTACCAGATACACAGTTCACGACGTTGGTTAAGGATGCTCCAAGAATTTCTGAGAACTTCGACAAAGAAACAGCAAATGTAACAAAGGACATAGAAACCGTAGACTAAAAACAAGTCAGAAGTGAACAATACAACAGCTGAAATGAAGAACATACTAGAAGGCATCAGCAACAGGTTGATGAAGGACTGAATCAGCAGTCCGGAAGGCAAGGTAGCGGAAAACACCCACGTGAAACAGCAAGAATAAAATGAAGGAGAGGAAATGAGGACAGTGTAAGGGAGCTCCGGGGCAACAGGTATAGCAGGCATAACAACATTTGCATCATAGGGGTGGCAGAGGAGCAGAGAGCGAGCAAGGGACTGAAGGCTGATTTGACGGACTGATGACTAGAAACCTTCCTAACCTGGCGAAGGAAATAGACACGCAGGTCCAGGAAGCACAGAGACTCCCAAACAAGATGAACCCCAAATGGCCAGCACCAAGACACGCTGTAATTAAAGTAGCAAAGGTTAAACACAAAAGAAGCATCGATGAGAAAGACAGTTAGTTACCCGCAAGGAAGCTCCCAGGAGACTGTCAGCTGATGTCTCAACAGAAACTTTGCAGGCCAGAAGGGATTGGCAAGAAATATTTAAAGTGATGGAAAGCAAGGACCGACAACTGCCATTTGACGCAGTGAGCCCACTTCTGGGATTATATCCTAAGAACCCTGAAACACCGATTCGAAAGAACATGAGCACCCCTGTGTTTGTAGCAGCCTTATTTACAATCACCAAGATCTGGAAACAGCCCAAGTGCTCATCAGTAGGTGAGTGGATCAAAAGGCTGCAGTACATTTCCACAACGGAATACTATGCAGCCATAAAAAAGGAATTCTTACCATTTGTGACAACATGGATGGACCTAGAGGGTATGCATTATGCTGAGTGAACTGAGTCAGTTAGAGAAGGGCAAATACCATGCGATTTCAGTTACATGTGGAATCTAAGGAACGGAAAACACAAACAAACAAAACGGAAACAGACTCGTAGGCACAGAGAACAGACTGATGGCTGCCAGAGGGGAGGGAGTTGGGGGCTGGACGAGAAAGACGAAGGTTCTGAACAGCACAGACTGGCAGCTGGAAAGCCGTCTCGGGGATGTCGAGCACCGCACGGGGAATATGGCCAATAATAATATTGTGGTGACTGCGTATGGTGCCGGTGGGTACTCGAAGCATCGGGGGCATCCCCTCTCCTAACCACTGTGCTGCACACCTGAAACGGATACAGAATAGTGGCGAATGTCAGCTGTGACGGAAAAACGAAGAGAGAGCAGCGCCTGGCTGAGGCGGTGGTTTTGAAGGTGAAACGCTGTACTGCTTAGGAAGCACTTCGGGTGGTGTCTGGAGCTGGGTCAGATTTATAACGGTCGGGTGTCGTTAGTAGCCACGAGTCAGCCAACCACGCCCTCTCCCCCCACGTGGCCTTCCGCCAAGCTGGGGCAAGGCCTTCTCCTGGGTGGGCCTCGGAAGCAGGCTTGAGTTGCCACGGGTGACACCGTGTGTGGCTTCGTGCTCGGTCTGACAGCGTGGGGCCGCGGGAGAGCGACTTCACCCCCCACCCTGGACTCAGTCTTCTCATTCGTGAAATGGGTCTGATGACGGTACCTCCTCCCTCAGGCTGTGGGGGGCTGGACGGTTCAGAATGGTGCGTGGCACAGGCCACGCGCTCGGGGGAAGGCTGCCGGCCATCGCAGGCATCAGTGCACCGTTCGCTCCCTGCGTGCTGGCTGCTGGGGAGACGAAGAAGTGTTTCCCAAACTTCACCGTCGTGGGGACCCTGGGACACTTGGCGGCTGAAGCCTTGCCTTCACTTCCCAGGTGCTGCAACTGGATTCCCTGCAGTCTGGATTCTGCCCCCCCCACCCCCGACCCCCACCCTCCTAGAAATTCCAAGTGCAATTTTTCCAAGTGCACGTCAAGGGCACTAACGGTCGAGCCCCACCCAGAAGTGTCTGCGTGGTCTTCCAGAGGGCACGGGAATGCTGGAGATCAGCTAGCCTGACATCACAGTTCTCGGAAGAGGAGGCTGAGGCTCCGAGAAGCCCTGTGGCTGCCCCCAGCAGCCCCGTGACAGACCAAGAGTTACCACTTGCC